>NC_025695.1:29282859-29319435 GCF_000633955.1 Camelina sativa
TGAAACCGGCAAAAGAGACCAACCCTTTGGTGAGATGGTCGGAGAAAATCAAATACTTCATACTTGATAACTGGCAGAGATTATGGATCATGATGCTATGGCTTGGCATCTGCTGTGGCCTCTTTGCTTACAAATTCATTCAGTACAAGAACAAAGCTGCCTATGACGTGATGGGTTATTGCGTTTGTGTCGCCAAAGGTGGCGCGGAGACTCTTAAATTCAACATGGCTCTCATATTGCTGCCTGTTTGTCGCAATACCATCACATGGCTCAGGAACAAGACCAAGCTAGGTACTGTAGTTCCGTTTGATGATAATCTCAACTTCCACAAGGTTATTGCAAGCGGGATTGTAGTAGGGGTTTTACTCCATGCGGGTGCGCATTTAACGTGTGATTTCCCACGTTTAATTGCCGCGGATGAGGAAACCTACGAGCCTATGGAAAAATACTTTGGAGACCAACCAGAGAGTTATTGGTGGTTTGTGAAGGGAGTCGAAGGATGGACTGGTATTGTGATGGTTGTGCTAATGGCTATAGCCTTTACACTCGCTACGCCTTGGTTCCGTCGTAACAAGCTTAACTTACCTAACTTCCTCAAGAAGCTTACTGGTTTCAATGCCTTTTGGTACTCCCACCATTTGTTCATCATTGTTTATGCTCTTCTTATTGTCCACGGTATCAAGCTCTACCTCACAAAGATCTGGTATCAGAAAACGGTACGCTCTTCAAACCTTCGTCATTCTATTTTCTTCATTTATTTCCTTTTTTCGGGTTTATAACACTTCATGTTTATGTGATTCTTGTAGACATGGATGTATCTCGCTGTACCCATCCTTCTGTATGCATCTGAGAGGCTGATCCGTGCTTTCAGATCAAGCATCAAACCGGTTAAGATGCTCAAGGTCAGTTATACTTCTATTTATCAATTGAAAACCTTAGGTTTCTAGATATATAAATCTTCCAACGTAGGAAACTGCCATGATTTGTGTAACTGTTTTGACAAAAGTAGGAAAACTGCCTCTGACATTATGCTTTAAAGACTTGTAACGTTACGTATAAATGTAATAACAGGTAGCTGTATATCCCGGGAACGTGTTGTCTCTACACATGACGAAGCCACAAGGATTCAAATACAAAAGTGGACAGTACATGTTCGTGAACTGCCGAGCCGTATCTCCTTTCGAATGGCATCCTTTCTCAATCACATCAGCTCCTGGAGACGAATACTTGAGCGTACACATCCGCACTCTCGGTGACTGGACACGTAAACTCAGGACCGTTTTCTCTGAGGTCTGCAAACCTCCTACCGCGGGTAAAAGCGGTCTACTCCGAGCAGACGGTGGAGATGGGAACCTCCCGTTCCCAAAGGTCCTTATCGATGGTCCCTACGGTGCTCCCGCACAAGACTACAAGAAGTATGATGTGGTTCTTCTAGTAGGTCTCGGCATTGGAGCCACGCCTATGATCAGTATCCTCAAGGACATCATCAACAACATGAAATCTCCTGACCGCGACAGCGACATCGAAAACAACAACAGTAACAACAACAACAACAGTAAAGGGTTTAAGACGAGGAAGGCTTACTTCTATTGGGTGACTAGGGAACAAGGATCGTTCGAATGGTTCAAGGGGATAATGGATGAGGTTTCGGAGCTGGACGACGAAGGAATCATCGAGCTTCACAATTATTGCACGAGCGTGTACGAGGAAGGTGATGCAAGAGTGGCTCTCATCGCCATGCTTCAGTCCTTACAACACGCTAAGAACGGTGTTGATGTCGTGTCGGGAACACGTGTCAAGTCGCACTTCGCCAAACCTAACTGGAGACAAGTTTACAAGAAGGTCGCAGTTCATCACCCCGGCAAACGAATAGGTATACAAATTAATATCGACCATTAATCTAGTTATCTACCCATTGTTATATAATTAAGTAATGGATTCAGATTAAATACTGATATAAATTCTAATTGCAGGAGTCTTTTACTGTGGAATGCCAGGAATGGTAAAGGAATTAAAAAATCTAGCTTTGGATTTCTCTCGAAAGACAACCACCAAGTTTGATTTCCACAAAGAGAACTTTTAGATTCTATAGGTCTGTAGAAAAAATAAAAAAACAATTATCAAAACAGATATATATTTATTATAAATTCTTTTCACTATATGAAAATCATATGAGCTATCTTTTCCCGTTGCTTCTTTATTTTTTTTCCCAACCGTTTTTTGTTGTTTACCTTTCCTTTCCTTTTTTTTTATAACTTCAAGCGAAAAATTAAATATAAGATAGTAAATATTTAGTTACAGCTTTGGTGTTGTAAGAATGTTATTATGGACTTCTTGTATCATTCCATTTTGCACTTGTACTCTTACAAGTCATATTGTATCTTTACATTTTTTTTTTGTTTAAGTCAGTTTTAGCACAAAATAGTAATAAATCTTGTCTAAAGACTCCTAGGACCAATTGACAAGAGGTAGTAAAAGCTTTGTAAGTGTTTCTAGGGTCGGAATATGTCACAATCCAATGTATTTGACTAATTATAAGAGTTTTAAATACATTATGAGTGTTTAGACAACACTTATAACCATTTTGTCCAAAATAGGCTAAAACCGAGAAAACATGCTAAAACCGACAAAACTTTGCTTAGAAGTAGTAAACAGATTCGTCACTGTTTCTAAGGTCAAAATTTGTCACAATCCAATGAAATTGACTAACTATAAGAATTATAGATGGATTAGGAGTGTTTAGAAAACACTTATACCCATTTCGTCCCAAAACATGTTAAAACTGACAAAACTTTCCTTAAAAGCAGTAAACAGCTTCGTTAGTGTTTCTAGGATTATCCAATGTATTTGACTAATTATAAGAGTTAGAGATGGATTAGGTGTGTTTAGACAACACTTAACACATCTCGTCCAAAACAGGCTACAACTAAGAAAACAGGCTAAAATTGACAAAACTTTGCTTAGAAGCATAAACAGCTTTGTTAGTGTTTCTAGGATCAAAATGTGTCACAATCAAATGTATTTGACTAATTATAATTGTTAGAGATGGATTAGGAGTGTTAAGACTATACTTATACACATTTTGTCCAAAACAAGCTAAAACTGAGAAAACAGGCTAAAACCTACAAAAATTTGCTTAGAAGCAGTAAACAGCTTCGTCAGTGTTTCTAAGGTAAAGAATGTGTCACAATCCAATGTAATTGACTAATTATAAGAGTTATAGATGGATTAGGAGTGTTTAGACAACACTTATACCCATTTCGTCCCAAAATAGGCTAAAACCGACAAAACTTTGCTTAGAAGCAATAAACAGCTTTGTTCGTGTTTCTAGGGTCAAAATATGTCACAATCCAATGTATCTGACTAATTATAATAGTTATAGATGGATTAGGAGTGTTTAGACAACACTTATACCCATTTCGTCCCAAAACATGTTAAAACCGACAAAACAGGCTTAAACCGACAAAAATTTGCTTAAAAGCAGGAAACAGCTTTGTTAGTGTTTTTAGGATCAAAATATGTCACAATCCAATATATCGGACTAATTATAAGAGTTATAGATGGATTAGGAGTGTTTAGACAACATTTACACACATTTCGTCCCAAAACATGTTAAAACCGACAAAACAAGCTTAAACCGATAAAACTTTGCTTAAAAGCAGGAAACAACCTTTTTAGTGTTTCTAGGATCAAAATATTTCAAAATCCAATGTTTAAAACCGAGAAAACAATGTTAGTGACCCTAGAAACATATTTTGACACATTTTGACCCTAGAAAACCAAGAAAACATTCATTTGAAGCAGTAAACAGCTTTGATTGTGTTTCTAGGGTCAAAATATGTAACAATCCAATGCATTTGACTAATTAAAAGAGTTCGGGTTGAATTTGGAATGTTTAGACAATTCCTATACCCATTTTGTCCCAAAACAGGCTAAAACCGAGAAAACATTGATTCGAAGCAGTAAACAGCTTTGTTTGTGTTTCTAGGGTCAAACTGTTTGATAATCCAATGCATTTGACTAATTGTAAGAATTCGGGATGAATTTGGAGTGTTTAGACAACACTTATACCCATTTTGTCCCGAAACAGGCGAAAACCGAAAAAACATTGATTCGAAGCAGTAAACAGATTTTTTTTGTGTTTCTAGGGTCAAAATATGTTACAATTCAATGCATTTTACAAATTATAAGGGCTTGGGTCGAATTTGGAGTGTTAAACAACACTTATACCTATTTTGTCCCAAAACAGGCTAAAACCGAGAAAACATTGTTCGAAGCAGTAAACAGCTTTTTATGTGTTTCTAGGTTCAAAATGTGTGAAAATACAATCCATTTAATTAATTGTAAGAGTTCGGGATGAATTTAGAGTGTTTAGACAACATTTTTACCCATTTTTCCCGTAACAGGCTAAAACTGAGAAAACATTGATTCGAAGCAATAAACAGCTTTTTTTGGTGTGTTTTAGGGTCAAAATGTGTGACAATCCAATGCATTTGACTAATTATAAGAGTTTGGGATGAATTTGGAGTGTTTAGACAACACTTATACCCATTTTGTCCCAAAATAGGCTTAAGAAGAGAAAACAGGCGAAAACCGAGAAAACATTGGTTCGAAGCAGTAAAAAGCTTTGTTTGTGTTTATAGGGTCAAAATATGTAACAATCCAATGCATTTTACTAATTATAAGGGCTTGGGTTGAATTTGGAGTGTTTAGACAACACTTATACCCATATTGTCCCAAAACTGGCTAAAATCGGGAAAACATTGATTCGATGTAGTAAACAGCTTTGTTTGTGTTTTTAGGGTCACAATGTGTGGCAATACAATGCATTTGACTAATTGTATGAGTTCAGGATGAATTTGGAGTGTTTAGACAACACTTAAACCCGTTTTATCCCAAAACAGGTTTAAACCAAGAAAACAGGCTAAAACTGAGAAAACATTGTTTTGAAGCAGTAAACAGCTTTGGTACTGTTTCTAGGGTCAAAATATGTAACAATCCAATGCATTTGAGTAATTTTAAGGGTTCGGATTGAATTTGGAATGTTTAGACAACACCTATACCCATTTTGTCCCAAAACATGCTTAAAAAGAGAAAACCGGCGAAAACCGAGAAAACATTGATTCGAAGCAGTAAACAGCTTTGCTTATGTTTCTAGGGCCAAAATATGTAACAATCCAATATATTTTACAAATTATCAAGGCTCGGGTTGAATTTGGAGTGTTTAGACAACACTTATACCCATTTTGTCCCAAAAGAGACTAAAACCGAGAAAATATTGATTCGAAGCAGTAAACAGATTTTTGTGTGTTTCTAGGGTAAAAATGTTTGACAATCCAATACAATTGACTAATTGTAAGAGTTCGGGATGAATTTGGAGTGTTTAGACAACACTCATACCCATTTTGTCCCAAAACAGGCTAAAACCGAGAAAACATTGATTCGAAGTAGTAAACAACTTTGTTACTGTTTCTAGGGTCAGAATGTGTGACAATCAATTGCATTTGACTAATTGTAAGAGTTTGGGATGAATTTGGAGTGTTTAGACAACACTTAAACCCGTTTTATCCCAAAACAGGCTTAAACCGAGAAAACAAGCTAAAACCGAGAAAACATTGATTTGAAGCAGTAATCAGCTTTGTTACTATTGCTAGGGTCAAAATATATAACAATCCAATGCATTTGACTAATTATAAGAGTTCGGGTTTGATAACTCTCTAATTTACATGTTTTAAGCATCACTTTTTGTCAATATTTTGCATTGTTTCTATCCTAACCTTAGCATTTTTAGGTCATTTACTGTAGGAATCCACATTTAGGCCATTGAGGGTGTTGCATTCTTGCATTTGCATAATTTGGATGAAAACAGGTGCTTAAGAGCCTAAAAAGGGGAGAAACAAGGTCAAATCCGAGCATGTACCCGAAGGAGCTACGGAGCAGGAAGAACAGTCCGAACGCCAACCCGATCGAAGAGGATCCAAGAACAGAAAGAACATCCTCGTGCACCCCATCGAGCAGACCCTCGGGTAGGACTGGGAAGCTAGGGTTAATGGGTTTCCATATATAAACCCCCCTATTCTTCCTCTCGCCCTAGCACGGCGCAAACCCTCAAACCAGAGAGCGAGAGCTTCTGAGAGAGATCTAGAGCGACTCAAACCCTTTTCCACTTTTGTTAGGATTTATTTTATACATTTTTGTTATTTCTTTAGATTTATACTTTGTACTCTATTTTCTCTACTCTATCTTTCAATACAATGCAATTTTCGTTTATCTTTGTTTCTATATCTTTTGCAATGATTTCCGAGTAGTGTAGTAAAGTTTCTAGGGATGGGATAGATGATTTTGTGTTCTTGATCGGTTAGGATGTCTTAGTTTGATTGTTTATGTTTTATAAATTACCTTCTAGATTGGTGTTCTTAATGCTGTCAACAAACCGAGAGGGTGAGATTAGATCTAAGGTGTTTTACCACCGAGAGGTGTAGATGAAATGTTTGAATAAACCAATGCTAGAGATTTACTCACTTAGCCTAAGAGATTAGATTAGTAAGGGGTATATTGACAATAATGAATAAGTTCTTATTGTCTGCTTGGTCATGTTTCTCCAACGAGAGTTGGGTAGGGGAGTGATCAAGGTTGATTGTTTCTATCACAAGAGTGTTTTAACGAGATTTCAGGGATTCATTGTCTAGGGAATATTTGCTTGAGGCATGTAAGACATCTGTATTGGTCAGGAACACTTAGGAGTCGATTACCCCATTCTTAGAAGCTTTCGTATTTTAATTGCTTGCATTTTTATTCATCACTCGATCCCTTACCCGAACAGGCACACGATCACCTGATTTGAGCTGTGCATACGTTCCTTGTTTACTCGATCACCCCACCCGAACCTGTACTCGAATGCTTGCANCTATTCTTCCTCTCGCCCTAGCACGGCGCAAACCCTCAAACCAGAGAGCGAGAGCTTCTGAGAGAGATCTAGAGCGACTCAAACCCTTTTCCACTTTTGTTAGGATTTATTTTATACATTTTTGTTATTTCTTTAGATTTATACTTTGTACTCTATTTTCTCTACTCTATCTTTCAATACAATGCAATTTTCGTTTATCTTTGTTTCTATATCTTTTGCAATGATTTCCGAGTAGTGTAGTAAAGTTTCTAGGGATGGGATAGATGATTTTGTGTTCTTGATCGGTTAGGATGTCTTAGTTTGATTGTTTATGTTTTATAAATTACCTTCTAGATTGGTGTTCTTAATGCTGTCAACAAACCGAGAGGGTGAGATTAGATCTAAGGTGTTTTACCACCGAGAGGTGTAGATGAAATGTTTGAATAAACCAATGCTAGAGATTTACTCACTTAGCCTAAGAGATTAGATTAGTAAGGGGTATATTGACAATAATGAATAAGTTCTTATTGTCTGCTTGGTCATGTTTCTCCAACGAGAGTTGGGTAGGGGAGTGATCAAGGTTGATTGTTTCTATCACAAGAGTGTTTTAACGAGATTTCAGGGATTCATTGTCTAGGGAATATTTGCTTGAGGCATGTAAGACATCTGTATTGGTCAGGAACACTTAGGAGTCGATTACCCCATTCTTAGAAGCTTTCGTATTTTAATTGCTTGCATTTTTATTCATCACTCGATCCCTTACCCGAACAGGCACACGATCACCTGATTTGAGCTGTGCATACGTTCCTTGTTTACTCGATCACCCCACCCGAACCTGTACTCGAATGCTTGCATCGAGTGCTTAGGTCGTGTGGTTCCTTGTTTATATTATTTTCTTTTATTATTTTAGGATTGTTAGACAAAACCATTTATTGCTTGGCTTGACTTACTTGCTTCTGATTCCATCCTATCTGATAGCATAACAACCATTTGGATTGATAACCCTTTGTACTACAACTGCATAGGGAATTGATACCCTGGGTAAAAAACTTGTTATCAATTTGGCGCCGTTACCATTTGGTTGAATTTAATCTGCTACGTTTAGGATTTCAGCACTTGCTAGATCAAGTTCTTTTATACATTTTGGTTAAGTACTGACTTGTTTACTTTAGTGTTTGTTTGTTTTGCATTTCAAGTACGACCCGAGTACCCACCCGACCCGTCACTCGATCACCTGGATCGAGTTGATCCTCGTGTACTGATGTTCAAATATTTCACCATGTTTTACCTTAATATATTCACATCTTTTGCATGATTTATAATCACATTTAGCCATTATTGAGTAGCTTTAGAACTGTTTATGCATTAGAGTAGAATTGCATTGCATTTGCATAGTTTCTTGCATAAACAGGTGAATTTGGATCCTAAGAAGCATGGAAGGATGTTGAGAAATATTTGAGCTATCAAAGTGAAGAAGATCAAGGAGTTAGAGTAGAAGAAACCAAGTTCGGAAGTCCACTCGACCGCCCACTTGACCAGACACTCGACCGTGTGCGGAGAAGGACTCGACCGGCTGGAAGCAGCAGAAGAAGAGGCCACTCGACCAAGCACTCGACCAAGCACTCGACCGAGCACCTGGTCGAGTTGACCGACGATCCTCCATTTTGTCTTCTAGCTACTTTAGGGCTTCCTCCTCTCTCCTATATAAAGGCTTGTACCCTGCAGCCACAAAAAGAGAGCCACTTTTAGATAAAATCTATAAACCTAGTATTTACCCCTTTTGGGTATTATCTACTTTTGCATTTCTATTATTTTAGATTCTCTAGCCACTTTTGTTTATTTTTAAGAAATCTTTGATACTTGTTGGTTCCATAACTTTCTAAGTATTAAGAATTTGAGTTTGATTTCTTCTTCAATATTGTAGATCTTCATCTCATCTTTCTAATAATGCAAGTTTCATAGATTTCTGGGTTAATGACTTTGTTCATCATGTTTTGTGATTGTGAGTACTGGTTTAGGATCTTGAGGATGGATTAAGATGGATAAGGGTTATGGTTGTTTAGATTGGTCAAGATTGATTGCTTAATATCTCTTTTGGGTTAGATGCACTCTATGCTATTCTTATACTGAGAGGGTAAGGGTAGATCTTAAGCTTCTTAGCATCATACCAATGTCAAAGTTGTTAGATAAGGCTAATACTAGAGATTATCATGAAGCATGCTAAGAGATTAGACGTTTACTATGATTTTTGACATTAATAATATGGTTGTTTAATGCCTGCTTTGATATGTAATATCTAGTGAGAACTAGGTCTAAGAAGTATTTTGGCTTGATTGTTAGTGTCATGAGAATGGATTAACATATATTAGAAGATCATTGTCTAGAGATAGCTCATTATTGATTGAGGTTTGTTGACCAATTCAGATAACCATAGCTTGAGTCCATCCAATGNCTTAATATATCTTTTGGATTAGATGCAGTCTATGTTATTCTTATACTGAGAGGGTAAGGGTAGATCTTAAGCTTTTTAGCATCATACCAATGTCTAAGTTGTTAGATAAGGCTAATACTAGAGATTATCATGAAGCATGCTAAGAGATTAGATGTTTACTATGATTTTTGACATTAATGATCTGGTTGTTTAATGCCTGCTTTGATATCTAATAGCTAGTGAGAACTATGTCTAAGAAGTATCTTGGCTTGATTGTTATTGTCATGAGAATGGATTAACATGTATTAGAAGATCATTGTCTAGAGATAGCTCATTACTGATTGAGGTTCGTTGACCAATTCAGATAACCATATCTTGAGTCCATCCCATGAATCCATCCTTGGGACCTTTCTTTGTTTATTGATTTCCCTGTTGAGTATTGTTAACTGCTTGCTATTTGCTCTGTTTTCATTATTTGCTTTTTTTCTGTTCATTCGCTTGTCAACTCGACCACCCACTCGATCACACATCCGATCGAGTGCTTGCTCGAGCTCATCCCAGAGTTATTGTTTATGTTCTGCAGCATACCTGTTTCATTTCCTGTTTCATTCTAGTTTCATTTCTGTTGCATCCATTTCATTTCTGTTTAATCCTGTTTCATTACTTGTCTTGCACTAGTATAGTTCTTGTTCATGTTTAGATTCATTACTGCTCTGTTTTATTGTTTACCTTGCATTTAGTCTCCTGTCTTAGTAGCTTTACATTCTGCATTTCATAATCATCATTAGGTTGTTAGTAAAAATCACTTATCATATTTGGCTTGACTTAGATGAGTATTCACATCCTGATTGCTTGCATCACACTCATTATGGTTTCACATCCTTTATGCTACAACTACATAAGGGTAATTGAAACACCTGTTCATCCATCATTCATCTCTATCATCATCCATCACACAAAAACCATATGTTTCAATTTGGCGCCGTTGCCATTTGAGTGTTTTTTTGTGACATTTAGGATTTATACAAGTCTAAGATTAAGTTCTATTGCTCTTTTGAACCCTACTGATTCAAATTCTTCATCTGCTTGGTTGTTTTGAATCTCAGGTACCTACTTGACATACAACTCGAGCTACCACTCGACCGTCTGCATGATCGAGTACTTGATCGAGTCACAACCCGGATTCAATTAGTCTTCTCGTCTCAGTTAGTTTGACCATCCACTCGAGCCAGTGCTCGAACGAGTGTCAGGTCGAGTCAGTTGATGCAAACAAGATCCAAGGGAAATCAGAATCTTCAGAATTACCTTGGTCACATCAACCGCCTACCAAGAGACCTAAGACATCAGAGAACAAGAATCACCCAAGAACAAGAGAACCAGTTGCTAATGGAGCAACAAAACAATCAAGAGCAAAGGCCAAGGCACATTGGTGCAGGAGATGCCCCAAACACTCACACACAAAGAGCTGGTATTGTGCCTCCTACAGTTGCCAACAATAATTATGAAATCAAAAGTAGGCTAATCTCTATGATTCAAGCAAATAAATTCCATGGTCTGCCAATGGAAGATTCTCTTGACCACCTTGATGAATTTTATAGGTTCTGTAACCTAACCAAGATCAATGGTGTAAGTGAAGGCAGTTTCAAGCTAAGACTGTTCCCTTTTTCACTTGGAGACAAAGCACACTTGTGGGAGAAGACCTTACCAACAGGAGCTATCACAACCTGGGATGGCTGCAAAAAGGCCTTCTTAGCTAAGTTTTTATCCAATGCAAGGACTGCTAGATTGAGGAATGAGATATCAAGTTTTGCACAGAAGAATAATGAGACTTTCTGTGAGGCATGGGAAAGATTCAAGAGCTTCAAAACTCAATGTCCACATCATGGGTTTAGCAATGAATCTCTACTCAGCACCCTATATAGAGGAGTCTTACCAAAGATCAGAATGCTTTTGGACACATCCTCCAATGGAAATTTCCTCAACAAGAATGTAGAAGAAGGATGGGAGCTAGTAGAGAACCTAGCACAATCTGATGGGAACTATAATGAAGACTATGACAGAACAGTAAGGTTTGTTTCCAGTGATCAAGATGAAAAGTATAAGAAGGACTTGAAGGTTGTTCATGAGAAGCTGGACAAGATTCTACTCAGCCAACAAAAGAATATTCACTTTCTTGGTGAAGAAGAGGTTCTAGCTCAAGATGGGGAGAGAGAATTTGCTGAGATTTGCTATATGCAGAATCAAGGAGGGTTCAAGGGTTACAATCAATTCAAGAACAACAACCTCTCCTATAGAAGCACCAATGTAGCAAATCCTCAAGATCAAGTATACCCACCTCAACAGCCTCAACAGCAAAACAACTATGCACCCAAACAACAGAACCAAGGGTTCCAGCCTCAATTGTGTCCCCCTCCAGGGTTTCAGACTAACCAAGGCCAAGAACCAGATTTGAGAGCTATGATGCAACAAATGTTGCTTGGGCAAGCAACTGGGCAAGTTGAGGATGCAAAGAAGTTTGCTGAGCTGAACCAAAAGGTAACTTCTCAGTATAATGATCTCAACATCAAGTTTGAAAGTCTGAACTCCAGAGTGAAGTACATGGAGAGAAACATTGCTTCTACTTCAGCAACAAAACCTAATCAACTTCCTGGAAAAGCTATTCAAAACCCAAAGGAGTTTACTGCAAAATCCATTCATCTCTATGAGGAAGCTGTCACTGAGGACAGTGAAGTTCAAGCTGGGGAGGATTTGTCACTTATTGAAGCCCAGAGTAAAAATTTCTCACAGCAAACTGAAGTCGGCAAAGCACTCGACCAGGTGCTCGACCACACACACGATCGAGTACCTGATCGAGTGACCGATCGAGTTGTTCCCCCAGAAGCTGTTAAGCCTGTTAAATACATTCCTCCTGCTTACAAACCACCTATGCCATTCCCAAGACGTTTCAAGGCACAAAAGTTGAAGGAACTTAGGGAAATAATTGAAAAGAAGGAAGCAATGGCTCTACAACAAAAGGAAGTCATTGAAAGGAAGGAAGTGATGGCTTTAAAGGAAGAGGTTGTCATAGCATTTAAAGAAGAAGAGAGAGGATCTGCTTTGGAACAGTAGACCCCATATCCTCTCTACCAAGACATGCTACTTGAGATATCAAGGAAGAAAGCTCAAAATCAGGACAAGAAGGATCTTGAGGAGATTGAGGGAGTTATTATCCCAACTAAACTTGAAGATCCTGGTCCATTCAATCTGCCTTGCTCCTTCAGCTATCTGCACTTCAACAAATGCTTACATGACTTGGGAGCATCTATCAGTGTGATGCCTTACTCTATAGCACAGGAGCTTGGGCATACTGAATTCAAGTCTAGCAACCTCTACATAAGTCTAGCTGATGGATCCAATAGAGATGTGGTTGGAAAATTGGAAAACTTTCCAGTCAAGTTAGGCAAGGCTAGGATTCCTACAGATTTTGTGATCATAGATATGGATAAGGAGTTGGAAGACCCTATCATTTTAGGAAGACCATTCCTAGCCACTGTTGGAGCTGTAATTGATGTTAAGGAAGGGCTGATAACCTTGGATATAGATGAAGGTTTCACCATGAAGTTTGATATCAACAACCCAACCAACTTGCCCACTAGAGGTCAACCTTTTGTTCATAAAGACAAGAGAGATTATGAGGTCCCAAGTGAAGTAGAGACTTCAAAAGCTAAAGTCTCATCTCATGAGGAATCAGTGGAGCAGCTCAAGGGTTCAGTTCAAAAGTTGACTGATCTAGTGAAGGATCTTCAAGTGCAACTCAACAAGAGGTCTTTCAAGAAGGCAAGACCAAGGCTCAAGATTAAGAAGAAACAAAGTTCAAGTTTTAAGGAGGTAGTGATCAAGGAAGAACACCACAGTGATCAAGTTGTACCAAGGAGGATTTCATCACCTCCTTGGTCTCCAAACCAAGCCTAAATAGGCATCAAAAGTCAAGCTTAGTGACTTTAAACAAGCTCACTAGGGAGGAAGTCCCTAAAGTATCATTGTAAATATGCTTAATTTTCCTTGTAGTTTTGATTTCTTTTCTTTTATGTTTGTGTTGGGCAGGCTATTTTATGAGAGTGTAGATGGGTTTAAGAAGAATTGGACTTGTAGAAGTGGATTCGCAAACCCATTTGACCAGCCCACAAGAGGTACTCGATCGAGTGGAATAAAATTTCAAGCCCAAACGATGCAATTTTGTCTTGCACGATCGAGTGGAGGGAGAAAGAAGTTCAAATTTCAAATTTTGGTCAAGCACTCGACCACGTGGGGTCGAGTTGCAGAAAAAGAGAGTCAAAGATTCCCAATTCAAATTTGAATGCCAAAAACACTCCACCCTTGTCTCCTTGTCCCCTTAGCCTCTCTATATAGAGTTCTTTCTTCCAAAATGTTTTCAAGGTCTACAAGATCATCTCAACAAGCTGCTGATCACTCCTTGGAACGAAGTGATGCACAACTTGCATCAAGAAGACAAGCTGGTGGAAGTACTCGACCACCTACTCGAGCAGCCAAACGACAGAGTGCTGGTTCGAGTAGGCGGTCGAGTGGCGTGCCGAGTAAGAAACATCATCCCATTGAGGAGGATCCTGAGCGAACTGAGAGTAAATAAGAGATGGAGTTCACTCTTCAAGAACACATGAGGAGGAACAAAACAAGAGGGAAGAGGCCAGCAATTGAAGAACAAGAAGAAGAGAGTGAAAGTGAAGAAGAGCAAGAAGAAGGGGAAGAAGAAGAAGAATCTTGTTGGTTAACTCCAAAACAGCTCTATGAAGCTTTCATGAGGATGAGCTTCCAAGGAACAAGATTTCCACACAAGGAAACCATGGAGAAGCTGGGGATCGCTGAAGATGTAGAGTATATATTTGAGAAGTGCAATCTAAGCAAGTTCATGGGATTGTGCATGGAAGGGTATAAAGAGGAAAGCTGTGAGTTCCTAGCCACCATCAAGATGCACTTCTACCCAAGGATGGATAAATAATTGGGAGCTGGTTGCTGTGATTTCACCATCAAGGGAAATAGATACGAGCTTTCATTCAAGAAGATAGCCAACATCTTTGGATTTGAAGTTGGTAGTGAAAGGAGTATGGTTATACCAAGAAAAGAGCTTTTTGCTGTTTGGGAAACCATTGGAGATAGCAACATCTACTCATCCTCCAAGTACAAAAGCTCAAAGATAAGGAGCCAAGTCCTAAGGTACTTCCACAAGGCCTTAGCAAACACTTTCTTTGCTAGGAAGGAGACTGGAAATGTGAATGAGGGAGAGCTTAAGATAATTGATGTAGGACTCAATGGCATCATCCTTCAAGCAAGAGATGGGACCATTATCCTTGGAAGTAGTGTGGAGACTGATCTAGCTATGGTCCTCATTGACCAATTGATCTACTATAGAAGCTGGGTGAGCAAGCTGCACAAGAAAGGATCAATTGGAGCTCTAACCATTGGAGGCATCATCACTCCAATACTATTAGCTGCCAAAGTACCACTTAAAGAAGAGAAGGCCAAGCCAAGATGGATTGACACCAACTACCTCACCTCCACTCTCATTCTAGCCAAGGAGATGCATCATTGGAAGCACCTCTTCAACTTTGAGCATCTAACACTAGGGAAGACTCAGCTGGTCCTACCTAATCAAGCTCTCACCACCATAAGTGAAGGGCTAAACATTGATTTTTGGCCAGCTGCTGAGCTTTTGTTTGATGGGACAGCCCAAATAGGAGAAGATCAAAATGGAGATGTGGAGATGGCTGATGGAGAAGAGCAATTTTATTTTGAAGATTATGAGCCAAGTCCAACAGATAGTAGAGGAGTGAGAGAGACTAGCAGGAGGTTGACACATCTACAAAAGTGGAAGAAGTGGCATGGGAAGAACTTTGACAAGCTTAAAAAGAAGATGGGAAGGATGACTAAGTCCATCAAGGGTTTAAAGAAGGAGATTTTTGAATTGAAGAGTGGGAACTCTTCACCAACACCATCTAGCCCTTTGAGGAGGAGTAGCTCAACTATAGCATTGTCTAGAGCTGAAAACCCAGTGGAACCAACTAGAGCTTCAATGCATGAGCCAATTCAGAGGAGGAGAAGTTCAAGTCGCCCAGAACAACAGTCGGCAAGGCACTCGACCGGTTCACTCGAGCAACCACTTGACCGAGTACCTCCAATGCACTCGGCCGAGTATCTGCCCAGACCTCCCTATGGTTTCCCATCTCCAGTAGGTTATCCAGGCTATCCTTATGGCCAAGCTTACCCTCCCATTCCTCCCTAATACTTCATGGATCCAGCCCTCTTGCAGCAATACTACCAGCAGCATGGACAACAATTTTTCCCACCACCACCAACTCAGCAACCAACTCGACCAGGCTACTCGACCGGGCACTCGACCGAGTACCAGTCGATGGCCATAGTCGAGTTGCCTCCTTCCCCACCTCCAAGTCAGCAACAAGACTCCAACTACACATTGGATAGCATGAATGAGGATGTGGACAACTTCTTCCACAACCCATGAGGTACCAACTTCACCTTTTCATTGTACATACCATTGCATATCTAATTTTATTTTGTGTAGAATCTTGAATCCTCTTTCAAATTTTCTCTTACACAAGAGACTGTGTAATTTAAGTTTGGGGGAGGATTTGAGATAGTATTTGATGCTGTGTTTTGTTTTCTTATTTCAATTTTTTAGCATAATCATGTTAGTAGTTGCATTTCATCTAAGACATAGAAAAAACCTAAAAATTTGAATTTTTTTGCAAAAATCTTTACAAAAACAGAGTGTTCATGTAGCTTGCATTGCATATTAGCATTTTGTTTAGCATGTTTCATGTAGGAATGTTTCATAACTGCATTAGGGATCTATGATGAGTTTTGCCTTGTTAGCTTGCTTAAGTTCACTAAACTAGGATCAATGCCCAAGTTAATAGTACTTTGATGCTAGTTGAGTAGCTAGAAGCATAAGGTTGAACCAAGACTTGAATTCCTACATTGTATTTGGTCTAGATTGAAGCATGTTGTGATTTGATGCCATTTTCTATTTATAAGAACCTAATATTGACTTATAATTATCAATTTGTGCATTGCTTTTAAACTCATGGATACCATATACATATTTGGATCATCTTTCTCCTTTTACCACTCTTGTTGATTCAAGTAGCTGATTTCCTTATTAAGAATCAGTTTCCCCTACCCTTAACCAACCCTTCTTTCAAGCCATGTTTATTCTTGAGTGTGTAAGGCCTTTTTGGGATTGAGCTTGGTAGAAAGTGTTAGGTTTGAGCTGACAAGAATATTGCCTTGTGTAGTTCTAGTTTGCAATTTTCAAACTTGATAGAACTAGGTGGTTTAATTGTTGGGTTTGGGACTTGGTTGAAAAGAAAAAAACGAAAAAGAAAAGAAAAGAGTGAAAAGAGAAAGAAAAGGGTAAAGTCCTTAGGAGGGAAGTGTTTTAAAGTAAATTCAAGCTCTAAGTGAAAGAATGGGGTGTAGTAAAAGTTTCAAATAAGGTTCTGGTCAAGGAAAAGAAAGAATGAAAAAAAGAGTCTAGTAAAAAGCTTTATGACTTGGGAAACAAGTAAGAAAGAGAACCTTAGCAAATAAGAAAGAATCCCCATTCCACTAGATGATTCAAATAAGAAACCTCTCCTAAGGCTTAAAAACAAAAGAGAAAAAAAAAGGGTATTTGAGAAAAGATGAAGATAAAGGGTAGAACTAGGATCATTTGGGTTTAGAGTGATAGGATCAAACACTTTGGTTACTTTTGGGTAGACAAGGTTTTGTTCTTGTATGTGTCTAAGTGTTCTTACCTTTAGCCTTTTTCTAAAGCTCAATTCATTTTTATAAGAGAACCTTGATCTTGATAAGCCCCACTCTAAAGAGAGACCATCATTGTCTCTAAACCTTTATTACCAAGCCAAATGAGTTTAAGCATTGCATAAGATTGATTCATGTTCTTGTTTAATGAATGTTAAAGCAAATGGTTGATTTGAATGCATGTGGATATCTAAGGCTTAAATCAGTAAAGGTTGTGATAGGCTTGTCTAAAATCTTGAAGTACAGCTCATTCAACTTGCATCATAGTACTAGTAACTTGGACATTGATTCTAGCTAGTTTATTAGCAAGCTTTAGGAGCTGAGATCCCACTTTCAAACCTCACTCTCCTACCTATGTTTTGTTCATTTGCTTGAGGGCAAGCAAAGACTAAGTTTCGGGGTGTTGATGTTCAAATATTTCACCATGTTTTACCTTAGTATATTAACATCTTTTGCATGATTTATAAGCACATTTAGCCATTATTGAGTAGCTTTAGGACTGTTTATGCATTAGAGTAGAATTGCATTGCATTTGCATAGTTTCTTGCATAAACAGGTGAATTTGGATCCTAAGGAGCATGTTGAGAAAGATTTGAGCTATCAAAGTGAAGAAGATCAAGGAGTTAGAGCAGAAGAAACAAAGTTCGGAAGTCCACTCGACCGCCCACTCTACCAGACACTCGAACGTGTGCGGAGAAGGACTCCACAGGCTGGAAGCAACAGAAGAAGAGGCCACTCAACCAAGAACTCGACCGAGCACCTGGTCGAGTTGACCGACGACCCTCCATTTTGTCTTCTAGCTACTTTAGGGCTTCCTCCTCTCTCCTATATAAAGGCTTGTACTCTGCAGCCACAAAAAGAGAGCCACTTTTAGATAAAATCTATAAACCTAGTATTTACCCCTTTTGGGTATTATCTACTTTTGCTTTTCTATTATTTTAGATTCTCTAGCCACTTTTGTTTATTTTTAAGAAATCTTTGATACTTGTTGGTTCCATAACTTTCTAAGTATTAAGAATTTGAGTTTGATTTCTTCTTCAATATTGTAGATCTTCATCTCATCTTTCTAATAATGCAAGTTTCATAGATTTCTGGGTTAATGACTTTGTTCATCATGTTTTGTGATTGTGAGTACTGGTTTAGGATCTTGAGGATGGATTAAGATGGATAAGGGTTATGGTTGTTTAGATTGGTCAAGATTGATTGCTTAATATCTCTTTTGGGTTAGATGCACTCTATGCTATTCTTATACTGAGAGGGTAAGGGTAGATCTTAAGCTTCTTAGCATCATACCAAGGTCAAAGTTGTTAGATAAGGCTAATACTAGAGATTATCATGAAGCATGCTAAGAGATTAGACGTTTACTATGATTTTTGACATTAATAATATGGTTGTTTAATGCCTGCTTTGATATGTAATATCTAGTGAGAACTAGGTCTAAGAAGTATTTTGGCTTGATTGTTAGTGTCATGAGAATGGATTAACATATATTAGAAGATCATTGTCTAGAGATAGCTCATTATTGATTGAGGTTTGTTGACCAATTCAGATAACCATAGCTTGAGTCCATCCAATGAATCCATCCTTGGGACTTTTCTTTGTTTATTGATTTCCCTGTTGAGTATTGTTAACTGCTTGCTATTTGCTCTGTTTTCATTATTTGCTTTGTTTCTGTTCATTCGCTTGTCAACTCGACCACCCACTCGATCACACATCGGATCGAGTGCTTGCTCGAGCTCATCCCAGAGTTCTTGTTTATGTTCTGCAGCATACCTGTTTCATTTCCTGTTTCATTCTAGTTTCATTTCTGTTGCATCCATTTCTTTTCTGTTTAATCCTGTTTCATTACTTGTCTTGCATTAGTATAGTTCTTGTTCCTGTTTAGATTCATTACTGCTTTGTTTTATTGTTTACCTTGCATTTAGTATCCTGTCTTAGTAGCTTTACATTCTGCATTTCATAATCATCATTAGGTTGTTAGTAAAAATCACTCATCATATTTGGCTTGACTTAGATGAGTATTCACATCTTGATTGCTTGCATCACACTCATTATGGTTTGACATCCTTTATGCTACAACTACATAAGGGTAATTGAAACACCTGTTCATCCATCATTCATCTCTATCATCATCCATCACACAAAAACCACATGTTTCATGTACTCACTCGGTCAGCTGATTGTGCATGCAAACACGATCCACGGGTAACCAAAACTTGACTCCTTTCATCGACAACATCGACAGACCACAGTTACTCCGACAACAAAAAGTTCAACAACCGCAACTAGCAACAATTGAGGAGACAATGAACAATCAGAACGGTCCACCAGCTCCTCAAGCAAGGACCAACATAGGAGCAGGAGATGATCCATCTACTCACACTCAAAGACATGGCATTGTGCCACATGCTGTCCAGAACAACAATTTTGAGATCAAGAGTAGTCTTATCCAGATGATATAGAACAATAAGTTTCATGGATTGCCAATGGAGGACCCATTGGACCATCTGGATTAGTTTGATAGGCTCTGTAGCCTCACCAAGATAAATGGAGTTAGTGAGGATGTATTCAAACTCTGGCTTTTCCCATTCCCTTTGGGAGACAAAGTGCACCTCTGGGAGAAATCACTCCCCAAGGAGGCCATCACCACTTGGTAAGCGTGCAAGAATGCGTTTCTGGCAAAATTCTTCTCCAACTCCAGAACCGTAACGCTGCAAAATGACATTTCCAGCTTTGTTCATAAGAGCAATGAGACGTTCAGTGAAGCTTGGGAATGTTTTAAGGGATACACTACCAGATGCCCTCATCATGGTTTTAGCAATGGTTCATTGCTTAGTACACTATACCGAGGAGTGGTCCCCAAGATACGAATGTTGATGGACACCGCAAGCAATGGTAACTTCCTCAACAAGGATGTTGATGAAGGTTGGGACCTAGTGGAGAACTTCGTTCAATCTGATGGGCATTATAATGAGGAGTATGATCGCAATGTGCAATCTACTGGAGAGGAAGATGCCAAGTACAAGAGGGACATGAAAGCCCTTAATGACAAGCTCGACAAGCTCCTCACCCAGCAGCAGCATGTTCATGCAATCTCAGAGGACGAGCAGTTTTTACACCAAGATGGGGAGAATGTTCAGCTAGAGGATGTGAACTACATCAACAACCAAGGCGGTTACAACAAAGGGTACAACAACTACAAGCCGAATCCGAATCTTTCATACCGTAACCCGAATGTTGCCAATCCTCAAGACCAAATCTACCCGTCAGCAGTTCAAGGGAATCAAGGCCAGCAAAAGCCTTTTGTTCAATACAATCAAGGCTATGCTCCTAAGCAGCAGTATTCTGGTAACTACCACCAACCCATTGCACCACTTGGATTCCAACAACAACAAGGCCCGCAGAACCACTCCCAAGAAGCGGACCTATGCGGCCTAATTCAGCAGATGATTCAAAACTAAGCCTCGGCTGCTATGGACAACGCAAAACGGTTTGCGGAAATGAGTAATAGGATGGATTCTGGATACAATGACTTGACTGCAAAGTATGATTTGCTCAACACTAAGCTGAGATACCTCGAGGGAAACCACAACAACCAACCACCTCCAAAGATCAACCAGCTGCCAGGTAAAGCTGTTCAGAACCCAAAGGATTACGCCACTGCGCAAGCCATTTTCCTTGATGATGATTATGAGGACTACCTCACTGAGGACAGTGAAGTTCAAGATGGGGAGGCTATGGATTATTATGGGATGAATGAGTATAAGTACTACATATCCGAGTACGAACCCGAGCCTTTACCTGAGGAGACTGATTGAGTCGATAATTGAGCACTGGTTCGAGAATCACAAATAGAAGAACCACCCGAGGCAGAACCCGATGACTCACCCGATGATGGTGATCGGATGATACATCGAGTAGATGTTCAAATGAGAGCTCAACCTCAACTGCCTGTAGCAGCAGAAGGGGAGCTAGAGGAAAGATTCAATGCTGCACTTGACATCCAACTGGAGGAGCTTGTAGAGCGTATGGCCAAGCGAAAGGGTCCACCTCCTAAGCTCTTACCACCACACGAACTTCAAGAGGAAATCTCCAAGGAGGCAGTTCAGCTGGAGATTGAGGTTAAGGAAGCTGTCAAGGAGATTGGGTATGAAATTCTCAGGAGTGGAGTGTGCTTAGATCCTGAATTGCGAATCGAGGAGAAATTGGAGGATCCTGGTTCTTTTGCTCTGCCATGTTCAATAGGTCTTAGGATTTTCAACAATTGCTTGTGCGATCTGGGAGCTTCGGTCAGCATCATGCCACTGTCAGTTGCCAACAAGATGGGTTTCACCAGTTTTAAACCGAGTAGTCTGTATTTGGTTCTAGCTGATAGAACAAACAAACATCCGATTAGGATCCTGGAAAATTTGCCTCTCAGGATTGGAAGAGTGGAAATCCCTACTGATTTTATGATCCTTGATATGGATAAGGAACCAGACGATCCAGTGATCATAGGGAGACCATTCTTGGCAACAGTAGGTGCAGTGATTGAGGTGAAGCAAGGCAAGATCAGAATTGACCATGGGGAACACTTCAAGATGGAGTTTGATGTCAAGAAGGGAATTAAGAGGCCAACCATTGATGGTCAAGCTTTTTCCACTAAGACAAAGCAGAGGAAAGCCAAACATCTTGACGAAGTCAACACCACATTTGCTGTGGAATCTGGACAAGACTTGGAGAATCAATTGAATCAGCCTGCTACAGTGGAGAGGATTCCAAAACCTCTCCCTCCTAATTCCCATGTTTAAAGAGCATGAAGAGTCAAGCTTAGTGACTTAAAACAAGCACACTTGGGAGGAAGTCCCAAATGTATCCTTTATTTTGTATTCAGTTTTATTTATCTATTTTATCTCATTTTCTATTTTTGCATATTTTCATTAAAAAAAGGGTGAAAAAGGAAATTTGAGGAACCCGAGGCTCAACCCGACACTGTATCCGACGCGCCTGGTCGTGTTCTGTTTCGAGTGGTGAGTGGATTCCAAATTCCACAAACCCTAGTCCACTCTCGGTTTTAAACCGAGTAGTCTGTATTTGGTTCTAGCTGATAGAACAACCAGACATCTGATTAGGATCCTGGAAAATTTGCCTCTGAGGATTGGAAGAGTGGAAATCCCTACTGATTTTATGATCCTTGATATGGATATGAAACCAGACGATCCACTGATCCTAGGGAGACCATTCTTGGCAACAGTAGGTGCAGTGATTGAGGTGAAGCAAGGCAAGATCAGAATTGACCATGGGGAACACTTCAAGATGGAGCTTGATGTCAAGAAGGAAATTAAGAGGCCAACCATTGATGGTCAAGCTTTTTCCACTAAGACAAAGAAGACAAAAGTCAAACATCTTGAAGAAGTCAACACCACATTTGCTGTGGAATCTGGACAAGACTTGGAGAATCAATTGAATCAGCCTGCTACAGTGGAGAGGATTACAGAACCTCTCCCTCCTAATTCCCATGTTTAAAGATCATGAAGAGTCAAGTTTAGTGACTTAAAACAAGCTCACTTGGGAGGAAGTCCCAAAGGTATCCTTTATTTTGTTTTCAGTTTTATTTATCTATTTTATCTCATTTTCTATTTTTGCATATTTTCATAAAAAAAAGGGTGAAAAGGAAAACTTGAGGAACCCAAGGCTCAACCCGACACCGTACCCAACGCGCCTGGTCGTGTTCCGTTTCGAGTGGCGAGTGGAGTTCGAATTCCACAAACCCTAGCCTACTCTCAGTTTTAAACCGAGTAGTCTGTATTTGGTTCTAGCTGATAGAACAAACAAACATCCGATTAGGATCCTGGAAAATTTGCCTCTCAGGATTGGAAGAGTGGAAATCCCTACTGATTTTATGATCCTTGATATGGATATGAAACCAGACGATCCACTGATCCTAGGGAGACCATTCTTGGCAACAGTAGGTGCAGTGATTGAGGTGAAGCAAGGCAAGATCAGAATTGACCATGGGGAACACTTCAAGATGGAGCTTGATGTCAAGAAGGAAATTAAGAGGCCAACCATTGATGGTCAAGCTTTTTCCACTAAGACAAAGAAGACAAAAGTCAAACATCTTGAAGAAGTCAACACCACATTTGCTGTGGAATCTGGACAAGACTTGGAGAATCAATTGAATCAGCCTGCTACAGTGGAGAGGATTACAGAACCTCTCCCTCCTAATTCCCATGTTTAAAGATCATGAAGAGTCAAGTTTAGTGACTTAAAACAAGCTCACTTGGGAGGAAGTCCCAAAGGTATCCTTTATTTTGTTTTCAGTTTTATTTATCTATTTTATCTCATTTTCTATTTTTGCATATTTTCATAAAAAAAAGGGTGAAAAGGAAAACTTGAGGAACCCAAGGCTCAACCCGACACCGTACCCAACGCGCCTGGTCGTGTTCCGTTTCGAGTGGCGAGTGGAGTTCGAATTCCACAAACCCTAGCCTACTCTCAGTTTTAAACCGAGTAGTCTGTATTTGGTTCTAGCTGATAGAACAAACAAACATCCGATTAGGATCCTGGAAAATTTGCCTCTCAGGATTGGAAGAGTGGAAATCCCTACTGATTTTATGATCCTTGATATGGATATGAAACCAGACGATCCACTGATCCTAGGGAGACCATTCTTGGCAACAGTAGGTGCAGTGATTGAGGTGAAGCAAGGCAAGATCAGAATTGACCATGGGGAACACTTCAAGATGGAGCTTGATGTCAAGAAGGAAATTAAGAGGCCAACCATTGATGGTCAAGCTTTTTCCACTAAGACAAAGAAGACAAAAGTCAAACATCTTGAAGAAGTCAACACCACATTTGCTGTGGAATCTGGACAAGACTTGGAGAATCAATTGAATCAGCCTGCTACAGTGGAGAGGATTACAGAACCTCTCCCTCCTAATTACCATGTTTAAAGATCATGAAGAGTCAAGTTTAGTGACTTAAAACAAGCTCACTTGGGAGGAAGTCCCAAAGGTATCCTTTATTTTGTTTTCAGTTTTATTTATCTATTTTATCTCATTTTCTATTTTTGCATATTTTCATAAAAAAAAGGGTGAAAAGGAAAACTTGAGGAACCCAAGGCTCAACCCGACACCGTACCCGACACGCCTGGTCGTGTTCCCTTTCGAGTGGTGAGTGGAGTCCAAATTCCACAAACCCTAGCCCACTCTCGGTTTTAAACCCAAGAAGCCACCCCCCCTTATTTAAGAAGTCTAACCCTCTCAACTCCATAAGTTCTGTCTAAACCCTAAAAAAGCTTTGTCTTCCTACTTTCTATTCTCTCTCAAACTCGAGTGCTCTTTGATTTTTTGGGAACTAACCCTATTAATCTCGAGTTTAGCTTTTCTTTCTTCTCAAGGATTCTATAATGGCACCAAAGCTGAACACCTACCAAAGGAAGGGAAGAAGATCAACCTCCGCCGCTGCTACTACCGGAGGTGATGCCGTCGAACCTCAAGAATCCTAAGGAAGAGGAGACGTTCTGCATTCCCAACTGCTGGCTGGACGTTTTGCTTCTCCAACCCGATGCTCAACCCGATCCGTCACCCAATCCGGTGCTCGTGCAACCGATCAGGTAGATGCCCGTGTTCTCTCTCCCGACCTAGTAGTTGTTGCAATCCGCCTATTTCCTCAACGTAGGGAACTGTCTACATTCGAGAGAACCATTACTGATCTTATGGAGGTCGATTCTGATGCCGGTGGAGGAGAACCAGAGGAGATCCAAACCTCGTGTTTAAGGAGCAGAATTGCGGTTGCAAGAGGGAAGAGCTGAGAAGGTGGCCGAGAGAGCAGCTGAGGAAGATGATCAAGACACAGAGGAGGAGAGCCGTGACCGAGAGGAGCAGCATAGAGACCGCACACGCCAGGCTTCGCGGAGGCTGAAGCAGAAAGAGGTGGAGACTCCGGCCAAGCTTTTCAAAGCCTTCCACAAGATGAACTTTGTTGGTACCCGCTACCCTCACCGAGAAACGATGAAGCAGTTGGGCATCGCTAGAGATGTCGAGTTCCTGTTCGACATGTGCCATCTGGGCAAGATGATGCGAGCCAACCTCGAGGCTTATGATGAGGAAACAGTTCACTTCCTTTCCACGCTGCGGTTACACTTTTTTGAAGACGACCCGACCCTGATACCCGATGGGGGGATCGGGTTCATCACCTTCTCTGTACGAAACAAGGAGTACTGACTTACATTCAAGGAGATGGAGAAGCTGTATGGTTTCAAGGCTGGGAATGGAGAAAACATGGAGGTAAGCAAGGAGGAGATGAAGTCCCTATGGCTGATAATAGGCGACAAGCTTCCTTACAAGTCTACAAGCTCCAAATCAGCTCAAATAAGGAGTCCTGTTTTGAAGTATTTTTACAAGTCTCTAGCTTGTACCTTATTCGCTAGGAAGGAGACTGGGAATGTGAACGATCATGAGCTCCAACTGCTAGACATTGCCTTGTGTGGAGTCTTAGATAATGCTAGGGATGGTACACCGCTAGTAGGGGATGTTGCGGATACTAGCATGGTCTTTGTGCTGCTCGACTAGTTCCTCTACCTGAAGTCTTGGGCAATGAAAACTGAGAGGAGAGATGGAGCTGGAGAGATCTCCATAGGAGGATTGGTCACACCAATTTTGGTAGCTTGCGATGTGCCCCTAAAGGGAGTGGTTCATGAGCCGAGATGGCTAGCCATCGACTACCTCACATTGGCGAGGTTCCTGGCTCATGAAAAGCCACACGACATGCTGCTCTTCAAGTTTGTCCATCCAACTGCTGGAGCCACCCAAATGATCCTGCCCAATGTCGTGTGCACCAAAATCCGGCTAGGGGATAACATAGACTTCACACCACCTTTGGAGGAGCTATACAACCCGGAAGAGGAGTCCGAGGGACAACTGGGCAAGAACAGGGAGACAACTCGGATGAGTATGATTTTGAGGAGTATGTGTGCTCTCAAAAGCAACCTGTTGGGGTGACGGAAGCTCACAAGAGGATCGACTGGCTGAAAATGATGAACAAGTTCCTAGCCAAGAAAGTAAAAGACCTCACTGGCTCAGTGAAGGTAATGGGAGGACAGATCAAGGAGCTGCAAGACAAGGCAAGTTGTGCCTCAGATCCCACTTCGGCATATGCACCCACATGGATGGGGAGAAGCGGACCACTAGCAGTAATTCGAGGATTGGCACCTCCAGAGCCTCACAGGGCATCCTCCTACGAGCCCCAAGTAGGGGAGGATGTCACCAGACCCGACAGATCACGGAGAAGCCACTCAGATGCCTATCCGACGCCTAACCCGATGGGGTAGTCGATGACCTGTCCGATGCCCCAGCCGAACACCAATCGGGTGACCACTTAGATACCTTCCCTATGCCTTACCAGATGCCGTATCAGATGCCCTACTCGATGCACCCTGCAAGCAGTTACATGGGCGATCATTCCGGACCTCTCCCACCATACCTGTCATACTACCCTATGCCATACCCGATGACCTACGCGATGCCTTACCCGATCAACCCCTCGGATGCTGGTCCGAGCAGATCATCCGTGCGCATCACCGAGCTCTCTGATGAGTGAATCCAGGCACCTGCTGAAGCCGGTGGCGACCCTGGCTACACATTGGCGAGCATGGAGGCTGCTACAACCTCCTTCTTCACCAACCCATGAGGTACCACATTCATCCAACCTTTGTAAATAACATTGCATTTAGTTTTATTTTATTTTGTGTGATTCGTGGATTCTTTTTCAGACTTTTATTTACACAGGGACTGTGTAATTTAAGTTTGGAGAGGGTCCTAGAATGTATATAACATTGTGTTTTATTTTCTTATTTTCTTATTTCAAAATTTTTCATGCTAGTTTTATTCATTTGAGTCTGCATCTATGCGCATTGAAAAACCCAAAATTTTTTTGAAAAATTTGAAAAAACAAAAAAGAAAAAAAGAGTCTTCCTGTAGTTGCATTTACATAATAGGATTGAGTCTAGTTTGCTTCATATAGGATTGTTGCATATGCATCTTNAAAAAAAAAAAGGAAAAAAAAGAAATGTTCATGTAGTTGCATTTACATATTAGGATTGAGTATAGTTTGCTTCATATAGGATTGTTGCATATGCATCTTAGGGGACAATGATTAAAACCACCTTGTTTTAAATCAAACCTTAGGATTGAAGCTATAGCCCTTAATCACAGTTAATTGTTGCTAGATCAATCTTTGGAAAAAATGAAAAATCTTTGTTTAGAACTTTGTCTTTTGAAAGCTTTCTCCACTTGTGTGAAACTTGCTTGAACATTGAATCATCTCTATATTATTGGATTTAATTTGAACTTAAATTGTCTTGCTTATGGAATTTGAATTTTGTTCATGGTAATTCTAAAACTCGGGTTAACACTCCATTTTTACCAATCTTTTCATTTAACCCGATTTGTTTTTTTCCTATCCTTGAACCCAAACCTTTCATTCAAACCTTGTAGTGAATTGTTGAGTGAGGCCTTTTCATTGTGCTATAGGTTGTGAAACCTTGAGAGTATTGAGAACGACAAAGAACTGGCTCTTGATTTAGCTAAGTTAGAATCACTTGGAATAGCTAATAGAATCGGTTTTGAAAGATAGGTGGTTAGCATGTTTATTCGTGGTGGGGTTGAGAAAAAAAAAAAAAAGAAGTCCCTAAGGTTCAGTTCAATTAGCTCTAAGTAAAAAAAAAAAAGAGAAAAAAAATCTTGCTATAGTCTCCTAGAAAGAAAAAAAAAATATCTATACATATTAGGAGTTTAGCAAAGAAAAAAAAAAGAAAGAAGAGAGCTAGATGTTTAAAGTTTAGACCTTAGGGATTACAAAAAAAAAAAGAGTTAAGTCAAGGTTGTGGGTAGTTTTGCTCTAGGGGGTTTAATTAAAAAAAAAAGGAGATGAATAAGAAAATGGTAGATTATCAAGAGTTAAGCTTTGTATGCTCAAATTGTTCTCAATCTTAGATAGTTTTCACAAATGTCTAGCTTTCTTCTTTTGAGAGAAAGCCACCCAAAGAATTTGTTTGAAGCCACCTTACCAAAAAAGTCTTACCCTTGAAACCGATTGAGCTTGATTCACCTTCCATTTGCAAGAATTCGCCAAACACTTAAATGAATGTGAAAGAGATGTTCTTTGGAATTGCAAGTCTTTACTTTTAGTTGGAGGTTGAACTAGATCGATGCATGGTAATAAGCATAGAAAAATATTTGTAAGTATGTTGATTGATCTTAGCACCTTTAAACTATCTTTAAGGACTATAGCTTGAATCCTTCGCTTAGCATTTAAAGGTTATGATAAATAGCAAGATTTAAGTTTGGGGGGGTCAGATAACTCTCTAATTTACATGTTTTAAGCATCACTTTTTGTCCATATTTTGCATTGTTTCTATCCTAACCTTAGCATTTTTAGGTCATTTAATGTAGGAATCCGCATTTAGGCCATTTAGGGTGTTGCATTCTTGCATTTGCATAATTTGGATGAAAACAGGTGCTTAAGAGCCGAAAAAGGGGAGAAACAAGGTCAAATCCAAGCATGTACCCGAAGGAGCTACGGAGCAGGAAGAACAGTCCGAACGCCAACCCGATCGAAGAGGATCCAAGAACAGAAAGAACAATCCGAGGACCTACCCGAAGAGCAACCCGAGCAAATGTGTCACAATCCAATGTAATTGAATAATTATAAGAGTTATAGATGGATTAGGAGTGTTTATACAACACTAATACCCATTTCGTCCCAAAATAGGCTAAAACCGACAAAACTTTGCTTAGAAGCAGTATACAGCTTTGTTCGTATTTCTAGGGTCAAAATATGTCACAATCCAATGTATATGACTAATTATAAGAGTGATAGATTGATTAGGAGTGTTTAGACAACACTTACACCCATTTCGTCCCAAAACATGTTAAAACCGACAACACAAGCTTAAACCNCTTACCCTTGAAACCGATTGAGCTTGATTCACCTTCCATTTGCAAGAATTCGCCAAACACTTAAATGAATGTGAAAGAGATGTTCTTTGGAATTGCAAGTCTTTACTTTTAGTTGGAGGTTGAACTAGATCGATGCATGGTAATAAGCATAGAAAAATATTTGTAAGTATGTTGATTGATCTTAGCACCTTTAAACTATCTTTAAGGACTATAGCTTGAATCCTTCGCTTAGCATTTAAAGGTTATGATAAATAGCAAGATTTAAGTTTGGGGGGGTCAGATAACTCTCTAATTTACATGTTTTAAGCATCACTTTTTGTCCATATTTTGCATTGTTTCTATCCTAACCTTAGCATTTTTAGGTCATTTAATGTAGGAATCCGCATTTAGGCCATTTAGGGTGTTGCATTCTTGCATTTGCATAATTTGGATGAAAACAGGTGCTTAAGAGCCGAAAAAGGGGAGAAACAAGGTCAAATCCAAGCATGTACCCGAAGGAGCTACGGAGCAGGAAGAACAGTCCGAACGCCAACCCGATCGAAGAGGATCCAAGAACAGAAAGAACAATCCGAGGACCTACCCGAAGAGCAACCCGAGCAAATGTGTCACAATCCAATGTAATTGAATAATTATAAGAGTTATAGATGGATTAGGAGTGTTTATACAACACTAATACCCATTTCGTCCCAAAATAGGCTAAAACCGACAAAACTTTGCTTAGAAGCAGTATACAGCTTTGTTCGTATTTCTAGGGTCAAAATATGTCACAATCCAATGTATATGACTAATTATAAGAGTGATAGATTGATTAGGAGTGTTTAGACAACACTTACACCCATTTCGTCCCAAAACATGTTAAAACCGACAACACAAGCTTAAACCGACAAAACTTTGCTTAAAAGCAGGAAAGAGCTTTGTTAGTGTTTCTAGGATCAAAATATGTCACAATCCAATGTTTAAAACCGAGAAAACTATGTTAGTGACCCTAGAAAACCGAGAAAACATTGATTTGAAGCAGTAAACAGCTTTGTTACTGTNTTTAAAACCAGAAAACAAGCTAAAACCGAGAAAAAATTAATTCGAAGCAGTAAACAGCTTTGTTTATGTTTCTAGGATCAAAATGTGTGACAATCCAATGCATTTGACTAATTGTAAGAATTCGGGATGAATTTGGAGTGTTTAGACAACACTTAAACCCGTTTTATCCCAAAGCAAGCTTAAACCGAGAACATAGGCTAAAACCGAGAACATATTGATTCGAAACAGTAAACAGCTTTTTTGTGTTTTTAGGGTCAAAATGTGTGACAATCCAATGAATTTGACTATTATAAGAGTTTGGGATGAATTTGGAGTGTTTAGACAACACTTATACCCATTTTGTCCCGAAATAGGCTAAAACCGAGAACATATTGATTCGAAGCAGTAAACAGCTTTTTTGTGTTTTTAGGGTCAAAATGTGTGACAATCCAATGAATTTCACTAATTATAAGAGTTTGGGATGAATTTGGAGTGTTTAGACAACACTTATACCCATTTTGTCCCAAAAAAGGCTTAAAAGGGGAAAACAGGAGAAAACCAAGAAAACATTGATTTGAAGCAGTAAACAGCATTGTTTGTGTTTTTAGGGTCAAAATATGTAACAATCCAATGTATTTGACTAATTATAAGAGTTCTGGTTGAATTTGGAGTGTTTAGACAACACTTATACCTATTTTGTCCCGAAACAGGCTAAAACAAAGAAAACATTGATTCGAAGCAGTAAACAGCTTTGTCACTGTTTCTAGGGTCAGAATGTGTGAAAATCCAATGCATTTGACTAATTTTAAGAGTTCGGGATGAATTTGGAGTGTTTAGACAACACTTAAACCCGTTTTATCCCAAAGCAAGCTTAAACCGAGAACACAGGCAAAAACCGAGAAATCATTGTTTTGAAGCAGTAAACAACTTTGTTACTGTTTCTAGGGTCAAAATATGTAACATCCAATGCATTTGACTAATTATAAGAGTTCGGGTTAAATTTGGAGTGTTTAGACAACACTTATATCCCTTTTGTCCCAAAACAAGTTTAAAACCAGAAAACAAGCTAAAACCGAGAAAAAATTAATTCGAAGCAGTAAACAGCTTTGTTTATGTTTCTAGGATCAAAATGTGTGACAATCCAATGCATTTGACTAATTATAAGAGTTCAGGATGAATTTGGAGTGTTTAGCCAACACTTATACCCATTTTGTCCCGAAATAGGCTAAAACCGAGAACATATTGATTCGAAGCAGTAAACAGCTTTTTTGTGTTTTTAGGGTCAAAATGTGTGACAATCCAATGAATTTCACTAATTATAAGAGTTTGGGATGAATTTGGAGTGTTTAGACAACACTTATACCCATTTTGTCCCAAAAAAGGCTTAAAAGGGGAAAACAGGAGAAAACCAAGAAAACATTGATTTGAAGCAGTAAACAGCATTGTTTGTGTTTCTAGGGTCAAAATATGTAACAATCCAATGTATTTGACTAATTATAAGAGTTCTGGTTGAATTTGGAGTGTTTAGACAACACTTATACCCATTTTGTCCCGAAACAGGCTAAAACCAAGAAAACATTGATTCGAAGCAGTAAACAGCTTTCTAGGGTCAAAATGTGTGAAAATCCAATGTATTTGACTAATTGTAAGAGTTTGGGATTAATTTGGAGTGTTTAGACTACACTTAAACCCGTTTTATCCCAAAACGGGTTAAAACCGAGAAAACAGGCTAAAACCGAGAAAACATTGTGTTGAAGCAGTAAACATCTTTGTTACTGTTTCTATAGTCAAAATATGAACCACTCCAATGCATTTGACTAATTATAAGAGTTCAGATTGAATTTGGAGTGTTTAGACAACACTTATACCCATTTTGTCCCAAAACAGGCTTAAAAAGAGAAAACAAGCAAAAACCTAGAAAACATTGATACGAAGCAGTAAACAGCTTTGTTTGTGTTTATAGGGTCAAATTATGTAACAATCCCAATTTTGCTAATTATAAAGGCTCGGGTTGAATTTGGAGTGTTTAGACAACACTTATACCCATTTTGTCCCAAAAATAGACTGAAATCGGGAAAACATTGATTCGAACAAGTAAACAGATTTTTGTGTGTTTCTAGGGTCAAAATGTGTGACAATTCAATGTATTTGACTAATTGTAAGAGTTCGGGATGAATTTGGAGTGTTTAGACAACACTTATACCCATTTTGTCCCAAAACAGGCTAAAACTGAGAAAAATTGATTTAAAGCAGTAAACAGCTTTTTTTGTGTGTGTGACTATCCAATGCATTTGACTAATTGTAAGAGTTCGGGATGAATTTGGAGTGTTTAGACAACATTTACACCCATTTTGTCCTGAAATAGGCTAAAAGCAAGAAAACATTGATTCGAAGCAGTTAACAGCTTTGTTACTTTTTCTAGGGTAAGAATGTGTGACAATCCATTGCATTTGACTAGTTGTAAGAGTTTAAGATGAATTTGGAGTGTTTAGACAACACTTATACCCATTTTGTCCCAAAACAGGCTAAAATCGAGAAAACATTGATTTGAAGCAGTAAACAGCTTTGTTACTGTTTCTAGGGTCAGAATGTGTGACTATCCATTTCATTTGACTAATTGTAAGAGTTTGGGATGAATTTGGAGTGTTTAGACAACACTTAAACCGTTTTATCCCAAAACAGGCTTAAACCGAGAAAACAAGCTAAAACCGAGAAAACATTGATTCAAAGCAGTAATAAGCTTTTTTACTGTTTCTAGGGTCAAAATATGTAACAATCCAATGCATTTTACTAATTATAAGAATTCGGATTAAATTTGGAGTGTTTAGACAACACTTATACCCATGTTGTCCCAAAACAAGCTTAAAACGAGAAAACAAGCTAAAAGCGAGAAAACATTAATTTGAAGCAGTAAACAGCTTTGTTTGTGTTTCTAGGATAGAAAAATGTGACAATCCAATGCATTTGACTAATTGTAAGAGTTCGAGATGAATTTGGGGTGTTTTGACAACACTTATACCCATTTTGTCCAGAAACAGGCTAAAACCGAGAAAATATTGATTTGAAGCAGTAAACAGCTTTTTTTTGTGTGTGTGACAATCTACTGCATTTGATTAACTGTAAGAATTCGGGATGAATTTGAAGTGTTTAGACAACACTTAAACTCGTTTTATCCCAAAGCAAGCTTAAACCGAGAACACAGGCAAAAACCGAGAAATCATTGTTTTGAAGCAGTAAACAGCTTTGTTACTGTTTCAGGGGTCAAAATTTGTAACATCCAATGCATTTGACTAATTATAAGAGTTCGGGTTAAATTCGGAGTGTTTAGACAACGCTTATATCCCTTTTGTCCCAAAACAAGCTTAAAACCAGAAAACAGGGTGTTTTGACAACACTTATACCCATTTTGGCCCGAAATAGGCTAAAACCGAGAACATATTGATTCGAAACAGTAAACAGCTTTTTTGTGTTTTTAGGGTCAAAATGTGTGACAATGCAATGCATTTGACTAATTATAAGAGGTCAGGATGAATTTGGAGTGTTTCGCCAACACTTATACCTTTGTTAGTGTTTCTAGGATCAAAATGTGAGAATCCAATGCATTTGGCTAATATACCCATTTTGTCCCGAAATAGGCTAAAACCGAGAACATATTGATTCGAAACAGTAAACAGCTTTTTTGTGTTTTTAGGGTCAAAATGTGTGACAATGCAATGCATTTGACTAATTATAAGAGGTCAGGATGAATTTGGAGTGTTTCGCCAACACTTATACCTTTGTTAGTGTTTCTAGGATCAAAATGTGAGAATCCAATGCATTTGGCTAATATACCCATTTTGTCCCGAAATAGGCTAAAACCGAGAACATATTGATTCGAAACAGTAAACAGCTTTTTTGTGTTTTTAGGGTCAAAATGTGTGACAATGCAATGCATTTGACTAATTATAAGAGGTCAGGATGAATTTGGAGTGTTTCGCCAACACTTATACCTTTGTTAGTGTTTCTAGGATCAAAATGTGAGAATCCAATGCATTTGGCTAATATACCCATTTTGTCCCGAAATAGGCTAAAACCGAGAACATATTGATTCGAAACAGTAAACAGCTTTTTTGTGTTTTTAGGGTCAAAATGTGTGACAATGCAATGCATTTGACTAATTATAAGAGGTCAGGATGAATTTGGAGTGTTTCGCCAACACTTATACCTTTGTTAGTGTTTCTAGGATCAAAATGTGAGAATCCAATGCATTTGGCTAATATACCCATTTTGTCCCGAAATAGGCTAAAACCGAGAACATATTGATTCGAAACAGTAAACAGCTTTTTTGTGTTTTTAGGGTCAAAATGTGTGACAATGCAATGCATTTGACTAATTATAAGAGGTCAGGATGAATTTGGAGTGTTTCGCCAACACTTATACCTTTGTTAGTGTTTCTAGGATCAAAATGTGAGAATCCAATGCATTTGGCTAATATACCCATTTTGTCCCGAAATAGGCTAAAACCGAGAACATATTGATTCGAAACAGTAAACAGCTTTTTTGTGTTTTTAGGGTCAAAATGTGTGACAATGCAATGCATTTGACTAATTATAAGAGGTCAGGATGAATTTGGAGTGTTTCGCCAACACTTATACCTTTGTTAGTGTTTCTAGGATCAAAATGTGAGAATCCAATGCATTTGGCTAATATACCCATTTTGTCCCGAAATAGGCTAAAACCGAGAACATATTGATTCGAAACAGTAAACAGCTTTTTTGTGTTTTTAGGGTCAAAATGTGTGACAATGCAATGCATTTGACTAATTATAAGAGGTCAGGATGAATTTGGAGTGTTTCGCCAACACTTATACCTTTGTTAGTGTTTCTAGGATCAAAATGTGAGAATCCAATGCATTTGGCTAATATACCCATTTTGTCCCGAAATAGGCTAAAACCGAGAACATATTGATTCGAAACAGTAAACAGCTTTTTTGTGTTTTTAGGGTCAAAATGTGTGACAATGCAATGCATTTGACTAATTATAAGAGGTCAGGATGAATTTGGAGTGTTTCGCCAACACTTATACCTTTGTTAGTGTTTCTAGGATCAAAATGTGAGAATCCAATGCATTTGGCTAATATACCCATTTTGTCCCGAAATAGGCTAAAACCGAGAACATATTGATTCGAAACAGTAAACAGCTTTTTTGTGTTTTTAGGGTCAAAATGTGTGACAATGCAATGCATTTGACTAATTATAAGAGGTCAGGATGAATTTGGAGTGTTTCGCCAACACTTATACCTTTGTTAGTGTTTCTAGGATCAAAATGTGAGAATCCAATGCATTTGGCTAATATACCCATTTTGTCCCGAAATAGGCTAAAACCGAGAACATATTGATTCGAAACAGTAAACAGCTTTTTTGTGTTTTTAGGGTCAAAATGTGTGACAATGCAATGCATTTGACTAATTATAAGAGGTCAGGATGAATTTGGAGTGTTTCGCCAACACTTATACCTTTGTTAGTGTTTCTAGGATCAAAATGTGAGAATCCAATGCATTTGGCTAATATACCCATTTTGTCCCGAAATAGGCTAAAACCGAGAACATATTGATTCGAAACAGTAAACAGCTTTTTTGTGTTTTTAGGGTCAAAATGTGTGACAATGCAATGCATTTGACTAATTATAAGAGGTCAGGATGAATTTGGAGTGTTTCGCCAACACTTATACCTTTGTTAGTGTTTCTAGGATCAAAATGTGAGAATCCAATGCATTTGGCTAATATACCCATTTTGTCCCGAAATAGGCTAAAACCGAGAACATATTGATTCGAAACAGTAAACAGCTTTTTTGTGTTTTTAGGGTCAAAATGTGTGACAATGCAATGCATTTGACTAATTATAAGAGGTCAGGATGAATTTGGAGTGTTTCGCCAACACTTATACCTTTGTTAGTGTTTCTAGGATCAAAATGTGAGAATCCAATGCATTTGGCTAATATACCCATTTTGTCCCGAAATAGGCTAAAACCGAGAACATATTGATTCGAAACAGTAAACAGCTTTTTTGTGTTTTTAGGGTCAAAATGTGTGACAATGCAATGCATTTGACTAATTATAAGAGGTCAGGATGAATTTGGAGTGTTTCGCCAACACTTATACCTTTGTTAGTGTTTCTAGGATCAAAATGTGTGACAATCCAACGCATTTGACTAGTTATAAGAGTTCAGGATGAATTTGGAGTGTTTCGCCAACACTTATACCCATTTTGTCCCGAAATAGGCTAAAACCGAGAAAACATTGATATGAAGGAGTAAACAGCATTGTTACTGTTTCTAGGTTCAGAATGTGTGNGTCAAAATATGTAACATCCAATGCATTTGACAAATTTTAAGAGTTCGGGATGAATTTGGAGTGTTTAGACAACACTTAAACCCGTTTTATCCCGAAGAAAGCTAAAACCGAGAACACAGGCTAAAACCGAGAAATCATTGTTTTGAAGCAG
>NC_025695.1:29319495-29321919 GCF_000633955.1 Camelina sativa
ATAAGAGTTCGGGTTAAATTTGGAGTGTTTAGACAACACTTATATCCTTTTTGTCCCAAAACAAGCTTAAAACCAGAAAACGAGCTAAAACCGAGAAAACATTAATTCGAAGCAGTAAACAGCTTTGTTTGTGTTTCGCTAATTGTAAGAGTTCGGGATGAATTTGGAGTGTTTAGACAACACTTATATCCTTTTTGTCCCAAAACAGGTTAAAACCGAGAAAACATTAATTCGACGCAGTAAACAGCTTTGTTACTGCTTCTAGGGTCAAAATATGTAACATCCAATGCATTTGACTAATTATAAGAGTTCAGGATGAATTTGGAGTGTTTAGACAACACTTATATCCTTTTTGTCCCAAAACAGGTTAAAACCGAGAAAACATTAATTCGACGCAGTAAACAGCTTTGTTACTGCTTCTAGGGTCAAAATATGTAACATCCAATGCATTTGACTAATTATAAGAGTTCAGGATGAATTTGGAGTGTTTAGACAACACTTATATCCTTTTTGTCCCAAAACAGGTTAAAACCGAGAAAACATTAATTCGACGCAGTAAACAGCTTTGTTACTGCTTCTAGGGTCAAAATATGTAACATCCAATGCATTTGACTAATTATAAGAGTTCAGGATGAATTTGGAGTGTTTAGACAACACTTATATCCTTTTTGTCCCAAAACAGGTTAAAACCGAGAAAACATTAATTCGACGCAGTAAACAGCTTTGTTACTGCTTCTAGGGTCAAAATATGTAACATCCAATGCATTTGACTAATTATAAGAGTTCAGGATGAATTTGGAGTGTTTAGACAACACTTATATCCTTTTTGTCCCAAAACAGGTTAAAACCGAGAAAACATTAATTCGACGCAGTAAACAGCTTTGTTACTGCTTCTAGGGTCAAAATATGTAACATCCAATGCATTTGACTAATTATAAGAGTTCAGGATGAATTTGGAGTGTTTAGACAACACTTATATCCTTTTTGTCCCAAAACAGGTTAAAACCGAGAAAACATTAATTCGACGCAGTAAACAGCTTTGTTACTGCTTCTAGGGTCAAAATATGTAACATCCAATGCATTTGACTAATTATAAGAGTTCAGGATGAATTTGGAGTGTTTAGACAACACTTATATCCTTTTTGTCCCAAAACAGGTTAAAACCGAGAAAACATTAATTCGACGCAGTAAACAGCTTTGTTACTGCTTCTAGGGTCAAAATATGTAACATCCAATGCATTTGACTAATTATAAGAGTTCAGGATGAATTTGGAGTGTTTAGACAACACTTATATCCTTTTTGTCCCAAAACAGGTTAAAACCGAGAAAACATTAATTCGACGCAGTAAACAGCTTTGTTACTGCTTCTAGGGTCAAAATATGTAACATCCAATGCATTTGACTAATTATAAGAGTTCAGGATGAATTTGGAGTGTTTAGACAACACTTATATCCTTTTTGTCCCAAAACAGGTTAAAACCGAGAAAACATTAATTCGACGCAGTAAACAGCTTTGTTACTGCTTCTAGGGTCAAAATATGTAACATCCAATGCATTTGACTAATTATAAGAGTTCAGGATGAATTTGGAGTGTTTAGACAACACTTATATCCTTTTTGTCCCAAAACAGGTTAAAACCGAGAAAACATTAATTCGACGCAGTAAACAGCTTTGTTACTGCTTCTAGGGTCAAAATATGTAACATCCAATGCATTTGACTAATTATAAGAGTTCAGGATGAATTTGGAGTGTTTAGACAACACTTATATCCTTTTTGTCCCAAAACAGGTTAAAACCGAGAAAACATTAATTCGACGCAGTAAACAGCTTTGTTACTGCTTCTAGGGTCAAAATATGTAACATCCAATGCATTTGACTAATTATAAGAGTTCAGGATGAATTTGGAGTGTTTAGACAACACTTATATCCTTTTTGTCCCAAAACAGGTTAAAACCGAGAAAACATTAATTCGACGCAGTAAACAGCTTTGTTACTGCTTCTAGGGTCAAAATATGTAACATCCAATGCATTTGACTAATTATAAGAGTTCAGGATGAATTTGGAGTGTTTAGACAACACTTATATCCTTTTTGTCCCAAAACAGGTTAAAACCGAGAAAACATTAATTCGACGCAGTAAACAGCTTTGTTACTGCTTCTAGGGTCAAAATATGTAACATCCAATGCATTTGACTAATTATAAGAGTTCAGGATGAATTTGGAGTGTTTAGACAACACTTATATCCTTTTTGTCCCAAAACAGGTTAAAACCGAGAAAACATTGATTTGAAGGTGTAAACAGCATTGTTACTGTTTCTAGGTTCAGAATGTGTGACAATCCAATGTATTTGGCTAATTGTAAGAGTTCGGGATGAATTTAGAGTGTGTAGACAACACTTAAACCCGTTTTATCCCAAAACAAGCT
>NC_025695.1:29324312-29327836 GCF_000633955.1 Camelina sativa
AGAGTTCGGGTTAAATTTGGAGTGTTTAGACAACACTTATACCCATTTTGTCCCAAAACAGGCTAAAACCGAGAAAACATTGATTCGAACCCGTAAACAGCTTAGTTACTGTTTCTAGGGTCAGAATGTGTCACAATCCAATGTATTTGACAAATTTTAAGAGTTCGGGATGAATTTGGAGTGTTTAGACAACAATTAAACCCGTTTTATCCCAAAGCAAGCTTAAACCGAGAACACAGGCTAAAACCGAGAAATGATTTTTTTGAAGCAGTAAACAGCTTTGTTATTGTTTATAGGGTCATAATATGTAACATCTAATGCATTTGACTAATTATAAGAGTTCGGGTTAAATTTGGAGTGTTTAGACAATACTTATATCCCTTTTGTCCCAAAACAAGCTTAAAACCAGAAAATAAGCTAAAACCAAGAAAACATTAATTGGAAGCAGCAAACAGCTTTGTTTGTGTTTCCAGGATCAAAAATTTGTGACAATCCAATGCATTTGACAAATTATAAGAGTTCAGGATCAATTTGGAGTGTTTAGCAAACACTTCTACCCATTTTGTCCCAAGATAGGCTAAAACCGAGAAAACATTGATTCGAAGGAGTAAACAGAATTGTTACTGTTTCTAGGGTCAGAATGTTTGACAATCCAATGCATTTGGCTAATTTTAAGAGTTCGGAATGATTTTGGAGTGTTTAGACAACACTTAAATCCGTTTTATCCCAAAACAGGCTTAAACCGATAAAACAGGGTAAAACCAAGAAACCTAGTTTTGAAGCAGTAAACAGCTTTTTTACTGTTCCTAGCGTTAAATTATGTAACAATCCAATGCGTTTGACTAATTATAAGAGTTCGGATTGAATTTCGAGTGTTTAGACAACACTTATACCCATTTTGTCCCAAAACAGGTTAAAACCGAGAAAACATTGATTCGAAGCAGTTAACAGCTTTGTTACTTTTTCTAGGGTAAGAATGTGTGACAATCCATTCCATTTGACTAGTTGTAAGAGTTTAAGGTGAATTTGGAGTGTTTAGACAACACTTATACCCATTTTGTCCCGAAACAGGCTAAAACCGAGAAAACATTGATTCGAAGCATTAAACAGCATTCTTTTTTGCGTGACAATCGATTGCATTTGACTAATTGTAAGAGTTTGGGATGAATTTAGAGTGTTTAGAGAACACTTAAACCCGTTTTATCCCAAAGCAAGCTTAAACCGAGAACACATGCTAAAACCGAGAAATCATTGTTTTGAAGCAGTAAACAGCTTTGTTACTATTTCTAGGGTTAAAATATGTAACAATCGAATGCATTTGACTAATTATAAGAGTTCGGGTTGAATTTGGAGTGTTTAGACAACACTTATACCCATTTTGTCCCAAAACAAACTTAAAACTAGAAAACAAGCTAAAACCGAGAAAACATTAATTCGAAGCAGTAAACAGCTTTGTTTGTGTTTCTAGAATCAAAATGTGTGATCATCCAATGCATTTGACTAATTGTAAGAGTTTGGGATGAATTTGGAGTGTTTTGTCCCGAAAAAGGCTAAAACCGAGAAAATATTGATTCGAAGCAGTAAACAGCTTTTTTTGTGTGTGACAATCCAATGCATTTGATTAATTGTAAGAATTCAGGATGAATTTTGAGTGTTTAAACAACACTTATACCCATTTTGTCTAGAAACAGGCTAAAACCGACAAAACATTGATTCGAAGCAGTAAACAGCCTTGTTACTGTTTCTAGGGTTAGAATGTGTGACAATCCAATGCATTTGACTAATTGTAAGAGTTCGGGTGAATTTGGAGTGTTTAGAGAACACTTAAACCCGTTTTATCCCAAAGAAAGCTTAAACCGAGAACACAGGCTAAAACCGAGAAATCATTGTTTTGAAGCAGTAAACAGCGTTGGTACTGTTTCTAGGGGCAAAATATGTAACAATCCAATTCATTCGACTAATTATAAGAGTTCTGGTTGAATTTGGAGTGTTTAGACAACACTTATACCCATTTTGTCCCGAAACAGGCTAAAACCGAGAAAACATTGATTCGAAGCAGTAAACAGCTTTGTCACTGTTTCTAGGGTCAGAATGTGTGAAAATCCAATGTATGTGACTAATTGTAAGAGTTTGGGATGAATTTGGAGTGTTTAGACTACACTTAAACGCGTTTTAGCCCAAAACAGGTTTAAACCGAGAAAACAGGCTAAAACCGAGAAAACATTGTGTTGAAGCAATAAACATCTTTGTTACTGTTTCTATAGTCAAAATATGTAACACTGCAATGCATTTGACTAATTATTAGAGTTCGGATTGAATTTGGAGTGTTTAGACAACACTTATACCCATTTTGTCCCAAAATAGGCGTAAAAAGAGAAAACAGGGGAAAACTGAGAAAACATTGATTCGAAGCAGTAAAATGCTTTTTAGTATTTCTAGGGTGAAAATATGTAACAATCCAATGCATTTTACAAATTATAAGGGCTCAGATTGAATTTGGAGTTTTTAGACAACACTTATACCCATTTTGTCCCAAAACAGGTTAAAAGCGGGAAAACATTGATTCGAAGCAGTAAACAGATTTTATTGTGTTTCTAGGGTCAAAATGTGTGAAAATCCAATACATTTGACTAATTGTAAGAGTTCGGGATAAATTTGGAGTGTTTAGACAACACTTACACCCATTTTGTCCCAAAACAGGCTTAAGAAAAGAAAACAGGCGAAAACCGAGAAAATATTGATTCGAAGCAGTAAACAGGTTTGTTACTGTTTCTAGGTTCAGAATGTGTGACAAACCAATTCATTTTGCTAATTGTAAGAGTTCGGGATGAATTTGGAGTGTTTAGACAACACTTAAATCCGTTTTATCCCAAAACAGGTTTCAACCGAGAAAACAGGCTAAAACCAAGAAAACCTAGTTTTGAAGCAGTAATAAGCTTTGTTACTATTCCTAGGGTCAAAATATGTAACAATCCAATCCGTTTTACTAATTATAAGAGTTCAGATTGAATTTGGAGTGTTTAGACAACACTTATACCCATTTTGTCCCAAAACAGGCTAAAACCGAGAAAGCATTGATTTAACGCAGTAAACAGTTTTTTTTTGTGTGACAATCCAATGCATTTGACTAATTGTAAGAGTTCGGGATGAATTTGGAGTGTTTAGACAACATTTACACCCATTTTGTCCCGAAACAGGCAAAAACCAAGAAAACATTGATTCAAAGCAGTTAAGAGCTTTGTTACTTTTTCTAGGGTAAGAATGTGTGAAAATCCATTGCATTTGACTAGTTGTAAGAGTTTAAGATGAGTTTGTGTTTCTAGGATCAAAATGTGTGACCATCCAATGCATTTGACTAATTGTAAGAGTTTGGGATGAATTTGGAGTGTTTTGACAACACTTAAACCCATTTTGTCCCGAAACAGGCTAAAACCAAGAAAATATTGATTCGAAGTAGTAAACAGCTTTTTTTGTGTCTGACAATCCAATGCATTTGATTAATTGTAAGAATTCAGGATGAATTT
>NC_025695.1:29327896-29329362 GCF_000633955.1 Camelina sativa
TCTCAAACCCTCCCCCAAACTTAAATCACACAGTCCCTTGTGTAAAAGAAATTTGATTGAGGATTCAAGACTTAAAACAAAACAAAACATATGAAATGCTATGGTATATACAATGGTAAGGTGATAATGTTACCTCAAGGATTGGAGAAGAAGCTGTCCACATCCTCTTGCATACTATCAAAGGTGTAGCTGGGGTCCTGCTGGTGACTGGAGGAAGGTGATTGGGGCAGCTCGACAATGCCAATCGACCGTGACTCGGTCGAGTGCATGTCCGAGTGGGGGGGTCGAGCTGGACCGCGAGTCTCCATATCTTGAGTCTGGTACTGCTGGTACTGATGGTATTGTGCTGGATCCATAAAGTATTGGGGTGGTATGGGGGGGTAACCTGGATAGCCTGGATAAGCAGCTGGAGGTGGGAAGCCAAATGGTGGTCTAGGCTGGAACTTGGTCGAGTGGCTCCAAGGTGCTCGAGTGACCCGGTCGAGTGCCTCGAAAACTGTTGTTCTCTGGTACTTGAGCTCCTCTTCCTCTGATTTGGCTCATACATTGAAGCCCTAGCTGGTTCCACAGGGTTTGCAACTCTTGAAAGTGCTCTAGTTGAGCCACTCCTCCTCAAAGGGCTTGATGGAGTTGGTGAAGAGTTTCCACTCTTCAAGTCAGCAACTTCCTTCTTCAGGCCTCTAATGGACTTAGCCATGTTGGTCACCTTCTTCTTGAGCTTGTCAAACCTCTTCCCATGCCATTTGTTCCACTTTTGCAGCAATGTCAACCTCTTGCTATGCTCTCTCACTCCTCTACTATCCCTTGGATTGGGCTCATAGTTCTCAAAGTAGAACTGCTCCTCTCCATCACCCATCTCTACATCTCCAGCTGCATCAACTCTAGGCTGTACTACTCCATCAAATAAGTACTCATCAGCTGGCCAAAAATCAATGTTGGCTCCTTCTTGAATGGTAGTGAGCTCTTTGTTTGGTAGGATCACTTGTTTCTTCCCAACTGTTGGCAGCTCAAAGTTAAAGATATGGTTTCCTTGATGCATCTCCTTGGCTAGGATGAGTGTAGAGGTTAGGTAGCTGGAATCAATCCATCTTGGTGAGACCCCTTCTCCTCTAAGTGGAATGTTAGCAGCTTGAAGAATTGGAGTAATGATGCCTCCAATGGTAAGTGCTCCTCTTGAACCCTTGTTCTCAAGCTTGCCTACCCAACTTCTCAAATATATCATATGGTCTATCAGCACCATTGCAAGATCAGTCTCCACAGTGCTACCAAGGATGATGGTTCCATTCCTTGCTTGAAGAAGAACTCCATTGAGAGCCAAGTCAATCATCTTTAGCTCTCCCTCATTGATGTTTCCAGTTTCCTTCCTAGCAAAGAAGGTGTTGGCAAGAGCTTTGTGCTAGTACCTCAAGACTGAAAGCAATGCTGAGGAGAAGTGAAGCAATCCTGAGGAGAAAACAAGAGAGTTA
>NC_025695.1:29329462-29341749 GCF_000633955.1 Camelina sativa
AGAAAACATTAATTCGAAGCAGTAAAAAGCTTTGTTTGTGTTTCTAGGATCAAAATGTATGACAATCCAATGCATTTGACTAATTGTAAATTTTCGGGATGAATTTGGAGCGTTTAGACAACACTTAAACCCATTTTATCCCAAAACAGGTTTAAACCGAGAAAACAGGCTAAAACAGAGAAATCATTGTTTTGAAGCAGTAAACAGATTTGTTACTGTTTCTAGAGTCAAAATATGTAACAATCCAACGCGTGTGAGTAATTATAAGAGTTGGGTTGAATTTGGAGTGTTTAGACAACACTTATAACCATTTTGTCCCTAAACAGGCTAAAAAAGAGAAACATTGATTCGAAGTAGTAAACAGCTTTGTCACTGTTTCTAGGGTCAGAATGTGTGAAAATCCAATGCATTTGACTAATTGTAGGAGTTTGAGATGAATTTGGAGTGTTTAGACTACAGTTAAACCCGTTTTATCCCTAAACAGGTTTAAACCGAAAAAACAGGCTTAAACCGAGAAAACATTGTGTTGAAGCAGTAAACAGCTTCGTTACTCTTTCTAGGGTCAAAATATGTAACAATCCAATGCATTTGACTAATTATAAAAGTTCGGGTTGAATTTGGAGTGTTTATACAACACTTATAACCATTTTGTCCCTAAACAGGCTAAAAAAAGAAAAAACAAGCGAAAACCAAGAAAACATTGATGCAAAGAATTAAATAGCTTTGATTGTGTTTCTAGGGTTAAAATATGTATCAATCCAATGCATTTGACTAATTATAAGAGTTCTAGTTGAATTTGGAGTGTTTAGACAACACTTATACCCATTTTGTCCCGAAACAGGCTAAAACCGAGAAAACATTGATTCGAAGCAGTAAACAGCTTTGTTACTGTTTCAAGGGTCAGAATGTGTGAAAATCCAATGCATTTGGCTAATTGTAAGAATTTGGGATGAATTTGGAGTGTTTAGACAACACTTAAACCGGTTTTTTCCCAAAAGAGGCTTAAACCGAGAAAACAAGCTAAAACCGAGAAAACATTGATTCAAAGTAGTAAACAGCTTTGTTTTATCCTAAAACAGACAAGACCGGTGCACCCCATGGTGAACTACTTCTTCTGATAAATCTTTTCTCCAACAATTCTCCCAATTGCTTTAACTCCGCCATTTCTGCCAGTACCATCTGGTAAGGCGCTTTAGATATAGGAGTCATCCCTGGTTCTAGCTCGATGATGAACAGATCTGACTTATCCGGCGGCACTCCCCGTACCGCTTCAAACACATCAACAAATTCTTTAGCTATTGGAATATCGTCCAATTCTGCATTTTCCCTAACTTCATTTGTTGTGATTGTGGCTAAGTATGGCTCACAACCTTTCTCCAGCATCCTTTCCGCCTGGATTGCCGAGATAATTAAACTTCCCAAAGTTGATCTTATTCCCTGGAATCTCAATGTTCCTTCCTTCCTCTCAAAACTTACTAGCCTTGGGTGACAGTTAATGTGAGCCTTGTACTTTCCCAACCAGTCCATCCCCAAGATAACATTGTGTTTCATGAGTGGAACAATGATCAGCACCATTGATGATGACCGAGATTTTGTGAACCATACCAGACGGGTACATCGCCTGCCCGCCGGCTGCTAGGACCATTGCATATCCGGTGTTTGGTTCTTGCCTGAACCCACCTTTCCCTATCATTTCAGGGCTCACAAAACAGTGTGTGGCCCCTGAATCAAACAAGTTGTGCGTTTCCACACCCCCTATACTTAAGGTCCCTACACATTCCTCTAGAATACTAAGTACCCATGTCCCCCTTTCACATGCATTATGATGCTATGTAATGCACAAATTGAACGTAGAAAAGTTTTCGTAACATACAAGTAATCATCCTGAAATCCCCAGTAGCACTTTTCTCGGACAGCTCATACACGCGTGGTGCAACGGTATGTGTCTTTGGTGGTGGCGGTAGGGAATTCTTGCCACGGTTCCCACGTTGGTGGGTCTGTCTTTCCACATCATGCTTCAGACATTTCCTCCTAAAATGTCCCTCTTATCTGCATAGGTAGCAAGACCTAGGCCCATCGCCATTTTCCATACTCGGACAGTTCCGGATCGCTTGATCCTTGCTTCCACAGCGACAACATGCACCCACGGCCATCCAGGAAGAACCGCCATTGTGTTTTCCGCAAGTCTTACACTCACCATACTTGGCGTGAGACCTTGTGTGAGTCGAACGCAAAGAAACCCTCTCGTGTCTAAGTTGTTTCTCTTCCTCCAGCCCAGCTTCAATCATGGCCGCCCTTTCCACCACCACAACGACCGAGTTAAAGACACCGTTCACGCAATAGTTGCGGATATCCACCCTTAACTCACAGATAAAATGACGGACTTGTGCTTTCTCATTCCCGATTTCCTTTCCAATAAAGCGCCTACGGCGGCTGAATACAACATCATATGCATGTACCGTCATATCACCTTGTACCAGGTTCAGGTACGCACTTTCCAGTCAGTCCTGAGCCTCCGCGGGAAAGAATTTCTTGTTGGATTCCTACTCAAAGTCCGCAAAGGTTAGGACTTGACTACCTTTCCATTTCTCAACCGTCACCCACCAGTCAGGTGCTTCCTCTTCAAGGAAATGGACGGGAATGTCCTTTTGATACTCCTTCGGGAAGCGAGTGGAATTGAAATTTCTTACAAATGGACTCATCCACTCGTCAGCCATGATCGGATCCAAACTTCTCAGAAAATGTTTTGTCCTCAGTCTCGAGACTTGCTCCAACGCATCCAAGTAGTCCCTTCTCTTTCTGGGAGAATCTTCAGGACTCACTTCGATGGTCTCCGTAACAATCTTGCTACGTACCGCTGGTACCACAGGATCCAGTACCAACTCCTTTGTGAGTATGTCCAACTGCGCCATCATTGCCTTCATTGAGTCCCACTGTTCCTAGGACGATGGTACGGCATTTGGTTGCCCATTCACGTCCGTAGCACCGCTACTCTCCGGCTTATCATGATCCGGCTATTTCTCTCCAGCCACAGGTCCGGCTGGATTCTTGGTGTCCTTGTTCCTTGCCTCCACGTCGACTAGTGTCTCTGCGGCATCAATGGTCTCATCGGCCACTTCCTTTCCCTTCTTTTTCTTTTCCTCGTTGCTCTTACCCATCTGCAAAACTTAGGCATTTTAGTCACGATTAAGTTTTAAAAAACTGCAAACAGTAAGAAAAACTACCGCGAAATCCCAATAAGCCGATGAGTGGTGATACCCAAAACCCGCATTACCGGTCCTATAACCAAGCATGCTCTGGTACCAACTTGAAAGACCCCGACCCCGGACCATCCATGGCTGGTGTTCATTGTCTAGGGATAGTTTGCTTGTGGCATGTTAAACATTCTGTAGACTAGGAGACGCCTCTGACATCAATTACTCCCATCCTTAGGACTTCTATCTTTCTGATTGTTATTTACATTTCTGAGACCGTTTCTGATCTTGCTGTCTAGTTCATGCCTAGAATCGTTTTTGCTTTTACTTATTCATGTTCGCTTCTTGTCATGCATTTTCGTTTCTAGTTCTGTAGTTCATTTCCGTTTTGCATTCTGATCATTCTAGGATTGTTAGACAAACACTCTATTTGAATTGGCTTAACTTGTGATACTTTGATTGCATCTCAATTGTTAGTAAAATTTCCCAACTGGATTGACACCTTAAGTATTACAACTGCATAAGGTTAATTGAACCTGCTAGGACATAAAAAAATCCTAGTATCATCTATCAACCTAATAGAAGCCAAACCCCAAACAATCGAGCCACTAGAACATCCTCATCTTCATCGCTCTTATTCCATGATCACACTTTGCTTTTACCCGCGGAACAACACAAACAAAGTATTACCAGAAATACATAGTTAGGCTATCTGAAAGACCCCGACCCGAACGTCCAAGCGTCCGCGATCATGGCTTCCGTTCGGCCCCATTCCCGGCCAAATATCGATTGACTCGCTCACTTAGCTTTGGCCTGCAGCCTTGCCTTGTAATTTATGCGCAGCGGAATATACTTTTGCCCTTGACCCATCCCTTTGTGACTTAGCCATACAACCAACCAACCCCATAGGCTTTGCACATATTAGAGATGGGGACTTATAGTCCCTTCGGTTCACGGTGAACGGTTGCGTTATCGGCTTTCCAAACCACTCGTATTCCCGAAGCTTGGCACCGGAGGTACCGTTAGTTGACCCATCGGTCATACCATTGAAATCAGTCGACTTGCCGGTCTTGGTATCAGAGCTAGGTCCGATCGAATGATCCGACCACATAATCGAATCACGGATCAACCACCAACCAGGCCAATATTTCCGAACGACTTGTCGACCACCCGTCCAATCAATCCAACCAACGGCTCATATCATTTATCATTTGATCACCCAATCCGACTAGCGATTGAATCCGACCATTGGAGCGGATCGTCGCTGACCTTTTGATCAGTTCGACGCTATGATCAAATCGTCGATCATCGTGCGATCAGTTCGGCTCTATGATCGAACCGTAACTTATCCTTTGATCGTTTCGACCCGATTGTCGAACCGTTTCTCATCTCATCGTACCTTCGATTTAGAGGTAGCATGCGCATCAGTTTGGACGAGTATCGAAGTACTCGCCGAGCCGCACCCCCTTTTCTTCTTAGGCATAGATGGACAAATGGATGGATGATGGTGTGTTGGAGTGAAGGCTATACCCTTTATTTATAGGGTCCTAACTGAAGTCTAGGCCCCAAAAGGCACATGTCCGACAAGTCCCTTTGATCGCTCTCGTTCGATCATGCACGTTCGGCCGTGCCTGTTCGATCACCGCGTCCCTCCATCCCAACCGCTCAAGAGCTCCCCAGCTGACCTGAACACTGTCCACCGTTGTCCAGCTGACCGACCCTGATCGAGCTCCTTGGCAGCTGGTCGAGCTAGTGGTAGTTGTCTGCCAGCTTGCCCAGGTGAGCTAGCTAGTATACCAGCTGGTTTAGCTCAGCTGAGCTAAGCTAGCTTGTTCATTGAACTCGTTGAGCTTGTTCAGCTCATATTCCAGCTGGTTGAGCTAGTAAATTAGCTACTGAAGCTCATCTAACTATCATTTTCCTTAGAGGAAATTGTCCTCCTTTAGGATCGCGGGACACGGGCGTTACAAGTCTACCTAATTAAAATGAATTTGTCTTGAATTCGGTGGGTGTAGGATTTCCCGACCTTTGTTCACTCGAGACTTGATCTACTCCTGATCCATCTATTTTTGGGACTTGGTCATTTTCCTTGATCTACGTCTTTCCTGACGTAATCTATTTCCCTTGATCTTGTTCAGTCTCTGAATAGATCAAGTATTTTTCCGTCCTAGTTCCATCCCTACTAGAACAATTTCCCAACAATGGTCCTTCCCGGACTCGATCGTCATTCCCGGACTCGATCGTCATTCCCGATCTTTGGTCGTATTTTCCCCGACCTTTGGTCGATATTTCCCTGACCTTTTGGTCGATAATTCATGTTCTCCTGACCTTCTAGTCGATATACTATGTGTTCGATGTTTTGAACAATCGCTCGATTCACGAGCGCATCTTGGCGAATATTTTCCCGTTCCCAAGCATGTTTTCAATCTTATCAGAGATTTCAATTTTGTCCTAACACATAGCACAATTGCATACGTCCTTATAGGATCGTGCATGCTCTGATACCAACTTGAAAGATCCCGACCTGGATGTCCCAGCGTCCGTGATCACGGCTTCCGTTCGGCCCCATTCCCCGTCGAATATCCATTGACTCGTTTACTTAGCTTTGGCCCGCGGCCTTGTCTTGTAAACCTTTATACGCAGGGAAATATAACTTTACCCTCAACACATCCCTTTGTGACTTAGTCATACAACCAAGCAACCCGATAGGCTTTGCAAATATTATAGATGGGGACTTATAGTACCTTCGATTCATAGTGAACGGTTGCGTTATCGGCTTCCCGAACTACTCGTGTTCCCGAAGCTTGGCACCGATGGTACCGTTAGTTGACCCATCGGTCATACCATTGAACTATGTCGACTTTCCGGTCTTGGTATCAGAGCTAGGTCCGATCGAACGATTCGACCCCATAATCGAATCGTCGATCCACCACTGACCAGGCCGATACTTCCGAACGACTTGTCGACCACCCGACCAATCAATCCAACCTACGGCTCGTATCATTGATCATTTGATCACCCGATCTGACTAGCGCTTGAATCATCAATCAACCCTCGATCGATCCGACCATTGGATCGGGTCGTCGCTGACCTTTCGATCAGTTCGACGCTATGATCGAACCAACGATCAAACTGTGATCATTTCGATTTTATGACCGAACCGTTACCTATCCTTTGGTCGTTTCGACCCGATTGTCGAACCGTCGCTTGTCTTATCGTACCTTTGATAAAGAGGTAGCATGCGCATCAGTTCGGACGAGTATCGAAGTACCCGCCGAGCCGCACCCCCTTTTCTTCTTAGGCATAGATGGACAAATTGATGGATCATGGTGTGTTGGAATGAAGGCCACACTCTCTATTTATAGGGTCATAGCCGAAGTCTAGGCCCCAAAAGGCACCTGTCCGACAAGACCCTTCGATCGCTACCGTTCGATGGTGCACGTTCGGCTGTGCCTGTCCGGCCATGCCTATTCGATCACCGCGTCCATCCATCTCAACCGCTCATGAGGTCTCCAGCTGACCTGCACACTGTCCACCATCGTCCAGCTGGCTGAGCTTGATTGAGCTCCTTCATCTCATATTCCAGCTGAGCTCTTTCAGCTCATAGTGATCGAGCTCCTTCAGCTCATAGTGTACCAGCTAGTTTATCTCAGCTGAGCTGAGCTAGCTTGTTCATCGAACTCGTTGAGCTCCTTCAGCTCATATTCCAGCTGTTTGAGCTAGTAGCTTAGCTACTTAAGCTCATCTAGCTATCATTTTCCTTAAAACAAATTGCCCCCTTTTAGGATCGCGGGACGCGGGCGTTACACTATTCTCCCTTGTATTGGGCTATACACACAAGCAATAAGATCTTCAAGCACAAAAAATAATCACAAACAATTCGCAATCAACCAAACCACAAAGCCCACATAACAGTCATCGGCTGTGAACAAATGTCGACCAACCCACAACTCGTGTTGATCGATGCAACTTCCCCTGTATCGACCGATGCAACTCCACTGCGTCGACCGATGCACACCTTGCATCGACTGATGAAACTTTACTGCATCGACTGATGCACTCCTTGCATCGATTGCTCGCGAATCCTCGCGACTGCGTCGATCGACGACTACCTGGCATCGATCGATACAATTGCCCTTGCATCGATTACAGACGTTGTCATCGACCTAGATTCGTCTTACAACACCTCCATTCGACATGAACATCACACTAACCAAAAAAGCCATAGAAACAACGAAAAACACAAACAAACAAGGAATCAATCCACCAAATCACAGAGAAACACAAAAAACTCAGAGATCTCTTGCTCAGATAGGTCATGGTCATGCACTCACCCTGAAAATGACGAATCTGATTCTAAAAGCACGAAATCATACCATATTAAGCCCCAACAAGCTCTCAAAACTCGGATCTCAATTCCCACAGAAGAACATCTCAAGAAACGGCACCAAAATCTCACAAAACTCAAAGGAAAACCTTTCTCTCTTTTTTCTATCTCTTAAGAACAACAAAGAACGGCCAAAACCCTCAATGATATCGAGTCTTTTCCTTTTATACTCGGCTTTGGGGTTTTCCAACCCCAAAACACAACAAAAAAGATTGTTTTCTTTACTCGTTCCTCAAAAACGAAACTTGCATCGATCAATGCACACTCTAAGCCGGAATTCCGGTTTATGGGCGTTATAAAATTAAACTATTTTAAAATATATCTAATTAATATATTTTAATAGTTTATTTCATTGTATAAATATTTAAAAATAGACTTGCTACTCAGTTAAAATTATTATTTAATATATATTATTCAGTTAGAATTTTAGATTTGTTATAGTATAAATGTATAATAATATAAAATATGTCACTAGCGAAACACGTGAAATGATAAATATATATTTTATACACTTTTTGTGAATTGCATATGATTGTAAATGAGTATTTAATGTTAAATAATAATTTAAAGTGTTGATATTTATTTGTAAACATAAATATATTACAAATAATAACTTCAAATTTTGATATTTATTTAAATTATAAAAATTAATTGTGTAAATCTTACAAATAAAATGTTACTTTGATAAATGTATTTTTAGATTAATAATAGGGGATAGGTGTATGAGGAGAAGAAAGAAGAGAATAATTATTATCATTATTCTAATATTAATAATAATATAAGGGAATTTAAGAATAAAGGAATAAGGAATAATATAAATAGAGATGAGACGAGATAGTGGTTTCTTAATCAGGGCCATGCAGCAGAAGCAGGAGCAGCACATGCTCCATTTCTCTAACTCATCCACCTTTATCAACATTGATTCTCTAAGATCATCCATCAATATAGATATGTCTTTTCAAGTTTACAATATGTGCGTGGGAATATCGCGTTCCCCCTCCTGATATTTTCTCTAGTTCGGACGATGCTGACACATATGAGATTTGACATGTCCATATGTATATGTTCTTCAAATAAAATAAAAAAGGTTTTGTTTATATCTACCGACGATAAGGATTTATGAGAATATATAATATCATCTAAATAGCATCGATGGATTACTGTCCGTCTAGATTAAATGGAAGCTGTACTATAATTGTCTATTTTTAAAGTATTGTATAAAAACATGCATTTATATATTCATTTTTTTTCAAATTAACATTTCCTTACATAAAGATACAATATCAAGATTTAAATATAATTGCTAATTTAAAATTATGAAATTCTCCTAAAAAAGACAAAGTCATTACACCACTAATCTCGGAATATCGTTTCATCTGTTTCAATTCTTGGAGTGATTAGAAGAAAACATCATCAATCATATTATATATATACTCTCCTAGAACATGAGCTGTGAAGTCCAGGATGTTGAATGCAGGTAAGCGACAAGACATGGTGATCGAAATTACAAACAAATGAAAAGAAAAAAATTGTATATATCAGTACTTTAATTTTCTATTTCATTATTTTTATTTTTAAACATAGCTTTATACATCTATATATATATTCTAAACGACTTACATTTAAAAAGTATCTATCTTATAAAACTTACTTAATATCTTTACTATAATCTTATTTATAGCAATGTGTACTGGATAATGCGGTTACGGCCACTTTATTAGAGATGATTAATTAAGCCTTAAACCCGGAAAATTATATTCTTTTGATTTGATTATATATCATGCTAAAAATATAGAGCTACATTTCTTTAGAATTGCATTTTTTTAAACATTTGATACCATCAGTGAAAAAAACAAAATTTGATACCATCACACTATGTCTTGACTCAAGACTAACGCTTTTCAATAAATTACTGGATTAATATCCGGGCTAGAACACAGGTTAAAATAAATTTTATTTATATTATAATTTTTATATAAAATATAATTTTATGTGATTGTTTTTAAAAGTTTTTTGGACAAAACATTATACAATAAAATCATATGCTAAATATGATAGCTTGAAAAAACACACAAATTTTGTAAGTTTTATAAGTACCCGTGCTATAACACTAGTTAAATATTATTTTATACAAAATTTGTATATTGTATATTTAAAAATAAAATTTTAATATATTGTATTAGGTTATATATGTGAAATTATTTCAACAATGTATATTCTACATCATGACTTGAATGTCATTATAAGACATACTTTTGTAAATTTGGTTTTTAAAAAGCTAATTATTATATTATGAGTAATTTAATATATTATTATACTTTTTGTTTTAATATATTTGGTTTCTTGAAATTCTTTCATATTATAGACATATTATTGACATTGCTATAACAAATCAATTTAGAGTGATAGTTTCTAACTTTTATATCAAGTTTCAATATATTAAAAGTATTTCAAAATAAATTATTTAAAGTTTATTTTATTATATAAAATTATAAAATTCAACAAAAAAAATATGAAATTGAATTTAAATATTCAAATTTTGACCTGTTACGCAGTAAATTTATTAATTCAATAGATATTATTTTTAAAGAATAATATTACTAAAGTTTGAATATTTTATAGATTGAACCATTTATATTTGTTTTTAAAAATTCAACTTATGGTATATCCGAAAATAAAACTATTTTTTAATTATAATAAATAATATGATAATTTATTTATTTCACAAAATAGACTCATATATAAAAATAAGAGGTGAAGTATAATGATAATTAACAAATAAATATGTTAAGTTAGATATCAAAAGATTTTATTTGATGAATAATTTAATAAATGAAATTAATATGGTTAGTTAGATGATATGATTTTTTACAATATTCTTTTTAAGACTTTCGCTATAACCTATTTGTAACTAATTAATTTATGAATTAATGTATAACCTATTTGTAACCAACTTATTAAAATTATATAGTCTACAAAATAATGGGGTGTACTTTAGTTTTATTATAAAGGAGATTACTTGAACAAACTTTAATTATGACAATTGTTACTATATGATATCCAAAATAGTTCGCCAACTCATCATATATCTTCATCAACTTGCCTTGCATATAAAACTCATTATACGTGTTGAGTCACATATCTACAAGTAAATGACTTTGGAATATACAAAATAAATATTACCTTGGAGATCACATCTTTTCTATTTTTTTGGGAGGGTAAAGAACAGATCACAACTTCTTACAAAGGTAAGTGATTCCAAAGGCATATCTCCCGTTCTGTATAATCTTATCATTTGTTTAAAACCCCTCTCCATGCATTCATTTTGTTTCTATATTTATTGGTTCCTTTGTAAGTTTCTTGACTATTAATCATCTCTCTATCTAGCAAAGTGAGTTTGTACGTACGTATAAATATAGAGAGAGCATCCAAGCAGAAAAATGGGTTTGCGCTCCTTCATATCCACCATCACATACTGTTTGTTCCTACGCTATCCACACAGGAAGCCAAAACTCAAAAGTGTGAGCCACCTCAACTATTACCACACCATGCCAATGGCTCACCCACTTTCTTTACAGGTATTCTCTTCTTATACCTCTTTTTATCAACCACAATTTTCATGTATATATATAGTTTTGTCTCAAGTTGACCCTATGATCACAGTTTAGATTTTCATAATTAATATGGTAACTATATGTCTAGTGAAACGAAGAGTGCAACTGATTTTTGCTTTTAGGGAAACAGAGGTATGAATTTGTTTAGTTTGTGGTGAGGCATGGTATTGGTAGAGGAGCGCTATGTATAGTTCCCTAGCTATGTTGTTTTAACCAATTAAGGAAAACGGCTAGATAAGAAAAAAGACTTGGCAAATCAATTATGGTGTGATTTACTTTTTGTCACCAATTAAGTTGTTTTAACGAAACATATGTATATTAAAAGTTCAAACACGATAGCTAATCTCCTTAACTATTTTTATCTATCGTTTATAAGGAAAACGGCTAGACAAGGAAAAAAACTTGGCAAATCAGATTCTCGCAAAAAGAATATTTTTCCTTTGGCTGTATAAATTTTACTTTTTGATTTTGAGTGATTCGTTAATGGGAATCGGACAAAGCTGAAACGAAGTGTCATAAGTTTGTCTCACTAGTGGATGTTGCTATGATTATATATATCCTCTGGCTGATTCAGCAGGGAGTTGGTCGTTTAAATAATTGTTCATCTAATTACCCTATTTCTTTGATCATAGATATTAGTACTAATTAGTTTCTAATATATGAATGGTGCTAACAGACGATAGACCTGAAAGTAAGGATGTGCTGCAGTGGATGCGAGAGGGTGGTCAAGCATGCCATTTACAAGCTGAGAGGTATTGTCATTATAATTTAATGTTCTATTCAAAAATAACTTATTAATTATTACTTTTTCTTCTATTAGATGTTTTCGTTAAATACACGAGTATTAGAAAAAATTATGTGATACTGTATAGTATAAATTATGGTCATAGAATAATTACTTTAAATTTTCCAGAAATTTTATAATATAGAAAAAAAATTGCTAAAACATGAGCATCCTATATATATAAAAGATGAAGTAACATTGTCAATATCAAAATAGTAACTAAACGGGCGTTGTGTTTGTTGTGGTGAAGGGGTGGACTCGGTGGAGGTGAACCTGGAGATGGAGAGAGTAACGGTGGTTGAGTACGT
>NC_025695.1:29341856-29348570 GCF_000633955.1 Camelina sativa
ATACACGAGTATTAGAAAAAATTATGTGATACTGTATAGTATAAATTATGGTCATAGAATAATTACTTTAAATTTTCCAGAAATTTTATAATATAGAAAAAAAATTGCTAAAACATGAGCATCCTATATATATAAAAGATGAAGTAACATTGTCAATATCAAAATAGTAACTAAACGGGCGTTGTGTTTGTTGTGGTGAAGGGGTGGACTCGGTGGAGGTGAACCTGGAGATGGAGAGAGTAACGGTGGTTGGGTACGTAGAGAGGAAGAAGGTGCTCAAGGCGGTGAGAAGAGCTGGTAAGCGAGCCGAGTTCTGGCCGTACCCGGACATGCCTCGCTACTTCACTTCCTCCGACCATTACTTCAAAGATACCACCCGTGAGTTCAGGGAGAGCTACAACTACTATCGCCATGGCTACAATCTTAGCGACCGTCATGGTCATATCCATGTTACCAACCGTGGCGACGACAAAGTGAGCAACTTTTTCAATGACGACAACGTTCACGCCTGTCGCCTTATGTGATCTTCCTCTATTTTTAGGGTATCTACGGGTTTATGCATGTTGTATCGTCTATAGGGTTGATCAATTAGTTTTTTAATGCATAAGCATATAAAAGCTAGAGTAAAAGAAACTTGCATACATGATATACTCAACTTATTCCTAGAGCTATTCTTCAGATTAAGAAATCGATATAGTATTTAGTGGTCAAATTCACAAAGACTCACTATCACACAATAGATTATCAGTATTAAAATTAAGCTAAACAAAATTGATTATAATTAAAAATAGTAAAGAAAATAAAACCGTTAGTAAACCGATTGGAAAAAGAGCTAAGGTTTAGGAATTTAATTTGTGACACCCCTGTTTCAGAGACATTCGGAGATATTTAAAAGAATTGATTTGGCCACCTATATCACGAAAATGCACTTATATTTCTGTCAATTATATTATCGAACCTCAATATTCAATGATCAACACACTAGGAATGCACAAAACTACTTAATCTAAACTTAAACAAAGATTTGATTTATGTAACAAACTTAACTAAGCAAGGCAAACAAATTGTAAAAAGCTCAACAAATAAACCAAGAAAGAAATAGAAAATCAACTCAACAGTAACTAAAGGAGAATGTCAGGGTTAAGGTAATTGATTAGGAGTGAGATAAGAGATGGATTATGGAGTATCAAACAACTTAAACTAAGCAAGATCCCTAGGCAATAGAACAATAGCAAGACTAACACATTTCCATGCAATTAATCTCTTTACTAATCAATCAATCATCAACTTCTTCCAAAGGAAATTAAATGATCAATAAGCATTACAATCAAGTCTATCTAGCCACTAAGTACCCTAGTCAACAATTTCTAAAGGTAAGGAATGCAAAGCACTTAAAAGTTTTGGTTAATATCAATTACCTTAACCGTTATTTCCTTTGTGTATAGAGATCATGTGCCCGGGTGTAGACAGGAGGTTTGGGACAAACTAATTCAAATTGTCTCTCTTAGGCAAGATCATTGGTTTATGATTGGTGATTTTAATGAACTAACAGGTAATCACGAAAAAACAGGAGGCGCAATAAGACCAGTTTCGTCTTTTCTTCCGTTTATTTCAATGATCTGTGAGTGTAGTATGTTAAAATTTCCGTGTTATGGGGATTTACTTTCCTGGCGAGGTAATCGCTGTAATAACCAGGTGGTACGGTGCAGGTTGGATCGCACTCTAGGGAATGAAGATTGGCATTTGTTTTTCCCTTGTTCGCGTGTGGATTACCTAGAAATGATAGGTTCTGATCATCGCCCTATTCTAGCCTCTTGTGCGAAGTCTGGGGGACGGAGCTTTCGTCAATTTCGTTTTGATAAGCGTTGGATGGGGAAAGAGGGGTTTTCTGGGGCCGTGGAATCGGGGTGGAATCGTACCAAAAATTTCAGAACCTCGGTGTTTGTGGATAAAATTAGAAATTGTAGGAATTCTATTTCATGGCAGAATGTTCTGAATAGTAGAACACTTATATCTTCCCTTAAGACGGCTTTGGAGGATGCTAAAAACGATGATTCTATTTCGACAGCGGAGATTCATATTATTGAGAAGAAGTTAAAAGATGCCTATCATGATGAGGAATTGTATTGGCAACAGAAAAGTCGAAAATTTTGGCTGCGGGTTGGTGACAAAAATACTAGCTTCTTTCATGCTTCTACTAAGCAAAGGAGGGTTATGAATAAGATTGTAGGGCTGTTCAATTCAGAGGATGTTTGGGATGAATCGAGTGTGGGTATGGAGAGGATTGCGACTGATTATTTCAATAAGCTTTTTGCACATTCGGATGTGTGTGGTATTTCAGAGATGGTACAGGCGGTTAATCCATTTGTTACAGAGCGTATGAATAGGGAATTAACTAAGGATATCTTAGAGATGGAAGTTCGTAAGGCTTTATTTGCAATGCACCCGGAGAAAACTCCAGGACCGGATGGGATGACAACACTTTTCTTTCAGAGGTTTTGGCCTCATCTTTAAGGAGATCTGGGTTGCTCTGGTTAGGGATTTCTTTCGGACTGGGAAGTTTGATCGCAGGATTAATGAAACTAATATTTGTCTGATTCCAAAGGTTGAAGTGCCTAAAAGAATGACAGAATTCAGGCCTATTAGTTTGTGTAATGTGAGTTATAAGATCATTTCAAAAATTCTTTGCTTCTGGTTAAAGAAGATTCTGCCCTCTATTATATCAGAAACACAATCGGCTTTCGTTTCTGGTCGGTTAATCACAAATAATATTCTGGTGGCCCAAGAGATGTTCCATGGTTTACAGACCAATAGGATGTGCACTTCGGATTTCTTGGCTTTCAAAACGGATATGAGCAAGGCCTATGACCGAGTTGAATGGGATTTTTTGAAGGCGGTCTTAATTAGGTTAGGCTTTGACTCTTAGTGGATTTCTTGGATAATGTGGTGTGTCAGTTTGGTTTCCTATCAAGTTTTGCTTAATGGTCAACCCCGTGGCTCCATTTCGCCAAACCGGGGTTTGCGACAGGGGATCCTTTATCCCCATACTTGTTTATTCTTTGTACTGAGGTGTTGATAGCTAATATCAAAAAGGCAGAAAGGGAGGAAAAAATATTGGGTATTAAGATTGCCCGAGATTCTCCCCCTATCTCTCATTTGCTTTTTGCTGATGATAGTCTTTTTTTTTGTAAAGCGGATGAAGAACAATGTTCAACGGTCATGAATATCATAGGCAATTATGGTAAAGCATCCGGCCAAGAGGTAAATTTGGATAAGTCCTCTATTATGTTTTGAAAAAAGGTGACTTCAAAGGTCAAGGACAAGGTAAAATCTGTTATTGGAATATCCACAGAAGGGGGCATGTGTTCCTATTTGGGTATTCCTGAGAATCTTGGAGGTTTACGCACTCAAGTCTTCGGTTACGTTCGAGATAGGCTGAAGGACCGGGTGAATGGTTGGACAGAAAAATTTTTATCTAAGGGAGGGAAGGAAGTTTTACTAAAGTCGGTGGCTTTGGCCCTTCCTACGCATGTTATGTCCTGCTTCAAACTTCGTCAAGGGTTAACAACCAATTTGACGAGTGCAATTTCAAATTTTTGGTGGAGCTCGGATGGAAAAGACCGGGGGCTTCATTGGGTGGCTTGGGATAAGATGTGTAGGGATAAATCTGAGGGTGGTTTGGTTTTTCGGGATTTGGAGACGTTTAATGACGCTTTATTGGCTAAACAGTATTGGCGTTTAATACAGTTTCCGAATTCTCTGTTTGCTCAGGTGTTTAGAGGTCGATATTTCAGAAATAAGCATCTATTGATGGCAAAACAACTGTATTCGCCCTCGTTTGGGTGGAGAAGCATTTATTCAACTAAGGGTTTAATTGAACAAGGCGCTCGGTGGACGATTGGGTCAGGGTTTAATATTTCGGTTTGGCGTGATCCTTGGATCCCTGATCAACATCCTCGCCCTGCAGACGGTAGGGGACGGCACATGCTTCCAAGTTTAATGGTAAATCATTTGATTAATCCACAGACTAAAGAGTGGCACGTACCTATTCTCCAGGAATTCATGGATCCGGCGGATATTCAAACTATTCAGAGTTTGCTTATTAGCAAATATTTTAAGCCAGATCGATTGGTGTGGCATTATACACAATCTGGTCGGTACACGGTTAAATCGGGATATAAGGTAGCTCAAGCCATGAAGGCTGACATTGAATTTGGTCCCAACTGCAATGTACTGAGGGCTCAGGCTTGGGATCTTCCGGTACCACCTAAAATCAAACATTTCTTCTGGCAGATCGCATCTGGCTCTCTTCCGGTGATGACGCGATTAGCCTCTCGGGGAGTTAATTGTAACACGATATGCAAGAGATGTGAAATAGAGGAAGAGTCTATTAATCATACTTTATTTGAGTGTCCTCATTCCCGACAGGTTTGGGAGAGGGTTTTTAATGAATCAGACAAGGATAAGTTCCCTTTTGGATCGATCTATTCAAACTTAGATTTTATATATGGTAAAGGGTCAGGCCCTATGGCTTTTGGAACTACTCACATACTACAAGAAAACAGGCCATTTGCGACTCCAGTAATCGTTGCTGAATAGTCGCAAAAAAGGGTTTTGCGACTCCTTAGCAACTATTTGCGATGGTCGCTAAAAAACGGTCGCAAAATTTGTTGGTCGCAACATGGTCGCTTATTTGCGACGGATTTAGGACTCTGTAATATAGTCGTATATTAGCGATGTTTGTGTGACCGTATATGGTAGTTGCAGTTTCCGACTAAACTGCAACCAAGTCTATTTGGGGACATTTTTGTGACTGTATAGAACAGTCCTGACATTTTTGTGATTGTATAGAATTAGGACGGTTTTGGGACTAATGTAAGAGTCTGAGTTTAGCAACTATTTTTGTAATTTGGATTAGTCACGAAGTGGTCACATTTTTTGAATTGGTTTGGTCACAAAGTAGTTACATTTTTGAATTGGTTTGGTCACAAAGTAGTTACATTTTTGAATTGATTTGGTCACAAATTAGTCACGGTTTAGCAATCCTAAATCTGATTAATTTCGGGTTTTAAAATGATATTAACCAAAAGGAATGATGATTTAAGGTACTAATCATGCAANGCCCTATGGCTTTTGGAACTACTCACATACTACAAGAAAACAGGCCATTTGCGACTCCAGTAATCGTTGCTGAATAGTCGCAAAAAAGGGTTTTGCGACTCCTTAGCAACTATTTGCGATGGTCGCTAAAAAACGGTCGCAAAATTTGTTGGTCGCAACATGGTCGCTTATTTGCGACGGATTTAGGACTCTGTAATATAGTCGTATATTAGCGATGTTTGTGTGACCGTATATGGTAGTTGCAGTTTCCGACTAAACTGCAACCAAGTCTATTTGGGGACATTTTTGTGACTGTATAGAACAGTCCTGACATTTTTGTGATTGTATAGAATTAGGACGGTTTTGGGACTAATGTAAGAGTCTGAGTTTAGCAACTATTTTTGTAATTTGGATTAGTCACGAAGTGGTCACATTTTTTGAATTGGTTTGGTCACAAAGTAGTTACATTTTTGAATTGGTTTGGTCACAAAGTAGTTACATTTTTGAATTGATTTGGTCACAAATTAGTCACGGTTTAGCAATCCTAAATCTGATTAATTTCGGGTTTTAAAATGATATTAACCAAAAGGAATGATGATTTAAGGTACTAATCATGCAAACTTATCATCCTAAACAAAAAGATCCTCCAAAAAGTATTCAAAAGCAAAACAAGTTCATTAAAAAAAACAGGGAATTGCAACACATTCAGTTGAAAGCAGTATTAGAAGAAGGGGAATTGGCAGCTGGACTGGAGGCTGGTGTGGTGCCTCCGTCATTGGGTTGTGCATTGGTTGCAGGTGCGGTATCTGGATGGGTGGTTGCGGGTGTGGATGATTTAGGAGGAGAAACCATAAAAGTTTCAAACTCAGGATTTTTTTCTTTCATGAAGAGGAAAAGCCTCTTCAGCTCAGCTTGAGACTCTCGGTGTTCCTGATCACGTCGTGCATTCTCAGCCTCGTGTTCAGAAATCTTGCGCCGAAGTTGATCTTGAAGCTCCCCAAGAGTTGATGGAGAAGCGCTTGCATAACTCTCTGTCCTTTTCCTTTTCTTTAGTGTCTCCACAAGTGATCCAAGTCCAAATGGGTTGCCTTTGTGGTCTGTATGAGTACACTAAACCAAGAGATAAACATTCAGTAATCATCACAGACTAAATGGAACCAGATTTAAAAAAAACAGACAAAAACGAATTTACCCGAAGGAAGATTTCATTTCTTTCATCAAGGAAAAGATTATGATGTGTTGAACTCTCTGAACCATCTGGACCATCTTCCTCCGTTTCAGCTTGTCTCTCTTCTATGGTCCTCTCATACGTCTCAGCAACTTGTTTGGCTTTTTGATCCACAAATGTTCCATCCGGACGAGTGTGTGTTTTAAGAAACACTTCCACCAGTGACACAGGACGCCCCAACTCTTCCTCCCACAATGAAGTGAAACAGATTAAATCATGGAAATATCAGAAAAACTTTGAGCTGAATTCGACAAAAGAGAAGTCTTACCATCTCTTGATGAATTTGCACAAATGATTTCTGACCAGCTAAGTGTTTGTGCACTCCAAGACCTCCACGATCAGAGTTTCTGCACTGTGAAGCATTCTCACTCTTCTCAATTGCATCA
>NC_025695.1:29349761-29351453 GCF_000633955.1 Camelina sativa
AACATTATAGAAGATTTATAAAGATTTACCTCATGTTCCAGGTTTTTTCGTAATTACCAATAATATCCATCACTATCTTACACTCCTCCTCATGTGCCTTGCAAAAAAAAAATAAGGCTATCAACGGCAAATAACAAATGGGAAATAATTGGGCAATCTCAAGCTAACTTAATTCGCGGTAGTTTTTCCTCCCGTTCTGTTTTTTTTTAAATATTAAAGCAATCAATACTTTTGTAGACAAAGATAAACAAATACGGTGATAAGAGATCTCCTTATCGCAATCCCCGTTGCGGGAGAATCAAACCACGAGGCTGATCTTTTAGTAGGACCTAGTAAGAAATTGAGCTTACACATACATAATCCATGAAATCCGTTTATTATCAAAACCCATACGACTAATAAATGCTTCTAGAAAATTCTATTCTAGTCGATCATATGTTATGCGCATCTCCGTCTTAGTTTTTAAACCATGAAATATTTCCTGAGTGATCATAATTTTATTCATAATTAATTTTTTCCAAAACAAAAGCCGAGTGAGTCTCCGAAACAAGCCGAAAATAAAAAATCTTCAAAATAATACAGGCCATTTGCGACTCCAGTAATCGTCGCTGAATAGTCGCAAAAAAGGGTTTTGCGACTCCTTAGCAACTATTTGCGATGGACATTAAAAAAACGGTCGCAAAATTTGTTGGTCGCAACATGGTCGCTTATTTGCGACGGATTTAGGACTCTGTAATATAGTCGTATATTAGCGATGTTTGTGTGACCGTATATGGTAGTTGCAGTTTCCGACTAAACTGCAACCAAGTCTATTTGGGGACATTTTTGTGACTGTATAGAACAGTCCTGACATTTTTGTGATTGTATAGAATTAGGACGGTTTTGGGACTAATGTAAGAGTCTGAGTTTAGCAACTATTTTTGTAATTTGGATTAGTCACGAAGTGGTCACATTTTTTGAATTGGTTTGGTCACAAAGTAGTTACATTTTTGAATTGGTTTGGTCACAAAGTAGTTACATTTTTGAATTGATTTGGTCACAAATTAGTCACGGTTTAGCAATCCTAAATCTGATTAATTTCGGGTTTTAAAATGATATTAACCAAAAGGAATGATGATTTAAGGTACTAATCATGCAAACTTATCATCCTAAACAAAAAGATCCTCCAAAAAGTATTCAAAAGCAAAACAAGTTCATTAAAAAAAACAGGGAATTGCAACACATTCAGTTGAAAGCAGTATTAGAAGAAGGGGAATTGGCAGCTGGACTGGAGGCTGGTGTGGTGCCTCCGTCATTGGGTTGTGCATTGGTTGCAGGTGCGGTATCTGGATGGGTGGTTGCGGGTGTGGATGATTTAGGAGGAGAAACCATAAAAGTTTCAAACTCAGGATTTTTTTCTTTCATGAAGAGGAAAAGCCTCTTCAGCTCAGCTTGAGACTCTCGGTGTTCCTGATCACGTCGTGCATTCTCAGCCTCGTGTTCAGAAATCTTGCGCCGAAGTTGATCTTGAAGCTCCCCAAGAGTTGATGGAGAAGCGCTTGCATAACTCTCTGTCCTTTTCCTTTTCTTTAGTGTCTCCACAAGTGATCCAAGTCCAAATGGGTTGCCTTTGTGGTCTGTATGAGTACACTAAACCAAGAGATAAACATTCAGTAATCATCACAGACTAAATGGAACCAGATTTAAAAAAAA
>NC_025695.1:29351695-29372311 GCF_000633955.1 Camelina sativa
TGTTCCAATATTCGCACATAAGAGGCCATAATTTTTCACCAATCCATGGTGGTTGTACACCACTCCTCTTAGCTTGACTGACAATGCCTTTCATCCTTTTCTTGGCTATCTTCAAGAAACCTGCTTTAACGAGCTCAGTAATGCCGATATCCCAATTGTACTTCCGCTACAATAACACAAAGTTTAGTTAGAAACAATACCAATTAATATATAGAGTACAGAAATAAGGAGTAAACCTTACCACAAATGTGCTGAAATATCGCTCTTGAATGGACAGTGGAGTAACCTTGCAACTGTAGTAAGGCCCATCAAACTTTCTCCTCAAGATTCCAGAAATCGCTCGAGCCAGCTGGCCTTTCTGCCTGTTAAACCTGTTACATAAACTGAGTAAGTCTACTACTAAATATGGACTTGAAACTGTTGAAATAAACTAATGAATATCAAACAACAAATGAGTAGTGAATCTATTACCGCAACCTAGTGAACTCTAGTGAATATCAAACAACAAATGAGTAGTAAAGACATTAAAGCAACCAAGTAGCAACCGAGTAACAACCACAACAACCAAGCAAGCAACCTAATGAACAATTATAGACAGGACATTTTCGGTTAGCAACCTAGTTAACACTTATAGCCAGGACACCGAGTAAGCAACCTAGTGAACACTTATAGACAGGACACCAAAACAACCGAGTAACAACTACACTTCTACAGTTCAAGAAACTTAAAGCAAACCAAAGGGGAGAGTTTTATACCATAGAGTTTCGACTCCAGGGATAGGATGCTCAGACATGAGTGGTAGACGTTCTCGGCCTCGAAGAGCTAGCAAACCATCCAAAAGCTCTTGGTAGTAATCGACATTTGGATCAGGGTTTTGTTGCTCTTGGTTTCCTTCTTCACCATTATCTTCCTCTTCATGATTAGGGTTTTGTTGCGGCAAACCAAACTGATCATTTGGAACTTGCACCGGTTGACAAGGAGGCAGTTGGTGAGGATTCGAAGGCGGTGTAAGTGTCCTCCGCGGTGGATGTGTAGGATTTGTCCTCCGCAGAGGATGTGTACACGGTTCAGGATCTTCCCTCGACGGTGGATGGGTACTCGGCAATGGATTTGTCCTCCGCGGTGGATGTGTACTCGGTTCAGGATCTTCCCTCGACGGTGGATGGGTACTCGATGATGGACTCGTTGGAATTGTCCTCGGCGGAAAGTGAGAAGGACGACTTTGGTGTGAATGGGTTGCCGAATGTGTCCCAAACTGTGTCCGTTCAGAGGGGCTCGACGAATGAGAAGACGATCTGTTATTACCATTGAAGATTCGGACACCTGTGGCGGTTCTGGCACCGCGACCTCTGGAAGAACCGTTACCCTTAGGAGGCATTAGATCGAGAACGGAGGAGAAATCAATTTAGAAAAGAAGAAGGAGAGGAAGGAGAGGAAGGAGAGGAAGAAGAGTTGAGAGATTGGATTGAGGAAGGAGAGGGAAAGATTAGATTGAATCGGAAAAGAAAGGTTTGAGGGATTGAGGAAGGAGAGTTGAGAGGTTTTTTGAGAGAGAACCCTAGATCGAATCGGAAAAGAAAAAACTCTGTCGCACTTTAGTCGCAAATCAGTCACATACAAAATAATTGGGGGGAAAAAAATGCCAAAACAATTTAGAGAAATTCCACTAATTAAGTGGTGGGAAGATAAACCGCCAAAACACGGTAGCAAAACTGTCGCAAAAGTAGTAACAAAGCAGTCTCTAATTAGTAGCAAAAAGAGTGACAAATAGAGATAGTCGTAACATAGTGGCAAATTAATAGCAATATGTGAACATTTTAAGACTACCATATATACGTCACACAATAAAAATATTGAATTCTACACATTATGAACAAAACTATTGATATAAAACACTAAAGAGAACTCATATTAGTAGTATAAAATACATGTAATAGTAAGATTTAGTAAAACAATGTTTACTTCACTTAGTTTTGAATTTTTCTTTCATTGCAACACATTCTCATATAAAAGAACATGTAACACTTAAGATAAATTTTGAACTTATGGATGTTTAGTTTATAGTCATGGAAATTTAATACTTTGAGAAAGTTATTATTGATAAGGTGAGCAAAACAAAACATAAACTTCAACCTAAACATGTAAATGAATCTCAAATGTGAAATTTTAAAATAAAAAATATTTAGAGTGGCTAAACAGTCTTAAAAGAGTAGCTAAATCAGGTGTTAGTCGCAAAGTCTTCAGATATCAGTCACAATATCGTTGCAATTTGTGACGTCTTTGTTACTAAATAGGGGTATAAAATGTGGACGCAAATAAGTCCTCAATCTGCGACGTTTTTGCGATTCTCTTTACCGACTATATAGTTTGTCACAGAGTAGTCGCAAAATTGTGACCATTATGAGACAAATTTAGTTTCGATGCAAATTACTCCTAATGTAGTCGCTAATTTAAGACAATTTTGTGACTTTTATGTTTTGTCGTTAATAAGCGACGTTTTTCTCTCCAATTTTTGTGTAGTCGTTTAGTCGTCGCAAATTAGTCTCAAAAGCGTTGCTATATTTTGCGACTGAATAAGTAGTCACAAAATGTAGTCCCAAAATGCATGTTTTCTTGTAGTGACAGTTCGATACCGTAGTTGCTCTGGTTCTTATGGAAGGATAGGAATAAAAAAGTTTTCCAAGGGTTACAGTCAGAGCCAATAGATATCATTAATCAGGCTTTACGTGAACAATTGTGGTGGGCGGAAACCCAAATAGCTGCAAGGGTTGGTTCCGTTTCGACGGAATCCTTGCATACTCTAGAGATGATAATTCATTGTCAAGTTGATGGCTCGTGGAAAGCTACGGAACCAAATTCAGGTTTAGGATGTTGGTGTGGAGATGGTGAAATCAGACTTTTGTTATGGGTGCCAGATGTCAACGTCGCAGTGCATCCCCACTTCATTCAGAGCTAGAAGCATTATTATGGGGGATGGAGTGTATCCTGTCCAGAGGAATAGATTGTCGGAGGTTTGAGACGGATTCCGCAAAATTACTAGCGATGGTGCAAGATCCGGAAGAGTGGCCGGTTTTCTCAACGCTTCTTGATGAGTTCCAGGTGCTTAGTGTCTCCTTGCCTCCTTTTACCTTTTCCAAGATCCCAATAATGTCAAATGTGAAGGCTGATTGTTTAGCTCGTTCTTCGAGAAAGCTAGTGTCTGAAACGATTTTTGTAAACTATTATCCTCCAGTTTGGGCAACCAATCTAGCATTTTTATTTTAATTAATGTTAGGTTGAAATATATATATATATTTATTTATTTATTTATTTATATGACTAATATGTTTTAAGTACAAATGAGCATGAAGCTTGATTTATCAGGTATCCAAATTTAACAGTTTAATTTGATTCTATTATGAGCATATTTAAAAGTTTAAAAAGTAAACATATTATAATATATTTACGTTTTTTTTTTAAGTTTAAGATATTATAAATATTTTAATTTTTATAGAATGATTAAATTATTATAAATATTTGAACTCCGTCAAAAGTTTAAAATATTATAATATATTTAAAGTCTATAAAATATTTAACTAATATTAATATTTTTACTCTTAAAAATTTTTAAATATAAAAAAAGTTTGAGTTAAACCCGTTAAAACATGTATTTTTATCAAACTATAAATTAAATTGGTTTCTTACAATTTTTTTCACTTCAACATGTAGAAATTTAACAAGCAACTTCTCCTCTTTTGACGACATACCAAAATAAAGAAAAACCCATCTTCTTACAAAACTACTATCCGATATTTCGGTGTGTCTATTCTCTTACAAAACTAATACGATATTGCGGAGTGTCTATTCTCTTACAAAACTACTATCCAATATTGTGGTGTGTCTGTTTCCGTGAAAACTACTTACTCTATTAGGATTTCCAATTTACCGTATAACCCCAAATATACAAATAAACACTATATAAACAAAGAAAATAAGTCTAAATAAAAAACTACATTACAAAAATACAAATTACAAAAAAAGTAACTAACAAAATATATAATCCTGTGTTTTAGCATGTGGTATCACCTAACAAAATATATAATTCTGTGTTGTAGCACGTGGTATCACCTAGTATGTATATTAAAAGTTCAAACACGATAGCTAATCTCCTTAACTATTTTTATTTATCGTTTATAAGGAAAACGGTAGACAAGGAAAAAAACTTGGCAAATCAGATTCTCGCAAAAAGAATAGTTTTCCTTTGGCTGTATAAATTTTACTTTTTGATTTTGAGTGATTCGTTAATGGGAATCGGACAAAGCTGAAACGAAGTGTCATAAGTTTGTCTCACTAGTGGATGTTGCTATGATTATATATATCCTCTGGCTGATTCAGCAGGGAGTTGGTCGTTTAAATAATTGTTCATCTAATTACCCTATTTCTTTGATCATAGATATTAGTACTAATTAGTTTCTAATATATGAATGGTGCTAACAGACGATAGACCTGAAAGTAAGGATGTGCTGCAGTGGATGCGAGAGGGTGGTCAAGCATGCCATTTACAAGCTGAGAGGTATTGTCATTATAATTTAATGTTCTATTCAAAAATAACTTATTAATTATTACTTTTTCTTCTATTAGATGTTTTCGTTAAATACACGAGTATTAGAAAAAATTATGTGATACTGTATAGTATAAATTATGGTCATAGAATAATTACTTTAAATTTTCCAGAAATTTTATAATATAGAAAAAAAATTGCTAAAACATGAGCATCCTATATATATAAAAGATGAAGTAACATTGTCAATATCAAAATAGTAACTAAACGGGCGTTGTGTTTGTTGTGGTGAAGGGGTGGACTCGGTGGAGGTGAACCTGGAGATGGAGAGAGTAACGGTGGTTGAGTACGTGCAGAGGAAGAAAGTGCTCAAGGCGGTGAGAAGAGCTGGTAAGCGAGCCGAGTTCTGGCCGTACCCGGACATGCCTCGCTACTTCACTTCCTCCGACCATTACTTCAAAGGTACTGCTGGGAAAAATAAATTCACTTTCGGTTATACTTCGGTTAGGTAAGCTTAAACCGATGTTAGTCATCTTAATAGAACGTATATCATATTGATAAGACCATATGTCATATTGATAAGTCTTATATTATATTGATAAGATTATATATCATGTGGAGGGTCGTATATATTATGGATATTCACTACAAAGATATAAATAAGTTATATTATCAATATACAATCATCGTATAACCGACCTATATTGAAGGCTAACCCATGAGGTTGCAATAGAGAAGACTAAGCCCAACCCAACTAGGACTAGGGTTTGGTGGCAGCTATCAAGAAAGAATCCCTAAACCGTAAAAGAGGGGAGGTGAAGAACCCAAAAATACTCAAGCTACAACCCTATTAAGCGACAGATCTAACGAGGACTAAATATTATTCATGAAGGAAGAGCCATGGCTTATAATATCATCCCACAATGGATGTTGATATTGATTTATTGTAATCTTGAGCATTAATCAGTAAAGATCTCTTTATGTTCATTCCGTGGAACTGTTCACGTACGAAACATTTAAAATTTGCCCAAACAATTGGCGCTAGGAGGGGCAGTTTTAACTACGTGAGTATGAACGACCGATGAGTTAATCTTGAGATGGAAGATAATTTGATCAACTCATGGATCTACTACGACGCTGGAAAAAATCTAATGATTGGGGGCAGAGCTACCAACGCTATAAGATCACCATTACTTGTCATTAAAAGGAAGGAAACTTCAAAAAATAATTGGGGGCAGATCGAGCTACCAACGCTTTATCGTTCGACTCATGGTAAACACTAGTGCACTACCATGAAGCATGGTGGATCACACTAAAGCCTTTGAGTATATTGATGGTGGCTTGACATATGGAGAAGTTATCCGATCGATTTCTTTGAGTCCTGAAATTGAATAGAACACAACCCAAAGATTTGGGGTTTTTCAATTTGGTCACGACTAAGGATCATTTTCATGTTTTAATTATTTTTTTTTTTTTTAAAAAGATGGGTGAGGAGATAGAGAATGGTAATCACTATGAAGAACTAAACACGGTACCGGAGCCTAATCACTGGAATGTTTCACAAGAGCAAATTCACGTTGGAGTTTCAGAAAAAACAACCTGCTTCAGTAACAAAATCTACTTGTCGAGCAATATAAATACATAATATCAGAATTATGCACATCAACGAAGTTACTATGAAGGAAGAAATTTGGTAGAGAGCAAAAATCACCAAACTAAGATAAATACCACCTTTTATTACGGGTTTTGGTTTCATTATATTAAAAGATGTTGTGATTCTCATTAAAAGAAAACGAACATCAGGTTGATAACTATTTGATGCAGTGGCTACATGAGTTCTGACAAACGCAAACAACAAAGGTTTCGCAATGCAACTATGCAAGCATGGCAACACAACATGACATCACCAGAGGCGAGAGCAGTTGTATTCTGAAACTAATACACAGTCTCGTACATAAAACCAGGGTTCTCTTATTAGAGCAGTGACCACGGTCACTCCAACATTCAAGCATCCATCATGATGATATTAAGAAGAATTTTGAGGATGGCCAGTCGATCCCCGTTCATAATAAGACTTGTCTTACCATGGAGATCAAATTGAAGTTTGTTTTGCATTAGCAAGAAGAGGATCCACGAAAATTGTCACTCCGGCTCGGAAACTTCAACGTAAACACGACAATTATGACACAAATCAAGATAAGTTTTCTAATGACCATTCATAAAGTATCATGGTTGTTTTAGATCTAGAATCTAGATCCTTTCTTTGTGCTCTATCAGATAACTAGGAAAGTCACGCCCATACCACTTATAAGTATCTAGTTGGTTAGCTATTTGTATGTCAATACATATAAGACTATCTATTAAGAACTAAGCATCCATGCACAAAAGAGAACATATTGATGTATCCAGAAAAAACTTGATAAAATTTAAGTTCTTAAGCACAGTGGTCTCTAAGATCACATAAAATTTTAGTAATAAGCATCTGTGATAAATAAATATAGATGTGTTTCTAAAGGTAGCAGAAGCTACCTGCTCATCTAAGATATTCTAGAAGACTTGTTCATCTACGGTAAAGGCTAAGTGCCTTGTAACAGAGGTCTAAGCACCCCGAGTAACTTGAACCAATACGTTTGTCTTTTAAGTTACTTGAAAAGGAGCTGGCTAAAACAATGTATCTACCGCAATTACTAACAGGAAATCAAACACGACTGTCAACGGGAAAAAAATGACAGGTTTAGAATGATGTGGCTACGGTCGCGTAAGGATAATTTGACTACAATCGCTACACAGAAAGACATGGTTACGTTTGCGTAAAGGATAAGTTGGCCAATAGAGGCAGTAGAAGTGAAAGGGAACGTATGCTATGCCTCCTAGAAAATAGAAGTGACTATGGTCGCTTAAAAAAGACTTATTAGCGAGACGTCTCTGCAATAGTTGGCAAAGCCGTAACATGCATGGAATTATGACGACATTCAACTACTGAAAAAAAAAATCAAGAGTAACTGCTTCAAAAGAAAACAAAAACAAGAAAAAAAGTTGTGATCAACGATCACTACTGAAAAAAGTAAAGGAAAAGGCCTGCCTGCAGACCATGGCCAATGCTAATCGAATAAGAGGAAACACCTCTTACAAGCATGACAAGCAGCAACCTTGGTTGATGATGTTGGTATAGATGACTGCGATGGATGTCATTGCCAGAAAAAAATCACAAACTTAGTGGAAATGAAGTAACTACGGTTGCTAAAAATTAAACAAAGGTGCAAAGCATCCTAAAACATAAGAAGCATAGAATGCTCACTATTAAAATTCGGAGGCAATGTCTCCCATTATAGAAAGTGACAATAGTCACTAGCTAAAATAAAACAGAAGGGGTAAAGTCTATACAGATGTAATAAGCATAAAGAAAAGAAAAAGTGATGATGATCACTTAAAACAAAAGCTGAGGCAATGCCTCGTAAGGTATAAGAAGCATTGAATGCTCATTATATAAAAGAAATCAGAGGCTANAGTACGTGCAGAGGAAGAAAGTGCTCAAGGCGGTGAGAAGAGCTGGTAAGCGAGCCGAGTTCTGGCCGTACCCGGACATGCCTCGCTACTTCACTTCCTCCGACCATTACTTCAAAGGTACTGCTGGGAAAAATAAATTCACTTTCGGTTATACTTCGGTTAGGTAAGCTTAAACCGATGTTAGTCATCTTAATAGAACGTATATCATATTGATAAGACCAGATGTCATATTGATAAGTCTTATATTATATTGATAAGATTATATATCATGTGGAGGGTCGTATATATTATGGATATTCACTACAAAGATATAAATAAGTTATATTATCAATATACAATCATCGTATAACCGACCTATATTGAAGGCTAACCCATGAGGTTGCAATAGAGAAGACTAAGCCCAACCCAACTAGGACTAGGGTTTGGTGGCAGCTATCAAGAAAGAATCCCTAAACCGTAAAAGAGGGGAGGTGAAGAACCCAAAAATACTCAAGCTACAACCCTATTAAGCGACAGATCTAACGAGGACTAAATATTATTCATGAAGGAAGAGCCATGGCTTATAATATCATCCCACAATGGATGTTGATATTGATTTATTGTAATCTTGAGCATTAATCAGTAAAGATCTCTTTATGTTCATTCCGTGGAACTGTTCACGTACGAAACATTTAAAATTTGCCCAAACAATTGGCGCTAGGAGGGGCAGTTTTAACTACGTGAGTATGAACGACCGATGAGTTAATCTTGAGATGGAAGATAATTTGATCAACTCATGGATCTACTACGACGCTGGAAAAAATCTAATGATTGGGGGCAGAGCTACCAACGCTATAAGATCACCATTACTTGTCATTAAAAGGAAGGAAACTTCAAAAAATAATTGGGGGCAGATCGAGCTACCAACGCTTTATCGTTCGACTCATGGTAAACACTAGTGCACTACCATGAAGCATGGTGGATCACACTAAAGCCTTTGAGTATATTGATGGTGGCTTGACATATGGAGAAGTTATCCGATCGATTTCTTTGAGTCCTGAAATTGAATAGAACACAACCCAAAGATTTGGGGTTTTTCAATTTGGTCACGACTAAGGATCATTTTCATGTTTTAATTATTTTTTTTTTTTTTAAAAAGATGGGTGAGGAGATAGAGAATGGTAATCACTATGAAGAACTAAACACGGTACCGGAGCCTAATCACTGGAATGTTTCACAAGAGCAAATTCACGTTGGAGTTTCAGAAAAAACAACCTGCTTCAGTAACAAAATCTACTTGTCGAGCAATATAAATACATAATATCAGAATTATGCACATCAACGAAGTTACTATGAAGGAAGAAATTTGGTAGAGAGCAAAAATCACCAAACTAAGATAAATACCACCTTTTATTACGGGTTTTGGTTTCATTATATTAAAAGATGTTGTGATTCTCATTAAAAGAAAACGAACATCAGGTTGATAACTATTTGATGCAGTGGCTACATGAGTTCTGACAAACGCAAACAACAAAGGTTTCGCAATGCAACTATGCAAGCATGGCAACACAACATGACATCACCAGAGGCGAGAGCAGTTGTATTCTGAAACTAATACACAGTCTCGTACATAAAACCAGGGTTCTCTTATTAGAGCAGTGACCACGGTCACTCCAACATTCAAGCATCCATCATGATGATATTAAGAAGAATTTTGAGGATGGCCAGTCGATCCCCGTTCATAATAAGACTTGTCTTACCATGGAGATCAAATTGAAGTTTGTTTTGCATTAGCAAGAAGAGGATCCACGAAAATTGTCACTCCGGCTCGGAAACTTCAACGTAAACACGACAATTATGACACAAATCAAGATAAGTTTTCTAATGACCATTCATAAAGTATCATGGTTGTTTTAGATCTAGAATCTAGATCCTTTCTTTGTGCTCTATCAGATAACTAGGAAAGTCACGCCCATACCACTTATAAGTATCTAGTTGGTTAGCTATTTGTATGTCAATACATATAAGACTATCTATTAAGAACTAAGCATCCATGCACAAAAGAGAACATATTGATGTATCCAGAAAAAACTTGATAAAATTTAAGTTCTTAAGCACAGTGGTCTCTAAGATCACATAAAATTTTAGTAATAAGCATCTGTGATAAATAAATATAGATGTGTTTCTAAAGGTAGCAGAAGCTACCTGCTCATCTAAGATATTCTAGAAGACTTGTTCATCTACGGTAAAGGCTAAGTGCCTTGTAACAGAGGTCTAAGCACCCCGAGTAACTTGAACCAATACGTTTGTCTTTTAAGTTACTTGAAAAGGAGCTGGCTAAAACAATGTATCTACCGCAATTACTAACAGGAAATCAAACACGACTGTCAACGGGAAAAAAATGACAGGTTTAGAATGATGTGGCTACGGTCGCGTAAGGATAATTTGACTACAATCGCTACACAGAAAGACATGGTTACGTTTGCGTAAAGGATAAGTTGGCCAATAGAGGCAGTAGAAGTGAAAGGGAACGTATGCTATGCCTCCTAGAAAATAGAAGTGACTATGGTCGCTTAAAAAAGACTTATTAGCGAGACGTCTCTGCAATAGTTGGCAAAGCCGTAACATGCATGGAATTATGACGACATTCAACTACTGAAAAAAAAAATCAAGAGTAACTGCTTCAAAAGAAAACAAAAACAAGAAAAAAAGTTGTGATCAACGATCACTACTGAAAAAAGTAAAGGAAAAGGCCTGCCTGCAGACCATGGCCAATGCTAATCGAATAAGAGGAAACACCTCTTACAAGCATGACAAGCAGCAACCTTGGTTGATGATGTTGGTATAGATGACTGCGATGGATGTCATTGCCAGAAAAAAATCACAAACTTAGTGGAAATGAAGTAACTACGGTTGCTAAAAATTAAACAAAGGTGCAAAGCATCCTAAAACATAAGAAGCATAGAATGCTCACTATTAAAATTCGGAGGCAATGTCTCCCATTATAGAAAGTGACAATAGTCACTAGCTAAAATAAAACAGAAGGGGTAAAGTCTATACAGATGTAATAAGCATAAAGAAAAGAAAAAGTGATGATGATCACTTAAAACAAAAGCTGAGGCAATGCCTCGTAAGGTATAAGAAGCATTGAATGCTCATTATATAAAAGAAATCAGAGGCTATGTCTCCCAACAAAGATAAGTGAAGAGGAAGCATACTCTGATAAACTGGAAGTTGCTTACACATAGAGGGAGCAAACTTAAGAATACATAAACTTGGTAGTTGCTGATCCATCGAGATAGTAGACTCTGAGACACAAAGATGTTTACCCATTGAGGAAGCATACTCAAATACAGGGCCGGACCGAATATATTTGCTGCCTAAAGCAAAAAATCCCATAAACAAACTGAAATAAAATTAAAATTGGCAAAATGCATATTTCAGTACTCGAACTCGACACCTATGAAGTACTAAGCATATACTTCAACAGTGTGCTAAAAGAATTTTCTTGCTAAATGATGCCCTCAAACTATTAATATATTTTTGATTCCTAAAGCATCTGCTTGTTGGGCTTTAGCCCCGGGCCGGCTCTGCTCAAATATATTGTAGTTGCTTACCCATTGAGTAAGCAAACTCCATTAAATAAAAACGTACTTACCCGTTGAGGAAGTCTACTCTAACAAAATAAAAGTAGCTTACCTATGGAGGAAGCAGACTTCAAATTGCAGTGAGGAAAAACTTCATGAAGTGGCCACGATGCCCAATACTACAAAAATAATTGGCAAAGCCATAACGTGAAACAACCACGTTCAATACGTTTCAAATAAGAGGGACACCTCAAAATAAAGAGCACCAGAAACTGGTGACAGTCAAAAATAGAAGGGACAACCCTCATTATAGAACACACTAAAAGGGGGCAATCTCTGAAAGAAAAACAACTACCACTGTTGCTTTAAAATTAAAGAGACATAAAGCTCTCTCATAAGGACGTGAATACGGTCACTAACCAATAAAAAATAATTGTGGTTGTTGGTTAAGAAAGGACGAAAGGTAGTGACGGAAACTACACAGAATTATTTGAGAGAGAAAAGCTCTCATGAAAAATGATTTGGCTACGGTTACATAGTTTAAAGAGAGAGTAACAAACGGACACTAGAACTCCCAAGTACTTTATTGGCGACAGTTACTAAGCAACATATAAAGTGATTATGGTCACGCAAAGCCTCCTAGTTAAGAAACAAGGAGCATTGAATGATCATTACAAACATGCTAAGGCATGACCTCCGTAATTTATAGGCATGACCAACATATAAATGCTCATTACCAACATCATTGTGATAAAGAAATGACCATTTATGTTACTTTTGAAGATCTCATGTGTAGCTCCATATGGTTGGGTAAGATACACAAAGAAAAGTAAAGCTCTGTATCCTCCGCTAAGTAAGCGAGAGGCTAAGAAAGCTCCAAAAGCGAATAAGCAAGTAATTTTAACAAAAGAGTATAAGGCACTGCCTTTGAAAATGATCAAGTATGTTGTACTGATGAAAATCATAGTGAGATTTTGTATTCAGAGTTCTACCACACTAATTGCTACATGCCATGCCACCTTTGGCGATAATTTAGCTGCAAGATCGATGAGAGACCTTCTCATATGAAGATAATTATCAAAAGTATGTTGCACTTAGTGGTTAAGTAGCAGCTAATCGAGGCAAAGTATATTTTTCGGAGCTGAAACGTAGGTGCAGCCATGTCGCGAATGTCCTAAAGAAAGAGAAATCCTGATGACGAAAAAATACGAAGTAAGGTACGTACGTTACATACGGAATCCCTTGAAAAAAAAAACAACAACAACAAACGTAGATAAGAATAGAAGTCATTACTCATATCAGGAGCAGCTTATGGTTACTTGAATTCTACACATAGACAAGAGACAGATATGGGAGAACAACTCCCCAATAACTCAAATAGAACTACGGAACCCCAAGTTGGTGGATGAATTGGCTAAGGAGGTGGAAAATAAGATTTCACCGTAGCAATCAGAGCAGCAGAGGCCTCAAAGCCATGGATGATGGTAAACCATATTTTCTAGATTCAAGCAACATCGATAGATTCGGTGCCATAACAGTATCTGGATTCTTCTTCCGAAATATCGACTAAAGAAATCCACAAAACCCACTCGACAAAAATAGATGACTATTAAGAATTTTCTGTGGAATGACTTACCCCGTATGCGGAGAGTCACGCAAACAAGATGTATACAACTTCAAAAAGACATCAAAGAACAATGACATCTACGGAAGCCACGTGAAGCCAAGTGATATCGACTAATCAAAGCTTGTGCAAATTAGTCTGGTTATTGAGAAAAAGATTCAAAAGTAAACGTTACACAAAGAAAATATCTTTAATTTGTGGCTGGGGCAAAATCATTATCAAGTCGATGAGAGACTTAAAATACACGAGTGACAACAATTTTCAGCTCCAGAAGCTGGACACATGAAACCAAATGTAATCGCTCCATGTTTGAGAGTTGGTTTAGAAGCGTTTGCTTATCACTAGAGAAGCCAACGTCGGGGGGAAAATACAAAAAGGCAAGACAATGTGCGAACTACAAAAGAAGGTTGACGGTTATGTTACTTATTGCCACGCTGCAAAACAAGACATAAGTGCTCTTCTCCAATGCAAAAGCTGGCTAGAATGAGCAATCAATCAAAAGCCGCCTCATGTCAAAATGACACCATTCAGTCAAAAGACGTTCATAGTAACGACCGATTCAAGCTTACCAAATAGACATGCTACTCTTCAAATTCTAAATTAGAAAGTAAAGAGTATGGGAGTATGGGGCAAACTGTTGGGAAAAATAAATTCACTTTCGGTTATACTTCGGTTAGGTAAGCTTAAACCGATGTTAGTCATCTTAATAGAACGTATATCATATTGATAAGACCAGATGTCATATTGATAAGTTTTATATTATATTGATAAGATTATATATATCATGTGGAGGGTCGTATATATTATGGATATTCACTACAAAGATAGAAATAAGTTATATTATCAATATACAATCATCGTATGACCGACTTATATTGAAGGCTAACCCATAAGGTTACAATAGAGAAGACTAAGCCCAACCCAACTAGGACTAGGGTTTGGTGGCAGCTATAAAGAAAGAATCTCTAAACTGTAGAAGAGGGGAGGTGAAGAACCCAAGAATACTCAAGCTACAACCCTATTAAGCGACAGATCTAACGAGGACTAAATATTATTCATGAAAGAAGAGATCATCGCACAATGGATGTTGATATTGATTTATTGTAATCTTGAGGGTTAATCAATAAAGATCTGTTTATGTTCATTCCTTAGAACTGTTCACGTACGAATCGGTTAAAATTTGCCCAAACAGATACCACCCGTGAGTTCAGGGAGAGCTACAACTACTATCGCCATGGCTACAATCTTAGCGACCGTCATGGTCATATCCATGTTACCAACCGTGGCGACGACAAAGTGAGCAACTTTTTCAATGACGACAACGTCCACGCCTGTCGCCTTATGTGATCTTCCTCTTTTTTTAGGGTATCTACGGGTTTATGCATGTTGTATCGTCTATAGGGTTGATTAATTAGTTTTTTAATGCATAAGCATATAAAAGCTAGAGTAAAAGAAACTTGCATACATGATATACTAAACTTATTCCTAGAGCTATTCTTCACATTAAGAAATCGATATAGTATTTAATGGTCAAATTCACAAATACTCACAATCACACAATAGATTATCAGTATTAAAATTAAGCTAAACAAAATTGATTATAATTAAAAATAGTAAAGAAAATAAAACCGTTAGTAAACGGATTGGAAAAAGAGCTAAGGTTTAGGAATTTAATTTGTGACACCCCTGTTTCAGGGACATTCAGAGAGATTTAAAAGAATTGATTTGACCACCTATATCACGAAAGTGCACTTATATTTCTGTCAATTATATTATCGAACCTCAATTTTCAATGATCAACACACTAGGAATGCACAAAACTACTTAATCTAAATTTAAACAAAGATTTGATTTATGTAACAAACTTAACTAAGCAAGGCAAACAAATTGTAAAAAGATCAACAAATAAACCAAGAAAGAAATAGAAAATCAACTCAACAATAACTAAAGGAGAATCTCAGGGTTAAGGTAATTGATTAGGAGTGAGATAAGAGATGAATTATGGAGTATCAAACAACTTAAACTAAGCAAGATCCCTAGGCAATAGAACAATAGCAAGACTAACACATTTCCATGCAATTAATCTCTTTACTAATCAATCAATCATCAACTTCTTCCAAAGGCAATTAAATGATCAATAAGCATTACAATCAAGTCTATCTAGCCACTAAGTACCCTAGTCAACAATTTCCAAAGGTAAGGAATGCAAAGCACTTAAAAGTTTTGGTTCAGGAATTTCTTCAAACACCTTCTGGGCATGAAATTCCTAAAGTCTAGAATCAATATGATCAAGGCTGATCTAACTTTATTAGCAACCAATAAGCAAATATCTGAAACAACCCGACTCATTATACATATATATATATATCCTAATATCTAGTGATCTCATACTCACTATCAAACTAACCCAATCAACAACAACAGCGGATAACAGCAATAAATCCAATAACCAATAACGATTAACGAAATAACATCAAATCGATTTCAACAATAAACCAGAACACAAAACAATCATAAAATCAACAATCCTGACATCCGTTCTAGACAACTACGTTCCATTCTAGGATCCTAACATAGACACAGAGCAAACAACCGATCCTCTAGAACATCCTCCTCTTCATAGACTTGATTCCACGATAACACTTTGCCTTTACATGCGCCACAACACAAAAGAGAGACGTAAGTATTACCAGAAATACTTAGTGAGGCAATCCTTCCATCTACTGGGCTATACACACAAGCAATAAGATCTTCCACGCCACAATCAACAAACAATAAAACAAACCAAGCAATGCATAAAGCAACATGACGTAACCGGTTGCTGCTGAAGGGTGTCAACCGACACCAGAAGGTGTTGACCAACACTAGTCATCTGGTGTTGACCGACACCACTACTGGTTTCGACCGACACCACTACTGGTTTCGACCGACACCACTACTGGTGTCGACCGACACCCGACATTCCCAAATCCATAACAGTATCGACCGGCACCTCCACATGGTGTCAACCGACACTCATCAAGTCCCCAAGTCGTCCTCGCGTTGGTGTCGACCGACACCATCTTGGTGTCGACCGACACTGATGCCGAGCATCGATTCCCTTCGAACAGAACCTTCGAATCTCACCTCCAAGCTTCTCTTATCTGTCCCACACGATCCCAGGAACAGATCTAAGCCTCAGGAGCTACGAAAACCACAAGGAACTCACAAGAAAACAACAACACATCACACAAATTACAGAAACAGAGATTTTAGCTTAGATAAGTCATGGTCATGCACTCACTTTTGCCAATCAACGAGATCTATACCCAAATGACAAAGCTAGCACCACATCAACCTTCCCACCACATTCCTAGCCTTGGATCCACACTCTCCATGAAGAAAATCACCCCATTGATACAAAGAACTCACCAAAACCTCAAGCACTCTCACAAAGACTTTGTTCCCTTCTCTTTTCTGAGATGTGAAAAACGGCTAAAGGACTTGGGAAGTCGAGTTTTCCCTAATAAAATTGAGTCTTAGGGTTCTCCTAAACCAACCACGCAAACCAGAGGATTATAAGCAAACCGATTAACCCATCCGGACATGGTGTCGACCGACATAACAAGTAGTGTCGATCAACACCCCTACCAAAAATCCAATTTTTGGTTTGCGGGTTTTATAATTCTCCCCCACTAGAATAGATTCGTCCTCGAATCTAGCACCAAGACCAACAACCAAGGATCTTCCGTGCAGCCAACACCATGTCATAATAACCCGCATCTCCGACATTATCTGCTCTCAACTCATGCATCTCCCCCGCTCTCAGGCCTCAGCCTTCGAGACTTGCCGGCTTGCTATCGGGCCTCAGCCCTCAAGCTACGGGCCTCAACTCATCCATCTCCCCTGCGTCTTTCGAGCTATCTCCCTACAGCGTGCCTTCGGATCGTCACCCAAAGTCGATATACCAATTATACCCTTAGGCCACAAAGTCCTTCAAGATAACGGTACATAGGAACCTAACCATCCCCTCATGAGTTGTTCGAGATCTCATATCCATAGAGCAATAATTCTGAGCTCGACCGAGTACCACGCTGACCAGAACTACCTCTATGGCTCTCACAGGAACATCGCAATGTCCTACGGCCAACACTCGCCACTAAGGCTACCAAAACATCACAAAGACCCTAACGTCACAAAGACTCTAAAAACGTCACAAAGATCCCAAAAACGTCACAAGGACCACATAACGTCCCGCATGACCACCACCAAGGCCACAAAATGTCTAAATGGACCTCCACAAATACCAAAAATGTCACCGGGTCCGCCACCATGGTATTTTGCTTCACTAAGACCACCACCAAGGTATCTAGCGACACCATGACCACGGTCCGGGTACAAAACACTACCACTGACAAGCGTCACCAAGATCTCTATCACCAATACCACTATCATGATACCACACTTTCCATAAAACTTTCCACTTTTAGAAACTTTCTAATTATGGAAACCTCCTTTTTAAGGAAACTTTCTATTTATGGAAACTTTCCAAAAATAGAAACCCCGAGCTATTTTCTTTTCCCCATGACACAAATAAAGAAATACTCATCTTATTAATCACAAAATGTCATAATCGTTACAACCTCAACGAAAATACATAATGAAAAATAAGATACATCAGCACCGAGCCAATGGCCCGCATCTTGAGGACCACCTCATCTTGGTACTTCAATCGCAAAACCAACCACCCCTAAGCGACAAAGTATCAACAAAGATGGGCTGGAATACTCCGTCCACTCCAGCCACGGTCTTCTAACCATAACGACATTGGGACCAAGGTTAGACAAGCTCGGGCCTCGACCTGCTTCTCGAACCATTTCTGGAACCTTGCCTTCATCCTCACCTCGGATTCCCAAGTCTCCTCTAACACACCATCACAGTCCTACGAGACTCTCATCAAAGGAATCTTCTTCCGCCGAAGTTCCTTGATTCACCTCTTCAGAACCCTCACTGGTCTCATCTCAAGAGTCATGTTGAGCTGAAGATCTACAAGAATCTTAGGCAACACCTCGTCATCCTTGTGAAGACACTTCCTTAACATCGACACATGGAAGACCTTATGGAATGCATGCATAACTTCAGGCAACTCAAACCTATATGCAACCGGTCCCACCCTCTCCATAATACTGAAAGGACCCATATATCTCACTCAACTTAGTCTATGAGATAGACATGTTCAGACCCTGCAACACGGCCATCTTGAGGTACACTTTATCATCGACCTAAAACTCAATGTCCTTTCTCCTTGGATCATCATAACTCCTCTGTCGATCCTGAGCCTCCCTCATGTTCAGCTTGAGCACCCGGATCTTTTTCGTGGTCTTCTGAACAAAACTTGCATCTAGTGTGCTCCTCTTCCAAACCAGAGTCCAGCATAAAGGTGTGCGACATGGCCTCCCATACAACGCCTCATAAGGAACCATCCCCATATTCGTCTGGTAGCTGTTATGGTAAGTAAGCTCTACCACGCTCGAGTGATCTGCTTAATGACCACCCCAATCCAGCACACACATCTTTAGTAAATCCTCCAACATCTGAATAGTCCTCTCCGACTGCCTATATGTCTAAGGATGGTAAGCTGTACTTATATGCACCTTAGTTCCCATCTCAGCCTGAAATGTCCTCCAAAACACCGAAGTGAACTTAGAATCTCATCTGACTATCCCCTTCACATACTTTTTAGCCAGGACCGCTGCTCCATCAGTCTTCTTAATGACCAGAAAATGTGCTGACTTAGTCACCCAGTCCATGAAACGACCCGACCCGTTTTTTTTTTGTTTTTTTAAAAAATAAATAACAATAATAACAATAACAATAATAATAATAATAATAATAATAATAATAATAATAATAATAATAATAATAATAATATTAATAATAATAATAATAATAATAATAATAAATAAACTACAACTAGTGGTCCCATATCCACTAGTGACCTAACCACAATCACAACCAACGGCGGAAATAACCAATACCAATATCCAATAAATATCCAATAATAAATACCAATATTATAACATAAACAATATCCAATAATCAACCCATAGGAAACATAGAACCAGCAACCTAGCAATGTTTCTAATTACCAAACTTTAGCAACCTAACAATGCTAGACAACAACCAATCGAGTCCCTAGAACATCCTCCTCTTCATTGCCTTGATTTCACGATCACACTTTGCCTTTACCTGCACCCTAAACACAAATTGCAATGCATGAGTATTTTATAAACACTCAGTAAGGCAATCCTCCCGTCTACTGGGCTATACACACAAGCAATAGAGACATCTCTAACCATCAACCAACAATAAACTATCAACAATAACAAGCCAGGACCCTGCATCGACCGACACCAAGCATGCATCAACCGACACCAGTTGGGGTTACGTTGACCGACGCATGATATGCATCGACAGATACTCCCATTGCATCGACCGACGCATGCTTGAGATAGCATGCATCGACCGATGCACATGCTGAGCATCCCGAAGCTTCTCGCCGGATCTTTGTTCCTACAACCACAAAACTCGATCCCAAGCCACAAGAAAACTTCCTAACGTCCTAAATACATTCAAACGAGCCAAAAAAACATAAACAAGCAGATCAGACAAATCTCCAGCTCATATAAGCCATGGTCATGCACTTACCTTTGCCAAGACGAATGTGAACCTCAAACAAGCAAGAAAACACTTCCAGGAAGCTCCTACAACGATTCCAGCTACAGATCTCTACAGGAACAACCTCAAACTTCCAAAATCTCACCAAGAACACTTAGAACTCTTTTCCTCTCTTCTTTTCTCTGGCTAAAGTCGTCGAATGAGACAAAACACTCGAGTTAATGATTTTCCCTAACCCAAAACGCAGCGTTTACCCTAAACTTTGGTTCGCGGATGTTACAATTCTCCCCCACCAACATAGATTCGTCCTCGAATCTCGAACAACCATCAGCCAAGGACTCCCATGCAACCGTCTCCACGGTCCGCACTCCTCCGACCGATCTACAAAAAGTCACCTCTAGGCGATAGAATCACGTTTCAGGCATTATTTGCTCTTGACTTTTGGACTTTCCTTTACCCACATGCCTAAACCTTGAGTTTTTATTGGCTCCTCATCAAGCCTAAGCCTACATGCCATAATATTGGCTCCTCATCGGGCCTAAGCCCGCATGCCATAATATATAAGGAAGTCCAATACTCGTCTCTCGGGTTGCCACCCTACAGCGTGCCCCCGGATCGTCATCCGAAGTCGATATATCAACCATACTCCCAAGCCATAAAGTCTCAGAATATGGCGGTACTAGGAGAACCAAAGTCCCCCAAGAGTTGCGAGCAAACAATTC
>NC_025695.1:29372461-29387366 GCF_000633955.1 Camelina sativa
TGAGTATTTTATAAACACTCAGTAAGGCAATCCTCCCGTCTACTGGGCTATACACACAAGCAATAGAGACATCTCTAACCATCAACCAACAATAAACTATCAACAATAACAAGCCAGGACCCTGCATCGACCGACACCAAGCATGCATCAACCGACACCAGTTGGGGTTACGTTGACCGACGCATGATATGCATCGACAGATACTCCCATTGCATCGACCGACGCATGCTTGAGATAGCATGCATCGACCGATGCACATGCTGAGCATCCCGAAGCTTCTCGCCGGATCTTTGTTCCTACAACCACAAAACTCGATCCCAAGCCACAAGAAAACTTCCTAACGTCCTAAATACATTCAAACGAGCCAAAAAAACATAAACAAGCAGATCAGACAAATCTCCAGCTCATATAAGCCATGGTCATGCACTTACCTTTGCCAAGACGAATGTGAACCTCAAACAAGCAAGAAAACACTTCCAGGAAGCTCCTACAACGATTCCAGCTACAGATCTCTACAGGAACAACCTCAAACTTCCAAAATCTCACCAAGAACACTTAGAACTCTTTTCCTCTCTTCTTTTCTCTGGCTAAAGTCGTCGAATGAGACAAAACACTCGAGTTAATGATTTTCCCTAACCCAAAACGCAGCGTTTACCCTAAACTTTGGTTCGCGGATGTTACAATTCTCCCCCACCAACATAGATTCGTCCTCGAATCTCGAACAACCATCAGCCAAGGACTCCCATGCAACCGTCTCCACGGTCCGCACTCCTCCGACCGATCTACAAAAAGTCACCTCTAGGCGATAGAATCACGTTTCAGGCATTATTTGCTCTTGACTTTTGGACTTTCCTTTACCCACATGCCTAAACCTTGAGTTTTTATTGGCTCCTCATCAAGCCTAAGCCTACATGCCATAATATTGGCTCCTCATCGGGCCTAAGCCCGCATGCCATAATATATAAGGAAGTCCAATACTCGTCTCTCGGGTTGCCACCCTACAGCGTGCCCCCGGATCGTCATCCGAAGTCGATATATCAACCATACTCCCAAGCCATAAAGTCTCAGAATATGGCGGTACTAGGAGAACCAAAGTCCCCCAAGAGTTGCGAGCAAACAATTCTGAACACGTCTGAGTCCTATCCCTATCCAGGTTTCCTTCCCGTGGCTCGCGTAAAACATCACAATGTCCTACCAACCACATATCCCTTCACTGGAATACCTCATGACCACACAAGGATCATATACATGCCACAAGGGTCGCCACCAAAGCCAAACAAAATGTCCTAAAAAGGACCGCCACCAAGGCCAAACAAACGTCCTAAACAGGACCGCCACCAAGGCCAAACCAATGTCCTAAACAGGATCGCCACCAAGGCCAAACAAATGTCCTAAACAGGACCGCCACCAAGGCCAAACAAATGTCCTAAACAGGACCGCCACCAAGGCCAAACAAATGTCCTAAACAGGACCGTCACAAAGACCACTTGTTCCGAAGGACCGTCACAAAGACCACTCGTCCCAAAGGACCATCACAAAGACCACTTGTCCCGAAGGATCGTCACGAAGACCATACATCCCGAAGGACCGCCTAAACAGGCACATTGGCTAAACAACCCGCCACAAAGGCCACACAATTGGCTAAAGAGCCCGCCAAAAAGGCCACACAATTAGCTAAACAGCCCGCCACAAAGGCCACACAATTGGCTAAACAGCCCGCCACAAAGGCCACACAATGTCTGAAAAAACCGCCACACAGGGGCAGAATGACTCAAAAGTCCGCCACGAAGGCCACAGTAGCCCCTCGAAGGCTCACAACCACTAAAAATGGACAATTCTAACTCCCATAAGACTTCCATTTCTAGAACTTTCCACTTTTGGAAACTTCCTCTTTTAGAAACTTATATTTCAGGAAACTTTCCTTCAATACCATCACAGTCCCAAAGGACTCTCATCAAAGAAACCTTCTTCCTCCGAAGTTCCTTGATCCTCCTGTCGAGAACCCTCACTGGTCTCGCCTCCAAACTCATGTTAGGCTGAAGATCCTCAGGTATCTTAGCCAACAACTGATCATCCTCACAGAGACACTTCCGCAACATCGACACATTGAAAACCTTGTGGAACGCACACATAACCTCAGGCATCTTCAGCCTATATGCTACTAGTCCCACCTGCTCAATCACTCTAAACAGACCCATATACCTTGGACTCAACTTAGTCTCTGTCAATGACCTGTTCGGACCCCGCAACATAGCCATCTTGAGGTACACTCTGTCTCCTACCTGAAACTCAAGATCTAACCTCCTCTTGTCGGCATAACTCCTCTGCCTATCCTGAGCTTCGTTCATGTTCAGCTTGAGAACCCAAATCTTCTCTGAGGTCTCCTGAACAAAACTAGCACCATACATGCTCCTCTCCCCCACCTGAATCCAGCACAACGGTGTACGACATGGCCTCCCATACAATGCCTCATAAGGCGCCATCCCAATACTCGCCTGATAGCTGTTGTTATAAACAAACTCTACCAGGTTCAGGTGATCTGCCCAAAGGCCATCCCAATCCAACACACACATCCTTAGCAAATCCTCCAGCGTCCGGATTGTCCTCTCCGACTGTCCATCTGGCTGGGGATGATAAGCTGTACTCATATGCACCTTAGTGCCCATCTCTGCCTGAAACACTCTCCAGAACACCAAAGTGAACTTAGAATCCCTATCAGACACAATGCTCGCTGGCACCCCATGCAACCTGACTATCTCCTTCACATACTTCTTAGCCAAGACCGCTGCTCCATCAGTCTTCTTAATGGTAAGAAAATGTGCCAACTTAGTCAACCTGTCCACAATGACCCAAATAGCATCAAACGTCCTGGACACTGGCAAACCCACCACGAAGAACATAGTAATTATATCCCACTTCCACTCTGGAATGGGAAGACTCTTTAGTAACCCTCCTAGAACCTGATGCTCAGCCTTCACTTGCTGACACACATCACACCTCGCGATCCAACTAGCTACATCCTTCTTCATCCCGACCCAGTGATAGTACCTCTTGAGATCATAGTACATCTTAGTTGCTCCTGGATGAATAGAGAACTTGCTCGCATGAGCCTCCCTCAAGATCTCCTGTCTCAGCTCCTCATCCTTGGGCACACAAATCCGCCCATGCACCAAAATAGTTCCATTAGCCGAAACCTCATACTCAGAACCAACATCCTTTGAGGCATCCACCAGCCCCAAATCCCTTTCATGTGTCAACCACACTTTACTCAACAGATCTGCTCTGTCAGCCGCCTTCAAACCCAACGGATCCTGCGAAACAGCACACAAACTCAAAGCTCTGATCTCTCCTATTAGAGACTCCATAACCTGCTCCTTAGCCAAAGCTACCCTCTTCCGACTCAGAGCATCTGAAACCAAGTTAGCCTTACCAGGGTGATAAGCTATCTCTAAATCATAATTTGCCACAAGCTCTATCCACCACCTCTGTCTCAAATTCAGCTTGGGCTGAGTGATTATATACTTCATGCTCTTATGATCTATAAACACCTGTACCTTTGCACCATAAAGATAAGATCTCCAAATCTTCAGGGCAAAAACTACAGCAGCCAGCTCCAAATCATGAGTAGAATAGTTGCCCTCCTGCTTCCACAACTATCGCAAAGCATACGCAATCACCTTCCCATGCTGCATCAACACACACCCCAAACCAACTCTGGATGCATCAGTATAAACCACATAGGGTTCTACCTGCTCAGGCAAAGCCAACACTGGCGTAGTAGCCAACATCTCTTTCAGGCTTGCAAAGCCTTCCTCACACTCCTGTGACCAAACAAAAGGAACATCCTTCCCTGTCAACTTAGTCATAAGACGTGCTCTGCTCGCAAACCCCTGCACAAACCTCTTGTAGTAACCTGCCAAACCAAGGAAACTCCTGATCTCTGTGGTATTCTGCGACTAGGCCAATCTCTGATCGCCTGAATCTTCTCCGGATCTACAGAAACCCCCACTGCATAAAAAATATGACCCAAAAAAACCCATCTCCCGCTGCCAAAAACTACACTTGCTCAGCTTAGCAAACAACTTCTGCTCACGCAGCTTCTTCAGAACTGCTCTCAAATGCACTGCATGCTCCTCAGGACTCTTAGAGTAAACCAAGATATCGTCGATGAAAATGATGACATACACGTCCAGAAACTCCTGAAACACGCTATTCATCAATCTCATAAACGCTGCTGGTGCGTTAGTAAACCCAAACGGCATCACCACAAACTCATAATGCCCATACCTCGTCATGAATGCAGTCTGCTTCACACCTGCCTCATCTATCGGGATATGATGATAACCCGACGCAAGATCTATCTTGGAGAACCAAGTAGCACCTCTCAACTGATCCAACAACTCAACGATCCTGGGAAGAGGGTACTTGTTCTTCACAATGACCCGGTTCAAACCTCTGTAGTCTATGCACAAACAGAAACTTCCATCCTTCTTCTTAACGAATAACACCGACGCTGCCCACGGTGATACACTAGGATGAATGAATCCCCTGCTCAATAAATCCTCTGGTTACTTCCTCAGCTCTACTAGACTAATAATCAAGTATGCCGACATCAACTCACCACCACCCGAATATCAACTCCTCTTGCCTGTTTAAGAGCCTCTAGTAACTTGTCTCTTCAGGAAACTTTCACAAGATAGCTTATTCCGAAAATAGCTTTTCCGCTTGGCAATTTTCCCCAGCAAATCATCACTACGAGTGTAATAAAAAAAACAAGTACCATATGTTCGCATATTTTGATTCAACGCATCAAATGCTTTGCAGGCCGCTAACTCAAACCACTTGACTTATTTCCTCCAACAAGCTTACCAAAACCTTGAATCTAGTAACCCAGTCCATCTCCCATGAACTACATCCAACATCGTCGCAACAATTAGTTTATCCTGCCATGAAGTTTTCTCTTGAACTTATGTATCTGGCAAACATGCCTTTCCTGGCTCATACCTGCTGCCACTCCTCTTCCCAGGACTCCAGCACCACCGGCCGCCCAATCCTGGGGCAACAGCCACACATTCATGACCGCTCCGGTCATAAAACCCTGACCCACTAGTCAACACATCCAAAACCCGAGATTAAACCACCATCACTCTCTCTAGGTCTACATTCAGTCTATGCTTATACTCACGTCCTAGGCATTGCTTGCTCCCATCTCTTCCACCCTTAGGTCGCAACCTTTGAGCCATACTGATGTCACTCTCAGACTACTGTCTTCGAGTTATACCGTCTCACTCTTGGACTATAATCCTCAAGATCTCAGTTTCAGAGGAACTAATCATGCCCTCAGGAGAACATCCCCTCTGTCACTCTTGGAGCCCACAACCTCTCGAGCTATCAGTATTCAGGGAAATCACCACCCCCCTCAGGAGCAACAATCCTTAACGACTATAAATATCTCCCGACCAAAAGTACCTACCGTGGTCCGAGTATAAAATTGCAATGTTATACCTACCCATTCAAGTTCCAATATCCAACTGGATTACCCACCAAACATAGAAAAATATGAACCAGCTGCATATGTCCATCAATCCGCCTCTCTAGGCCCGATACCTCTCGCGAAGAATCTCGCACCGGTCATCTACCACTACTCCATCCTCCTAACATAAGATGGAAAGTCCTCAACATCCTTAGCCCTCGGCTGCATCCCGCCACATGCGGTACAACTGGAGCCTACACTGGTACCCCTCTCGGTAACCGCTCCAACAGTACGCCAACAGATCCGCCAAGCGATCATCTCGACCCTGGGCTCCACCTGCTGCAACCCCACACCTGGGTTCCCAGGACCCCAGGCACGCTCACTGGCTAACACCCTCTGGTCCCTCCTGATACGTTTGCGACCCTCTGACGTATCTCCCTGATGTTCATATATTTCACCTTGTTTTACCTTAGTTTATATACACATTTTGCATGATTTTCTAGCATGTTTGGCCATTATTGATTAGCTTTAGGACTGTTTATGCATTAGAGTAGAATTGCATTGCATTTGCATAGGTTTCAGCATGAACAAGTGATTCTGGATCCTAAGGAGCATGGAAGGATGCTGAGGAGGATTTGAGCTATCAAATGAGGAAGACAAAGGAGCTAGAGCAGAAGAATCAAGGTCCGAAAGTCTACTCGACCATCACACTCGACCAGACACTCGACCGTGTGCGGAGAGAGACTCGACCATTTGGAGGAACCAAAGGAAGAGGCCACTCGACCATGCAATCGACCGAGCACCTGGTCAAGCTGACCGAGCCACCTTCCTATTTTGTTTTTTAGGCGTTTTAGGGCTTTCCCTCTCTCCTATATAAGTCCCTATGGCCGCAAAAGAGAGCACTTTAGAGAGAAAAATCTTATCAACCTAGTTTTTACCCTTTTGGGAATATTAGCCTTTTGTTTTTGCATCATCAACCATTTTTAAGCTTTTTTTCTCTAAGATTTTCATACTTTGTTGGTTTTGTAACTTTCTGGGTATTGAGAATCTGAGTTTACTTCTTTGTTTAATATTGTAGATCTTTGTCTTATCTTTCTAATCATGCAAGTTTCATTACTTTCTGGGTTTATGATTTTGTTCATCATGTTTAGTGATTCTGAGTAGTGTGTTTAGATCTTAGGGATGGATAAGGCTGGATAAGGGTTATAGTTGCTTAGGCTGATCAAGATTGACTGTTTAAATATCTCTTCTAGATTAGATATGCTCTATGGTGTTCTTATATCTGAGAGGGTAAGAATAGATCTTAAGCTTCTTAGCATCATACCAATGTCTAAGTTGTTAGATAAAACTAATGCTAGAGATTATCATGCTTAACCTGAGAGATTGGATGTTTAAGGTAATTTTTGACATTAATGATCTGATTCTTAATGCCTGTTTTTATATGTCTTAGCTAGTGAGAACTAGTTCTAGGAGTATCTAAGTTTGATTGTTATTGTCATGAGAATGGATTAACAAGTAATGGAAGATCATTGTCTAGAGATATCTCACTGTTGATTGAGATTTGTTGGTCAGTTTAGGTGATTATAACTCAAGTCCAGCCCATGAACCCATCCCTATGACCTTCTTTGTTTATTGATTTCTCTGTTTGAATACTGTTAATCGCTTACTGTTTGATTTGCCTTCATCTTGCTCTGTTTGATTGTCAAGTTTTGGTTCTGTTCTTCGTAGCTTCCCACTCGACCTGGTACTCGATCGAGTGCTTGCTCGAGTTCACTTTCCAGTTCTTGTTTTATGTTCTGCATTTATTTGTTTCATTTCCTGTTTCATTACTTGTCTTGCATTAGTGTATCACTTGTTCTTGTTTAGTATCATTACTGCTTTGTTTTCACTATTTACTTTGCATTTAGTATCTTGTCTTAGTAGCTTTACATTCTGCATTTTATCATTATCACTAGGTTGTTAGTTAAAAACATTCATCATATTTGGTTTGACTTAGATAAGTGTTCACATCCTGATTGCTTGCATCATACTCATTATGGATTGACATCTCTTATACTGCAACTGCATAAGAGTACTTGAAACCTCTTGCATTCCACCTGATCATATATCTTTGGTCTTAGCTTGAGTCTATTGTCTGATTGCATCATTCATTCATCCATGAGTTAAGAACCCACAGAAAAAGTCATGTTTCACTCCCCGTGGAACTCTGGACCACACACTCACTGGCCTCGGGACCTGTCTGACTATGACCACGAAAATGTCCCCGTCCACGACCAACAACTCAAACACCTTTAGCCACTGCACTTCCAAGAACAGAGACTAACAAGCAATCTTAACATAATACAAAAACACAAAAACCAAAACTCACCATGGAATTACACTGTAGGCTCGAAGAGGATGTTTTAGGACTCCATGCCATACACAATTGACTAAGTCACATAATCAATCAAGACATGCAATTCCAAACATCTACAGCACAAAGCCTAGTGAACCCAAACCTATAACCGTAAGGGCTCTAATATTAAACTGAAACGACCCGACCCGTTTTTTTTTAAATAAATAAATAATAAATAATAAGTAATAATTATAATAATAATAAATAAATAAACTATAACTAGTGGTCCCATATCCACTAGCCACCAAACCACAATCACAACCAACAGCGGAAATAACCAATACCAATATCCAATAAATATCCAATAATAAATACCAATATTATCACATAAACAATATCCAATAATCAACCAATAGGAAACATAGAACCAGCAACCTAGCAATGTTTCTAATGACCCAACTCTAGAAACCTAACAATGCAAGACAACAACCAATCGAGTCCCTAGAACATCCTCCTCTTCATTGCCTTGATTCCACGATCACACTTTGCCTTTACCTGCACCACAAACACAAATTGCAATGCATGAGTATTTTATAAACACTCACTAAGGCAATCATACCATCTACTGGGCTATACACACAAGCAATAGAGACATATCTAACCATCAACCAACAATCAACAATCAACAATAACAAACCAGGACCCTACATCGACTGACACCAAGCATGCATCGACCGACACTAGTTGGGGTTGCGTCAACCAGGACCCTACATCGACCGACGCATGATCGACATAGCATGAAAACCCTAAGGTTTTACACGTCGTCCTCGCACTTGCATCGACCGACGCACATAGTGCATCGACCGATGCACATGCCAAGCATCGTTTTCCCCCGAAGCTTCTCACCGGATCTTTGTTCCTACAACCACAAAACTCAATCGCAATCGACAACAAAGCTTCTTAACGTCCCAAATACATTCTAACGAGCCAAAAAAAACAGAAACAAGCATATCAGAGAAATCTCCAGCTTAGATAAGCCATGGTCATGCACTTACCTTTGCCAAGACGAATCTGAACGTCAAACAAGCAAGAAAACACTTCTAGGAAGCTCCTACAACGATTCCAGCTACAGATCTCTACAGGAACAGTCTCAAACTTCCAAAATCTCACCAAAAACACTTAGAACTCTTTTCATCTCTTCTTTTCTCTCAGAAACGGCTAAGGTTGTCGAATGAGACAAAACACTCGAGTTAAGGGTTTTCCCTAACCCAAAATGCAGCGTTTAACTTAAACTCGTCCGCACTAAATCGGCTATGCATCGACTGATGCACATAGTGCATCGGCCGATGCAATCCCTAAACCGGGCTTTCAGTTCGCGGATGTTACAGTCCACAATGATACAAATAGCATCAAAGGTCCACAACACCGACAATCCTACCAAAAAATCCATCGTGATCATGTCCCATTTCCACTCTGGAATGAGAAGACTCTTCAGCAAATCGCCTGGAACCTGATGCTCAGCCTTCACTAGCTGGCAAATATCGCACTTCGCGACCCAACTAGCTACATCCTTCTTCGTTCTGATCCAGTGATAGTACCGCTTGAGGTCACGGTACATCTTGGTCGCTACAGAATGAACAGAGAACTTACTTGAATGAGCCTCCCTAAGAATCTCCTGCCTAAGGCCCTCATCCTTGGGCACACAAACGCGACCGTACACCAAGATAGTCCCATTAGCAGAGACCTGATACTCAGAACCCACAACCTTAGAGGCATTCATCAGCCCCACATCACTCTCCTAGGCCAACCGCAATCTACTCAGAAGATCCTCTCTGTTAGCTGCTTCCAGTCCCAATGGCTCTTGAGCAATAACACATCACCTCAAAGTACAGATTATACTCACCATAGACTCCATATCCTGCTCCTAAGAACCGCTCGCTTTCTGCTCAAAGCATCTGCCACAAGGTTAGCCTTACTAGGGTGGTAGGCTATCTCCAGATCATAATCCGACACTAGCTCCATCCACAACCTCTGCCCTAAATTCAGCTCAGGCCGAATGAAGATATACTTCAAACTTTTATGATCTGTGTACACATTTACCTTTCCGCCATAAAGATAAGATATCCAAATCTTCAAAGCAAAAACCACAGCTGCCCTCTCCAGATCATGAGTAGGAAAAACGTCCTCATTATTCCTGAGCTGCCCCAAAGCATAGGCAAACACCTTCCCATGCTGCATCAACACACACCCCTAACAATCTCTAGATGCAACTGTATAAACCATATATGGCTTATCCTGCTCCGGCAAGGCCAATACTGGTCTACTCGTCAACATCTCCTCCAAGCTTGCGAAAACGTCCTCGCACTCCTGTGACCAAATAAAAGGGGCATCCTTCCCTGTCAACTTAGTCATCAGTTGTGCCCTGCTCGCAAAAACCTACACAAACCTCCTGTAGTAACCTGCCAACCTGAGAAAACTTCTGATCTCCAAGATATTCTATTGTCTAGACTAGTCCCTGATGGCCTCAATCTTCTCCGGATCTACAGAACTCCTCCTGCGGACACAAAGTGACCCAGGAAACCCATCTCTTGCTGCTATATTTACTTTTGCTCCCACAGCTTCACCAACACTACTCTTAGATGCATTGCATGCTCTTCAGGACTCTTAGAATACACTAGGATGTCGTCAATAAAAATGATGACAATTTCATCCAGAAACTCCTGGAACATGGTATTCATCACCCTCATAAACACAGCTGGTGGGTTGGTCAAACCAAAAGGCATCACCACGAACTCATAGTGCCCATACCTCATCCTAAAAACTATCTTCCCGACATCCAGCTCATCTACCGGTATCTGATGATAACCCAACGCCAGAACAATCTTGGAGAACCAAGTCGCACCTCTCAGCTGATCCAACAACTCACCGATCCTGGGAAGAGGGTACTTGTTCTCCACAGTGACCCGGTTCAAACCCCGATAATCAATACACAAGCGGAAACTCTCGTCCTTCTACTTAACAAATAACACCAGCGCTCCCCACGCAGATACACTAGGACGAATGAATCCCTTATTCAATAAGTTCTCTAACTGGTTATTCAGCTCTACTGGACTGATAATCGAGTATCTTCGCATCAACTCACTCGCCACATGAATATCAACCCTCGTGCCCGTCCATGAACCTCTAGTAACTTGCCTCTAAGAGAAACTTCCACAAGACAGCTTATTCCAACCTAGCTTTCCCGCTTGGCAATTCCCCACAGCAAATTGTCAATTCTACGTAATAAAACAAACAAGTACCATACGTTCACATATTCTGATTCACCACATCAAACAATATGCACAACGCCAACTCAAACCACTTGACATACTTTCCCCCAGCAAGTTTACCAAATCCTTTAACCTATCAACCCTGTCCATCTCCAATGAACTTCAACTACCATCGTCGCAACCATTAGGTTATCCTACCATAAAGGCTTTTCTTGAGCTTATGCATCTCACAACCATGCCTTTGTCAGCTGATACCTGCTGCAGCTCCCCTTCCTGAGACTCCAACACCATCGGCCGCACAATCCTAGAGCAACAACAACACATTCATGACCACGCCGGTCATAAAACCCTGTCCCACCGGCCGACACATCTAAAATCCAAGATTAAACCACCATTAACTCTCGAGGTCTACATTTCGTCGTTATGTTTATACTCATGTCCTAGGCATTGCTTGATCCCAACTCCTCCACTTTTAGGTCGCAACCTTCGAGCCATATCGATCTCACTCTTAGACCACCGTCTCCGAGTTATACCGTCTCACTCTTGGACCACAATCCACAAGATCTAGGTATCAGGGGAACTAATTATCCCCTCAGTGGAACATCATCCCCTCTGCCACTCTCAAAGCCCACAACCCCTCGAGCTATCGGTATTTAGGGAAATCACCATCCCCTCAGGAGCAACAATCCTTAATGATTATAAACATCACCCGACTAAAAGTAACTCATGTGGTACGAGTACCTGCCCACTCATAATTCCACACTAGAATGTCCACGCATTAACCAGCTATCATCCTCTCCAGGCTTAGCACTTCTCAGGAAGAAACCGGCCACCAATTAACAGCTACACACCAGCCACAGGTGGCACAACTGGAGCCTTTGCTAGAACCGCTACCACTAACCGCTCGAACAACTGTGTCGACAGGTTTGTCAGATGATCATCACAACTTGGGCACCGCTCGCTGCAACCCCCATAACTGGGACAAAACCGGCACCGACGCCGAGCCCACCAGCCCCGCTGGCCCTCTACCAGCCAAGCCGCCAAGTGTAACATCCGCGAACCAGAAATTCAATTTCTGGTAGGGGTGTCGATCGACACTCCTAGTGGTGTCGGTCGACACCATTCGCGGTTGTCAAATCGCTTCGATTTCAATTCTCCGGTTCGCGTGGCTGGTTTAAGGAAGCCTTATCCTCGATTTTATAAGGGAAAACTCGACGAATTCCACTTCTTTTAGCCGTTTCTGCACATCTAAGAGAGAAAGAAGAGGGAATAAATTCTCTGTGAGAGTTCTTGAGGTTTTGGTGGATTCTCTGTCTCTGCAAGGTGAGTTTTCTTCTGGAGGGTGTGGATCCAAGTCTAGGAACGTGGTGGAAAGCTTGTGGTGGTGTGGTTTCCTCGTGTGTTTGTGAGATCTCGTTGTTTGGCTAAGGTGAGTGCATGACCATAGCTGATCTAATCCTGAAAATTTTTTGTTTTGCTTGTTTTGTGGCTGTTTGTGTTGTTTTCTTGTATGTTTGTGGTTGGGATGTGATTCCCATGTGTTTCCAGGGATTTTGAATGAGTTTCAGATGATTTAGAGGTTTTGGGAAGCGGTTCTTCGACTTTCGGCTTTGTGCAGATCGTGTTGCAGAGTCGTTGTCGATCAACACCAAGTAGGTGTCGGTCCACACCATGTTGGAGCCAGTGTCGATCGACACCACTCTGGTGTCAGTCGACACCAACTTGTTTGTTGCGTGTTTTCCCGGTTTGTTGTGTTTGTTTGTTATTTGTTAAACATTGGAATCTCAGTCGCTTGTGTGTATAGTCCAGTAAATGGGATGATTCCCTCACTAAGTATTTGTGATAATACTTATGCATCTTAATTGATGTTTGTGGTGTGCAGGTATGTGACGTGGAATCATGGCGATGAGCAGGAGAATGATCTAGGGTCTCGTTTGTGTGTTGGTGGTCTTCGTTATATTGTATATGTTGGAACGTTGGATAGAGTTATGCTAGGTTGCTGGATAGAATGGTTAGGAATGTTTATCGTATTGATGTTATATTGGTTTTGTATTATTGGTATGTTTCCGATGTGCTTAATGGTTATTGCTGGTTTAATGTTGAATTGTGGTTTGGGTTGGTTTAATTAAGTAGTATGGGATGCTTATTATAAGTTGTATTTATTATTAAAAAAAAATGGGTCGGGTTGTTTCGCCAAGCCTTCCCGGATGATCCTGCAACTCTGCCACGCTCTCACCCATGACCCTCTGGTCCACGCTAACTCAAACCGCAGGGACTCGACCATGCCCATAACGACAACGACCGCGTCCAAGATCATGACCGCGTCAAACAACAACACAACCTCTAACCAGCTACACTACCAAGAAAAAAGGCTAACAACAAGTCAAACCACAACAAAACACAACTTACCGTGGAATCTCATTGAAGGCTCGAAGATGATGTTCTATGACCCCATGCGACACACAAGCATTCAATCCAACATCCACAACTGAAACAACAAACCCGTACCTAGAACCGTACGGGCTTTGATACCAAACTGAAACAACCCGACCCGTTTTTTATATTTATATATCCTAATAACTAAGGACAGCTAGCCACCTTGTGATCCATGCTCCCACACCCGAAGCACCCTGCTCAACTCGGCCTCTGTATAGCCTCCCACTTCCTCTTGGTTCCCTGAGCAGGACATTTGAGAGAATGGAAGTTACGTTCCACTCTCGTCCTTCACGCATCAATACCAGTAGGATCAGTACCACCCAAAAACCGCTCAGTACCAATGCAGTTCATCTCCCTCAGCATACTAACATAACGAGAATGAACTCTTACATCCGCAGACACTGGCTAGTATACTCCGTCGCCACTGGCGGTACTACCTGAGCTTGAGCGGTACCACTCCCGGTATCTGCTCCAACAGCTGTGTCAACAAGCGTGCAAGATCAACACCTCCTCCAGGGGCTCCACCTGCCGGGACTCCTGCACCCGAAACCCTTGCATCACTGGCCAACCCAGCACCAACACCGCCCACAGCGACTCCCTCAGCGCCTACGGTCCTATCAGTACCCTGGGACCACTCTCATAGACCCCTCCTGGAAGCCCTGCGACTCGCCAACACCCTCACCTGTTACACTCTGATCCACAGTATCACTAACTGTTGGGCCTCTACCCCAACCACGACCACGTTCGTGTCCACCACCACGCCCGCGTCCACGACCAGCAACAGCACCACCTCTAACCATCTGGACTACCATGAACAGAAGGCTAAGCAAGCAAACTCAACAGATCACAAAAACATAGGCTCACCGTTGAATCACACTATAGGCTCGAAGAGGATGTTCTAGGACTCTATGCCACACACAATTGACTAACTCACATAATCAACCAAAGCATGCAAATCCACAACATCTACATCACAAAGCCTAGTGAATCCTAACCTAGAACCGTAAGAGCTCTGATACCAAACTGAAATGACCCGACCAGATTTTTTTTAATAGTAAATAATAAATAGTAATAATAATAATAATAATATTCTAAACTAGTGGTCCCATATCCACTAGCTACGTTGATGTTCATATATTTCACCTTGTTTTACCTTAGTATATTTACATCTTTTGGTTGATTTACTATCTAATTTGGCCAATATTGAGTAGCTTTAGGACTGTTTATGTATTAGTGTAGAATTGCATTGCATTTGCAAAGTTTTTAGCATCGAAGAGTGCTGAGGAGGATTGGAGCTATCAAGTGAAGAAGACAAGGGAGCTAGAGCAGAATAATCAAGATCCGGAAGTCCACTCGACCATCACACTCGACCGTGTGCGGAGAAGGAGTCGA
>NC_025695.1:29387482-29430707 GCF_000633955.1 Camelina sativa
CAGTATCACTAACTGTTGGGCCTCTACCCCAACCACGACCACGTTCGTGTCCACCACCACGCCCGCGTCCACGACCAGCAACAGCACCACCTCTAACCATCTGGACTACCATGAACAGAAGGCTAAGCAAGCAAACTCAACAGATCACAAAAACATAGGCTCACCGTTGAATCACACTATAGGCTCGAAGAGGATGTTCTAGGACTCTATGCCACACACAATTGACTAACTCACATAATCAACCAAAGCATGCAAATCCACAACATCTACATCACAAAGCCTAGTGAATCCTAACCTAGAACCGTAAGAGCTCTGATACCAAACTGAAATGACCCGACCAGATTTTTTTTAATAGTAAATAATAAATAGTAATAATAATAATAATAATATTCTAAACTAGTGGTCCCATATCCACTAGCTACGTTGATGTTCATATATTTCACCTTGTTTTACCTTAGTATATTTACATCTTTTGGTTGATTTACTATCTAATTTGGCCAATATTGAGTAGCTTTAGGACTGTTTATGTATTAGTGTAGAATTGCATTGCATTTGCAAAGTTTTTAGCATCGAAGAGTGCTGAGGAGGATTGGAGCTATCAAGTGAAGAAGACAAGGGAGCTAGAGCAGAATAATCAAGATCCGGAAGTCCACTCGACCATCACACTCGACCGTGTGCGGAGAAGGAGTCGACCGGATGGAAGAAACAGAAGAAGAGGTCACTTGACCAAGCACTCGACTGAGCACCTGGTCGAGTTGACCGAGCCGCCTGCCTATTTTTTCTTCTAACCATTTTAGGGCTTCCCCTCTCTCCTATATAAACTCCTTGTACCTCATGGCCGCAAAAGAGAGCACTTTTTAGAGAAATAATATCTAGACCTAGTATTTACCCTTTTGGGAATTATCTACATTTTGCTCTTATTTGGGTTTGATTTCTTCTTCAATATTGTAGATCTTTATCTTATCTTTCTAATCATGCAAGTTTCATCTATTTCTTGGTTTATAATTTTGTTCATCATGTTTACTGGTTGTGAGTAGTGGTTTAGGATCTTAAGGATGAATTAGGATGGATAAGGGTTATGGTTGTTTAGATTGGTCAAGATTGATTGTTTAATATCTCTTCTGGGTTAGATGCACTCTATGCTATTCTTATCTTGAGAGGGTAAGGGTAGATCGTAAGCTTCTTAGCGTCACACCAATGTCTAAGTTGTTAGATAAGGCTAATACTAGAGATCATCATGNCCAAAGCATGCAAATCCACAACATCTACATCACAAAGCCTAGTGAATCCTAACCTAGAACCGTAAGAGCTCTGATACCAAACTGAAATGACCCGACCAGATTTTTTTTAATAGTAAATAATAAATAGTAATAATAATAATAATAATATTCTAAACTAGTGGTCCCATATCCACTAGCTACGTTGATGTTCATATATTTCACCTTGTTTTACCTTAGTATATTTACATCTTTTGGTTGATTTACTATCTAATTTGGCCAATATTGAGTAGCTTTAGGACTGTTTATGTATTAGTGTAGAATTGCATTGCATTTGCAAAGTTTTTAGCATCGAAGAGTGCTGAGGAGGATTGGAGCTATCAAGTGAAGAAGACAAGGGAGCTAGAGCAGAATAATCAAGATCCGGAAGTCCACTCGACCATCACACTCGACCGTGTGCGGAGAAGGAGTCGACCGGATGGAAGAAACAGAAGAAGAGGTCACTTGACCAAGCACTCGACTGAGCACCTGGTCGAGTTGACCGAGCCGCCTGCCTATTTTTTCTTCTAACCATTTTAGGGCTTCCCCTCTCTCCTATATAAACTCCTTGTACCTCATGGCCGCAAAAGAGAGCACTTTTTAGAGAAATAATATCTAGACCTAGTATTTACCCTTTTGGGAATTATCTACATTTTGCTCTTATTTGGGTTTGATTTCTTCTTCAATATTGTAGATCTTTATCTTATCTTTCTAATCATGCAAGTTTCATCTATTTCTTGGTTTATAATTTTGTTCATCATGTTTACTGGTTGTGAGTAGTGGTTTAGGATCTTAAGGATGAATTAGGATGGATAAGGGTTATGGTTGTTTAGATTGGTCAAGATTGATTGTTTAATATCTCTTCTGGGTTAGATGCACTCTATGCTATTCTTATCTTGAGAGGGTAAGGGTAGATCGTAAGCTTCTTAGCGTCACACCAATGTCTAAGTTGTTAGATAAGGCTAATACTAGAGATCATCATGAAACATGCTAAGAGATTAGATGTTTTAAGTGATTTTTGATATTGATGATCTGGTTGTTTAATGCCTACTTTGATATGTAATAGCTAGTGAGAACTAGGTCTAAGAGTATCTAAGATTGATTGTTATTGTCATGAGAATGAATTAATAAGTATTAGAAGATCATTGTCTAGAGATAGCTCGTTGTTGATTGAGGTTTGTTGATCAGTTTAGATAACCATAGCTTGAGTCCAGCCCATGAATCCATCCTTAGGACCTTTCTTTGTCTATTGATTTCCCTGTTTAGTTCCTGTTAATTGCTTGCCGTTTAATTTGCTTTTGTTTGCTCCGTTTTCATTGTTTGCTCTGTTTTTGTTCTTCGTTTGTCAACTCGACCTCCCACTCGATCGCACATCCGATCGAGTGCTTGCTCGAGCTTGTTCCAGAGTTTGTTGTTTATGTTTTGCAACTTCCTGTTTCATTTCCTGTTTAATTCTAGTTTCATTCCTGTTGCATTCATTTCATTTTTGTTAATCCTGTTTCATTACTTGTCTTGCATTAGTTTAGTTCATGTTCTTGTTTAGCATCATTATTGCCTTGTTTACATTGTTTACTTTGCATTTAGTTTCTTGTCTTAAGTAGTTTTACATTTTGCATTTCATTATTGTCATTAGGTTGCTAGTTAAAAACAATCATCATATTTGGCTTGACTTAGATATATTCACATCCTGATTGCTTGCATCACACTCATTATGATTTGACATCCTTTATGCTACAACATCATAAGGGTAATTGAAACACCTTGCATCCACCTGTCCATTCATCATCTCTATCTTCATTCACATCCATCACCAACACAAGAAAAACCAAGTTTCATAAGTAACCACAATTACACAGCAGCGGATAACATAACAATACACAACAGACTCAACTTAGTCTCAGTCGATGACATGTTCAGACCCCGCAACATGGCCATTTTGAGTTACACTCTATCTCCAACCTAAAACTCAAGATCTCTCCTCCTCCTATCGGCATAACTCCTCTGTCTATCCTGAGCTTGCTTCATGCTCAGCTTGAGAACCCAAATCTTCTCTGAGGTCTCCTGAACAAAATCTGCCTCTGTAAATGCTCCTCTCCCCCACCTGAGTCCACCATAACGGTGTACGACACGACCTCCCATACAAAGCCTCATAAGGAGCCATCCCAATACTCGCCTTGTAACTGTTGTTGTAAGTAAACTCTACCAAGCTCAAGTGATCTGCCCAATGGCCACCCCAATCCAACACACACATCCTCAGCAAATTCTCCAGCGTCTGGATCGTCCTCTCTGACTGTCCATCTGTCTGGGGATGATAAGCTGTACTCATATGCACTTTAGTGCCCATCTCTGCCTGAAATGCCTTCCAGAACACTGAAGTGAACTTGGAATCCCTATCAGACACAATGCTCGCAGGCACCCCATGCAACCTGATTATCTCTCTCACATACTGCTTAGCCAAGACCGCTGCTCCATCAGTCTTCTTAATGGCCAGAAAATGTGTCGACTTAGTCAACCGGTCCCCAATGACCCAAATAGCATCAAACGTCATGGACACTGACAAACCCACCACGAAGTCCATAGTAATCATATCCCACTTCCACTCTGAAATGGGAAGACTCTTCAGTAATCCTCCTGGAACCTGATGCTCAGCCTTCACTAGCTGACATACATCACACCTCGCAACCCAACTAGCTACATTCTTATTCATCCCGACCCAGTGATAGTACCTCTTGAGATCACGGTACATCTTAGTCGCTCCTGGATGAATAGAAAACTTGCTTGCATGAGCCTCTCTCAGAATCTCCTGCCTCAACTCCTCATCCTTGGGCACACAAATCCGACCGTGCACAAAGATAGTACCATTATTTGAGACATGATACTCTGAATCCACATCCTTTGAGGCATTCACCAGCCCAAAGTCCTTCTCCTGAGCCAACCGCACCCTGCTCAGAAGATCTGCTCTATCAACCGCCTCCAAACCCAATGGTTCCTGAGAAATAACACATAATCTAAATGCACCGATCTCTCCTACTAGAGACTCCATCTCCTGCTCATGAGCTGAAGCTACCCTCTTCCGGCTCTAAGCATCTGCAACCGAGTTAGCCTTACCAGGGTGGTAAGCTATCTCAAAATCATAATCTGCCACCAGCTCCATCCACCGCCTCGGCCTCAAGTTCAGCTCAGGCTGAGTGAATATATACTGCAGGCTCTTATGATCTGTAAACACTTGCACCTTTGCACCATAAAGATAAGATCTCCACATCTTCAAGGCAAAAACTACATCACCCTTCTCCAAATCATGAGTAGGATAGTTTCCCTCATGCTTCCGCAATTTCCACGAAGCGTAGGCAATCACCTTCCCATGCTGCATCAACACATATCCCAAACCAACTCTAGATGCATCTGTATAAACCACATAGGGTTCTCCCTGCTCAGGAAAAGCCAACACTGGCGCAGTAGTCAACATCTCCTTCATGCTTGCAAAGCCTTCCTCACACTCCTGTGACCAAACAAAAGGAACATCCTTCCCTGTCAACTTAGTCATAGGATGTGCTCTGCTTCCAAACCCCTGCACAAACTTCCTGTAGTAACCTGCCAAACCAAGGAAACTCCTGATCTCTGTGGCATTATGCGGTCTAGGCCAACCTCGGATAGCCTGAATCCTCTCCGGATCTATGGAAACCCCTCTGCAGACACAATGTGACCCAGAAAACTCATCTCACGTCGCAAGAAACTACACTTGCTCAACTTAGCAAACAACTTCTGCTCCCTCAGCTTCTGCATAACTGCCCTGAAATACACTGCATGCTCCACATGACTCTTGGAATAAAACAGGATATCGTCGATGAAAATGATGACAAACACGTCCAAAAACTCCTGAAACACGCTATTCATCAATCTCATAAATGCTGCTGGCACGTTAGTCAACCCAAAAGGCATTACCACGAACTCATAAACTTCCTACCTCGTCCTTCTACTTGACGAACAGCACCGACGCTCCCTACGGTGAAATGATAAGACGAATGAATCCCCTGCTCAACAAATCCTCTGGTCACTTCCTCAGCTCTACTAGACTAATAATCAAGTACGCCGACATCAACTCACCACCACCCGAATATCAACCCCTCTTGCTTGTCCAAGAGCCTCTAGTAACTTTTCTCTTAAGAAAACTTCCACAAGATAGCTTATTTCAAAAATAGCTTTTCCGCTTGGCAATTCTCCACAGAAAATCATCAATACGAGCGTAATAAAACAAACAAGTACCATACGTTCGCATATTCTGATTCACCGCATCAAATGCTTTGCAGGTCGCTAACTCAAACCACTTGACTTATTCCCTCCAAGAAGCTTACCAAAACCTTGAATCTAGCAACCCTGTCCATCTCCAATGAATTTCATCCAACATCGTCGCAATGATTAGTTTATACTGTCATGAAGACTTCTCGTGAACTTATGTATCTGACAACCATGCCTTTCGCGGCTTATACCTGCTGCAACTCCCCTTCCTGGGCCTCCAGCACCGCCGGCCGCACAATCCTGGCGCAACAGCCACACATTCATGACCGCTCCAGTCATAAAACCCTGACCCACTGGACAACACATCCAAAACCCGAGATTAAACCACCAGCACTCTCTTGAGGTCTACATTTAGTCGTTATGTTTATACTCACGTCCTAGGCATTGCTTGCTCCCAACACTTCCACCCTTAGGTAGCAACCTTCGAGCCATACTGATCTCACTCTCAGACCTCCGTCTTCGAGTTATAACGTCTCACTCTTGGACCATAATCCTCAAGATCTCGGTATCAGAGGAACTAATCATCCCCTCAGGAGAACATCATCCCCTCTACTACTCTCGGAGCCCATAACCCCTCGAGCTATCAGTATTTTGGGAAAACCACCATCCCTTCAGGAGCAACAATCCTTAAAGACTATAAACATCTTTCGAAAAAAGGTACTTCCCATGGTACGAGTATAACATTACAATGTTACACCTACCCACACAACTTCTAATATCTAACTGGATTACCCACCAAACAGAGAAATATCTGCTCCAACTACATATGTCCATCTATCCGCCTCCCTAGGCTCGATACCTCTCGCAAAGAATCTCGCACCGGTCATCTACCACTGCTCCATCCTTCTAATATAAGATGGAAAGTCGTCAATATTCACAGCCCTTGGCCGCACCCCGCCACATGCGGCACAACTAGAGCCTACACTGGTACTGTAATGACCCTCACCAAGAGTAAAAATCCAAATTAAAATTTTGGAGGAAAGGGCCCGGAAAAGACTTAGCAAGAAGGAGAGGAGAAAAATAAGAAGAACGACCGAAGGAAGTCCGAAGGAGAAATCAACAAGTCGAAATATAGCCAATGGCCGCTGGTTGAGAGGCTAAGTCCAAAAGGAAGTCGGAGAAGAAGAATGGCCAAGTCAAAAACCTGAAAATGGCCAAGGTATGGTTACATCAGAGGTACACAGACGGAAATGGTATGGACGGATGTACATGTTTGTAGGCGGTATGGACGGACGTACAGGCATAGAGGCGGTACGGTTACATCAGACGTACGCGGACAGAGACGGTACACCCAGGCCGGACATAATCGGACAAAAACGGTACGGACCGAGTATAGACGAGAAGGACGGATGCATGGCAGAATGAGGACGGTACGCACTTGGTAGATGAGCGCATGCGGTACTGACGATAGATATGTGATACGGACGGAGAATGTACAAGCAGGACCAAGGACGCGCAAACGTGGCGGACGAAGCGTACGGGAAACACAGACAGCGGTCTGGAAATTAAGGAGCGATTGTCTAGCGATTCAAGAAGGTTTTTATCTCACAAAATCAACCAATGGGCTTTCATGCAAATGTGAGGAATAATCATTGTGTTGTTGACACAAAAATAAGACATAATCATTATGTCTTAGGAAAGTGGCCAATAGGAATTCATGCACAAATGTGGGAGACAAAGTGGAGATTCTCTTAATCCATCAACCAATCCACACACATGCAAGAGAAGAGGAGAGATTCTTTTCACATAGGAAACTTGCTCACCAAGTCTCGCAAATGAGTGGAAGAGAAGCGACCGTGTGCTCGCCATGCACTGGCGAGTTGCACCGCCCATAAATCCCTATAAAAGGGAGGCTTACCCTTCACATTTTTGCCATTCTCTCAACTCAAAGAAAGACATAAAATTTTCGCTAAGTGTTGCTCTCTCAAAGGCGGAGAGAGAGAGAGAGAGAGAAACCGGAGGGAGGTGCTGTCGGAGGTGCGGTTCGGGAAGAGGCGAGACGCTGTTCGGGGCAAGGCGGGAAGATGTTTGGAGGAGCTGTTAAGCGCGAGAGGGAGCTCTCTGATCCGCGGTGCTGTAAAGTCCGATCATCAATCTGCTAAATCAATGTGAGTCCTGTGGTGAGTTCTGTGGTAGTTTTCGTGGGGTGCTGCAAGGTTCTTATGGACCTTGTACGTACCTATTGTGTGTTGCATTTAGACTAGGTTCATGTTAGGACTAGTTGATGTTGCATGCGTAATATGGTAGGATTCATGCTAGAATATATGTTGATCACATAGAATTATGCTAGGAATCACCATGCATGTTGAGAATTGAACCGAATATTTTCATGATGAATTTGATGCGTTTTTAACAATTTGGACCACAGATTTGCAGGACTGTTAGAACCGATAGATTTTTATTTGCATTAATTCTTGCATAAAAATTAGTTAAATCGGTTGCATGCATGATTAAATTGGTAGATTTTTACTTGCAATATTTTCTTGCATAAAAATCGGTTAGGGAGGTTGCATGCATGTAGAACAATCTAGGTTGCTTGAATTTTTATTCTTGTTCCTTGCTTGATTTCTTGCTTGCTTTGCTTGATTTTCTTGCTTGAATTGCTTTTGTTATAATACAAGATTCTTAGAGTTATATTCACTAACCCTTTGAATTTGAAGTACTTGTCTTAGCTAGTCTCTTGAATTACGTTAGTATTCTTCTCGAGTCGTAGCTAGGATAGAGTGGTCGATCTTCTGTTTTCGAATATTATTGGTTGTCTCGCAAGAGTTCTCAATGACCACTCATGCGGGACAAAAGTCGTGTCTAGCTAGCTACTAGAATGACATCTACTTGACGTCATAGCATGGATGGCACATGCGGGTTACCTTTGTGGTTTCCGCATGGGCAGAGGTGAAGAGTCTAGGGTAGTTGAGTAATCCTTAATTATTCTAGTTATCTTTGTGTTGTTTAGGTGAAAGAGTCTGGAGTATCCAAGTTACCCTTGTTCCACTCTATTCGTCTTGTTCATCGTGCAGAAGTAAAGAGTCTAGGTCAATCGAGTCAAGTCTTGCTTGTACTAACCCTCTTTGCTTGCTTGTTTGTTTTGCTTCCGCTATAGTTTATGTTGCATAGCTTTGATTGCTTGCTTGTTTGTTTCCTTCCTTGTTGGGGTAGTCGGGGTGGGGAAATTAGAAGCATGTTTAGAAAAGGGGTACCCAGGATCACTGAGTAATCTTAGATTACTCATGATAAAATTTTGTCTTGCAGGAAGTCTAGGAAGAGTCTAGAGCTGGAGCAAACTTTAGGGTGCCGGATAGGGATTGATTTATGTGTTTTTGTAAAACCCTATATTTTCCTAAGATGTATTCTTGAAAGTATCCGACTATTTATGTGTATTGCTTGATAACTTATTTTCGATGTAATAATTTATAAAAGTAATATATTCGGTTTTTGGGGGAAACATGGCAAGTTGCATCTGATACATTGGCCTTGTCCGGGCCAACACAACGCGCCAGGGCCGCGAGGGTTGCAAAGCCTAAACGAACCTTGGCCGCGGGCGGAGTCGCGTCCAGGAGGACTGGTCGAGAAGCTGCAGCTTTCGTCCTTCGATCGGACCACTAGGGTGCGATTCCCATACGTGACGTTCCGCGGGTGGTCCGTGCCCTTGTCCGGGGCATAGGATGGTTCGGGGGTGTTAAAAGTGTGGTATCAGAGCGGTGTTTTCAAACCCGCGAGCACTTGTGGTTTTCAATGTTTTATCGAGTAAATGCGTCGCAAAAATACAAATTAGATTCCGGTTGTTTGCTTGTCTAGTTTGTGTGTAAACCTTAGACTTGATTAGCAACTTACCTACCCTTGTGTGTGTGTTTAGATGTCTTCAGGTGAATCAGGTTGCGGGGATGGTTCAGGAGCATGGTGGCCGAGACATGGAGATGGTTTAGGAGGAGAGTGGCCGAGACATGGTGATTACGAGAATCATAATGGTTATTTGTAAACCGAATCAGAAGTCAGTCACTAGCCTATTGATCCAGATACTTGGAGTGTTAACGGACTACTGGATGAGAATGATGCTGGCCCGTCTATTGAGACCGATCCATCAGAATACCTGGAAGGGTCGGAGGAGGTGAAAGTGGATCAAGATGATCAGACCATAGTGTTGGAGATTGGATAGTCGAGTCGTATCCAAGTCAGAATGGATGCGCAAGGAAATTTTCAAACCGTTCCAAGGTGAGACCATAAAGAAGAAGATGCCGAGATCGCTGACAGGTTGCAGCATCTGCTGTTGAACCTTGTAGAAGACCAGATTGACGATGTTAATGCCTTTGATTACATGAGAGAACATCCAGAGGCGATAGATAGAATTCTCAATTTTCTGTTCGAAGTTTACCCAACAAATGAAGCTGGTGGTGATGAAGTGGTACCGGAGACCGAGAGAGATTGGAACTCAAGCGATGGAGATTCTGAGTTATATCAGATAACATCGGAAGAGGAAGAATATGTGGAGGTGATCGAAATATTATCGGACGAAGAAGATGACATACCGACCCTAGTGATTGAGCTGAGGAATGATCAGGACTATGTGCCGCAAGACCCAGTACCGGAGACCGAACCAACTATGGAGCCAAGGGACAATGTTAGTCCAATACGCAAATCAGACCAAGTTGTGCCGGAGCAAGACCTTTCAGACCGAGAGGTGCAGGAGCGAAGCAGTTCAGACCGAGTTGTACCATAGCAAATCAGTCTGATTCGAGCCATACCATTGCGGATGGTGTTGCCACAGCCATAAACCGACCAAGAGGAAGGAGAGTTGCCGAGTTATGGAAGGTGGGATACGAGGATGTTGGAGGAGGACCTAAGTAACGAGAGGTCACTAAACCGCTTAAGGGAGATGGAGGAAGTACCAAGAGACCCAATGATAGAGATGACCGACAAGATGGATGAAGCAAGGAGGCTTAACCGAGAGTGTGTCAGATTTGAAGACGGAGAGAGTAGTACCAAGAGGCCAAGGAAAGTTGACCATGGAGCGCAGACCGTGACTACGCAGCCAAGAGGTCGTCTAAGGACCAGAGCTACCGCTCAGAAGAGAGTGAATTACCCAGATCGTGTCCAGATCAGGAACAGTTACTACTGTGACATGTGTGAAGGAGTAGGACACCAAACCAAGGATTGTTGGAGAACGACGCTGCCACAGCTGTTATCTCTGGAGCATATCGTGTGCATTGAGTGTGGAGTACGTGGGCACTTTGCCTATCTCTGTCCAAACCAAGTTGTCCAAGAGGAAGTGAACCCGAATGACCAAGTCGTGTATGAGAGAGAAGACCCGTCAGTTCAGGATGTTCGAGCCGAGAACCAGTCCAACCAAGCCGGAACCTTATCGTCTGTTGCCCTTGCCTCAACCGAGTCTCCCGCTGAACCGCAATCTGAGAAGCTGACTAGGATGTGTGTGTGCACTAGTGGGGAGTGTAGGAGCCATCAAGACCAATAGGATAGTTGGGGAAAAAGGGAAGTTTTCTTTTGGGGCTTTTTGTAAGGGTCGGATAGGTTTTTCTTTTTGCTTAACCGCTAGACTTAACCTTAGTTGTGTATCTTGTCTAGGATCCAAATCCTGTGTAGTAGAAGGCTAGGTGGAGGAAGAACTCATCTATTTTTCCCTTATGGGTGTAAAATATTTGTGTTAACTTCTAGCCGCGGTTATCTACTTGTTTGTGTGTTGCTTACTAATCTTGCTTGTTTAATTGCTTGCTTTGATTGTTTAGCATCTTGTAGGTTTGCATAGTTAATTAACCATAATTATCTTGCAATGAATTAGCATGATTGATTGAGGATTCACGTAAGACACCACAAAGCACGATCAGAAAAATGAAGAATTTCGAAGACGGTTCGACCAAGGAGTGACAAGTCAGTTCAGTTTGAAAGAGTGCAAGAGAGAGCAGTAATAAAAAGGATTAGGGCAAATCCTTAGAGAAGATTAATCAAAATGGGCGAGACCAAACAAAGGAGCGTTGCGAGCCAACCAAAAATGGCAAAACTAGTGAGGTTATATCGGGCCAAACTAGTGGATGGACTAAGGAGCTAGACAAAGTCTTGAGGATGACCAAGGAGCTCGGAGATGGAGACAAACGATGAAGAATAAGAAGTCGTTGACTTTTACCAAGATCATTTGATCAAGTCCAAGATAAAGCTAATCAAGAGCATGGAGGCTATGAGTGGGGAGACGGAGATCAAGTAGACCGAAGGAGATAATTATTCGGACAAGGACATGGAAGCTAAAGGAGTCGGAGAAGTTAAGTCCTACAGATTATGAAGTTTAACGAGTCGGAGAGGACCTATGGAGTATGAAATTAAGAAAGCCGGAGAAGTTAAGTCGTATGGAGTATTAAATCGAAGAAGGTCAAAGAAGTAAGCCTTATGGAGTGTGGAGCCAAGATTCGGTGGATATGACATCGCGAGATAAACCTACCAAGACTTTGGAGTAAATCAAGTCGCATAATAAAGAAGAGAAGTCAAGAAAAGATGAAGAAAGAGAAGAACCAAGTCGAGGAGATTCTCAAAAACAAGAAAAGAAGAGGAAGTTCAAGATCACCGCAGCGGAGTAGCAAAGTATCGGTAGTAACAGTGATAGTAAGATGAAGACGCGGATGACAAGAGGCATCAGCACCATATAGAAAGGAGGAGGAGAATTCAGAATTAAAGGACAAATTCTAATAAGGGGGGGGAGAATGTAATGACCCGCACCAAGAGTAAAATCCAAATTAAAATTTTAGAGAAAAAGGCCCGGAAAAGACTTAGCAAGAAGGAGAGGAGAAAAATAAGAAGAACGACCGAAGGAAGTCCGAAGGAAAAATCAACAAGTCGAAAGATAGCCAATGGCCGGTGGTCGAGAGGCTAAGTCCAAAAAGAAGTCGGAGAAGAAGAATGGCCAAGTCAAAAACCTGAAAAACGCTAAGGTACGGTTACATCGGACGTACGCGAACAGAAACGGTACGAACAGATGTACATGTTTGGAGGTGGTACGGACAGACGTATAGGCATAGAGGCTGTACGGTTACATTGGACCTACGCGGACAGAGACGGTACGCCCAGGCCAGACATAATCGGACAAAGACGGTACAGACCGAGTATAGACGAGAAGGACGGACGCATGACAGAATGAGGATGGTACGCACCTGGTAGATGAGCGCATGCGGTACTGATGAAAGAGATGCGATACGGACGGAGAACGTATGAGCAGGACCAAGGACGCGCAGACGTAGCGGACGAAGCGTACGGCAAACGCAGTTTTGCGCAGACACGCTGTACCGACCAGACAGCAGGCCGAAAATTAAGGAGCGATTGTCTAGCGATTCAAGACGATTTTTCCTCACAAAATCAACCAATGGGCTTTCATGCAAATGTGAGGAATAATCATTGTGTTGTTGACACAAAAATAAGACATAATCATTATGTCTTAGGAAAGTGGCCAATAGGAATTCATGCGCAAATGTGGGAGACAAAGTGGATATGCTCTTAATCCATCAACCAATCCGCACGCATGCAAGAGAAGAGGAGAGATTCTTTTCACATAGGAAACTTGCCCACCAAGTCTCGCAAATGAGTGGAAGAGAAGCGACCGTGTGCTCGCCATGCACTGGCGAGTTGCACCGCCCATAAATCTCTATAAAAGGGAGGCTCACCCTTTACATTTTCGCCATTCTCTCAACTCAAAGAAAGACATAAAAGGCGGGGAGAGAGAGAGAGAGAGAGAGAAACCGGAGGGAGGTGCTGTCAGAGGTGCGGTTCGGGAAGAGGCGAGACGCTGTTCGGGGCAAGGCGAGAAGCTGTTCGGAGGAGCTGTTAAGCGCAAGAGGGAGCTGTCTGATCCGCGGTGTTGTGAAGTCCGATCATCAATCTGCTAAATCGCTGTGAGTCCTGTGGTGAGTTCTGTGGGGTGCTGCAAGGTTCTTATGGACCTTGTACGTACCTATTGTGTGTTGCATTTAGACTAGGTTCATGTTAGGACTAGTAGATGTTGCATGCATAATAAGGTAGGATTCATGCTAGAATTTATGTTGATCAGATAGAATTATGCTAGGAATCACCATGCATGTTGGGAATTGAACCGCATATTTTCATGATGAATTTGATGCGTTTTAACAATTTGGACCTGTTAAAATTTGGACGACAGATTTGCAGGACTGTTAGAACTGATAGATTTTTATTTGCATTAATTCTTGCATAAAAATTGGTTAAATCGGTTGCATGCATGATTAAATTGGTAGATTTTTCTTGCTTAAAAATCGGTTAGGGAGGCTGCATGCATGTAGAAAAATCTAGGTTGCTTGAATTTTTATTCATGTTTCCTGTTGATTGTTGTGTGTTTTTCTTGCTTGATTTCTTGCTTGATTTTCTTGCTTGAATTGCTTGTGTTATAGTACTAGATTCTTAGAGTTATATTCACTAACCCTTTGAATTTGTAGTACTTGTCTTAGCTAGTCTCTTGAATTATGTTAGTATTCTTCTCGAGTCGTAGCTAGGATAGAGTAGTTGATCTTCTGTTTCCGAATATAGTTGGTTGTCTCGCGAGAGTTCTCATTGACCACTCGCGCGGGACAAAAGTCGTGTCTAGCTAGCTACTAGAACGACAGCTACTAGACGTCGTAGCAAGGATGGCACATGCAGGTTACCTTTGTGGTTTCCGCATGGGCAGAGGTAAGGAACGGAACAGATTATCGAGGGCCCATAGGTGAAGAGTCTAGGGTAGTTGAGTAATCCTAATTATTCTACTCGTCATTGTGTTGTTTAGGTGAAAGGGTCTAGAGTATCCAAGTTACCCTTGTTCCACTCTAGTCGTCTTGTTCATCATGCAGAAGTAAAGAGTCTAGGTCAATCGAGTCAAGTCTTGCTTGTACTAACCCTCTTTGCTTGCTTGTTTGTTGTGCTTCCGCTATCGTTTATGTTGCGTAGCTTTGATTGCTTGCTTGTTTGTTTCCTTCCTTGTTGGGGTAGTCGGGGTGGGGAAATTAGAAGCATGTTTAGGAAAGGGGTACCCAGGCTCACTGAGTAATCTTAGATTACTCATGATAAAATTTTGTCTTGCAGGAAGTCTAGGAATAGTCTAGAGCTGGAGCAAACTTTAGGGTGCCGGATAGGGATTGTTTTCGGTGTTTTTGTAAAACCCTATATTTTCCTAAGATGTATTCTTGAAACTATCCAACTATTTATGTGTATTGCTTGATAACTTATTTTCAATGCAATAATTTATTAAAGTAATATATTCAGTTTTTGGGGGAAACATGGCAAGTTGCATCCGATACATTGGCCTTGTCCGGGCAAACACAACGTGCCAGGGCCGCGAGGGTTGCAAAGCCTAAGCAAACCTCGGCCGCGGGCGGAGTCGCGTCTAGGAGGACTGGTCGGGAAGCTGCAGCTTCCGTCCCTCGACCGGACCACCTTGGTGTGATTCCCATACGTGGCGTTCCACGGGCAGGTCTTGCCCTTGTCTGGGGCATAAGACGGTTCGGGGGCGTTACATGTACCCCTCTCGCTCACCGCTCCAACAGTACGCCAACAGACCTGCCAAGCGATCATCTCGACCCTGGGCTCCACCTGCTGCAATCCCACACCTGGGTTCCCAGCACCCACGGCACGCTCACTGGCTGAGCCCCTCTGGTCCCTCGTGATACACTTGCGACCCTCTGACGTACCTCCTCATGGAACTCTGGACCACACACTCGCTGGGCTCGGGACCCTCCCGACCATGACCATGACCACGTCCCCGTCCACGACCAACAACTCAAACACCTTTAGCCACTGCACTTCTAGGAACAGAGGCTAACAAGAAATCTTAACATAATACAAAAACACAAAAACCAAAACTCACCGTGGAATCACACTGTAGGCTCGAAGAGGATGGTGTAGGACTCCATGCCACACAAAATTGACTAACTCACATAATCAATCAAGACATGCAATCCCTAACATCTACATCACAAGGCCTAGTGAACCCAAACCTAGAACCGTAAGGGCTCTGATACCAAACTGAAACGACTCGACCCGTTTTTTTTTAAATAAATAACAATAATAATACATAACTACAACTAGTGGTCCCATACCCACTAGCCACCTAACCATAATCACAACCAACAACGGAAATAACCAATACCAATAATCAACAATAATCCAATAATTATAACATAAACAATATCCAAAAAATCAACCAACATAAATAATAGAACCAGCAACCTAACAATGTTTCTAATGACCCAACTCTAGCAACCTAGCAATGCCAGACAACAACCAATCGAGTTCCTAGAACATCCTCCTCTGCATTGCCTTGATTCCACGATCACACTTTGCCTTTACCTGCCCCACAAGCACAAATTGCAATGCATGAGTATTTTATAAACACTCAGTAAGGCCATCCTCCCATCTACTGGCCTATACACACAAGAAATAGAGACATCTCTAACCAACAACCAACAATCCACAATCATCAATAACAAACCAGGACTCTGCATCGACAGACACCAAACATGCATCGATCGACACCAGTTGGGGTTGCGTCGACCGACGCAAGATATGCATCGACCGATGCAAGGTTCACTTGCATCGACCGATGCAAGGTGTGCATCGACCGACGCATGCTCAAGACAATTCTAACTCTAAAACGCAAAATCTATACTCCTACAACGTCCTAAGCCTCAGATCTCACCAGGAAACACCAAAAACTTCCAAGAATCTCTTAAAACGCTTAAGAACGGTTAAGAACTCTTTTCTCCCTTGTTTTCTCTCAAACACGGCCACATCCGTCGAATGAAACAAAACTCGAGTTTAAGGGTTTCTCCCTAACCCAAAATGCAGTGTTTAACATAAACTCGTCTGCACTTAACTGGCCTTGCATCGACCGATGAATCCCTAAACCGGGATTTTGGTTCGTGGATCTTACAGGCTAAAACTCGATAAAGATGGGGTTTTGGTTGTCACGGTAAGTAAGCAAATAAACGTAAATAAAAAACAAGTAAAATAAATGAAACAAGCGTTGGGCATCAAGGGAAATCGCAGGGGGTCAATGATCTATCTATCTAGGAAAGTTTAGGGTTAGTCTGTTTATCTAAAACTCGGACTACAAAACACGAATGAACCATTAAATTATAGGTCACAAGCTAACCGTCTAAGATCCCTATACTGCGAGACTCAAATTTCGCAGGCAACGACGCATAGATCAAAGCATTTAAAACAGGTTTGATTCTAATCCATGAAGTTCCATAGGTAAGTGGTCTAATCTAAGCTAGGTCAAGCACACATGCAAGTTTTTGGCGATGCACACACGCTTTAGATCATAGTTAGTTCATGAGGCTAACTTAAAACATTAAGCAAAGACTTAGAATTAAATTATAAAATAAACAGGATATAAATCTAACAAACCCTAAAAATGGCCACCTAAACTAAGATCATCTTCCCCCTTTGATTATCCCTTTAAACCCAACTAGAAAAATACTCAAGCATGTTTAAGGGAATCATCAAAGCAAGGTTTAAAAAAATCATAAACATAAAAGAATAAATAGAGAAAAGAGTTTTAGATATTAGTTCAATGATTGTCAAACAAAGTGTAGGATCTTCTTCCTTTAGAAACAATGAACAAAGCAAATAGCAAACTAAAGAGTTTGGTGGATCTTCAAAGCTTAAAAGAGAGGGATGAGAGAGAGCTTCTTGTCGTTGGCTGCTCCTCTGGTCGTGTCTCTTGGCTGCTCCAAAATGTGCACACTCTAAACCTAGGGTTTTTAAAGGCTTAGGGTTTTGTAAGGGTAGAAACGTCTTTTTTTGTTGAGTGCAGGACAAGGGGCGGCTGAAGAAGGTTCTGGACCGTCGTGACTCCTCCGGGCCGTGCCGCCGTGATGGTTGCTAATCGGGCCTTCATTAAAGTCCACTTGGCTTCAAACTTATCTTCTCGTTGGTTTATAACACGTCTCGGTAAATCAGGCATATCTTCCTGATGAGTGAACGGATTGACTTGATTCCACTTTTAGGAGAAATATGACTCTTTCAGCTTTCCATAGACACCAAGTACGTAAAAATGTGAATTCTGGAAGTTCTTCGAAAGTATCCCGTCTGAATCTGTCCTGAAACGTATTTTCCTTGTCTTTTGGTCCTTTTTGCTATAAAATCTGTAAAACCTTCTTGAAACCTAAAATACTTGATAATAGACATTAAAGCCTTAAAATCATGTCAAACTTTACATACTAAAACTATAGCTAAAATAGGTAAAATAATGATGTCATCAACTCCCCCAGACTTAGACTTTACTTGTCCTCTTTAGGGAATCCACTTATCTTTAGGGATATCGTCTTTGCACTCTTCTTCACCTTGACATTAGGAACTTACATTTGTAATCGTCCATGAGAATCATCAACGCTCCTTGATCCCACAATTCTTCGGAGTTTCCGGAATCTCTATTGTCATCTCTTTACATAAATTAAGCAATAATAAAAAGTGAAATCTTACCAAGGGAAGATCGATCAATGGCTTGTCGACTCTCTTCAAGCCAAGAATTTCTTCGTATGATTCCTTTTCTCTCCCTTTTCTCACTTCCAAGGAATCTATTTTTCTCTAATTTTCTAGGGTATCATTTTATTTTTTTTTAGATCCTTTGCAAACACAAATTGCAATGCATGAGTATTTTGTAAACACTCAGTAAGGCAATCCTCCCATCTATTGGGCTATACACACAAGCAATAGAGACATCTCTAACAATCAACCAACAATCCAGAATCATCAATAACAAACCAGGACTCTGCATAGACTGACACCAGTTGGGGTTGCGTCGACCGACGCAAGATATGCATCGACCGATGCAAGATATGCATCGACCGATGCAAGATATGCATCGACCGATGCAAGGTTCACTTGCATCGACCGACGCAAGGTATGCTTTGACCGACGCATGCTCGACATAGCACGAAAACCCTAGGTTTTACGCGTCGTCCTCGCACTTGCATTGACCGACGCACAAAGTGCATCGACCGATGCACATGCCGAGCATCGTTTTCCCCCGAAGCATCTCGCCGGATCTTCGTTCCTACAACTACAAAACTCAATCCCAAGCCACAAGAAAGCTTCCTAACGTCCCAAATAACAATCTAACAAGCTAAACAACACATAACCTGCACTTACCTTTGCCCAAGACGATTCTGACTCTAAAACGCAAGATCTATACTTCTAGCAAGGTCCTACAACGTCCTAAGCCTCAGATCTCACCAGGAAACACCAAAAGCTTCCACGAATCTCCCATAATGCTTAAGAACGGTTAAGAAATCTTTTCTCCCTTGATTTCTCTCACAAACGACCAAATCCGTCGAATGAGACAAAACTCGAGTTTAAGGGTTTTTCCCTAACCCAAAACGTAGCGTTTAACTTAAACTCGTCCGCACTTAATTGGCCTTGCATCGACCGATTTTGGTTCGCGGATGTTACAATTCTCCCCCACCAACATAAATTCGTCCTCGAATCTCGAACATCTATCAGCCAAGAACTCCCGTGCAACCGTCTCCACGACCTGCACTCCTCTGACCGATCTATGGAAGGTCACCTCTAGGCGATAGACTCACGCTCCAGGCATTATATGCTCTCGACTTTTGGACTTTCCTTTACTCGTTGGCCTAAACCTTGAGTTTTTATTGGCTCCTCATCAGACCTAAGTCTACATGCCATAATATTGGCTCCTCATCAGACCTAAGTCTGCATGCCATAATATTAGCTCTTCATCGGGCATAAGCCCGCATGCCATAATATATAAGAAAGTCCAATATTCGTCTCTTGGGTTGCCACACTACAGCGCGCCCCCGGATCGTCATCCGAAGTCGATATACCAACCATACTCCCAAGCCACAAAGTCTCAGAATATGGCAGTACTAGGAGAACCAAAGTTCCCCAAGAGTCGCGAGCAAACAATTCTGAACACGTTTGAGTCCTATCCCTATCCAGGTATCCTTCCCGTGGCTCGCGTAAAACATCACAATGTCCTACCAACCACATATTCCTCTCACTAGAATACCTCATGACCACACATGGATCATGTCACTGCCACTAAGGCCACCACTAAGGCCAACGAATGTCCTAAACAGGACCGCCACCAAGGCCAAACAAATATCCTAAACATGACCGCCACAAAGGCCAAACAGATGTCCAAAACAGGACCGCCACCAAGGCCAAACAAATGTCCTAAACAGGACCGCCACCAAGGTCACACATCTGGCTAAACAGCCCGCCACAAAGGCCACACATCTAGCTAAACAGACCGCCACAAAGGCCACGCATCTGGCTAAACAGCCCGCCACAAAGGCCACACATCTGGCTAAACAGCCCGCCACAAAGGCCACACAATGACTCAAAGGACTGCCACACACGGCAAAATGACTCAAAAGTCCACCAATAAGGCCACACAAGCCCCTCCAACGCTCTCCACCACTAAAATGGACAAATTCCAACTCATATAAACTTTCCATTTTTAGAATGTTCCACTTCTAAAAACTTTCCACTTTTAGAAACTTCTATTTCAGGAAACTTTCCCTCAAACCACCGCCTAAAGGAAATTTCGTACTCTGAGCACCACCTCATCTTGTTACTTAGTCGCACAACCAACCACCGCTAAGCGACCAAGTAAACAAGAGAGATGGACTGGAATACTCCATTCCCGCTCCAGCCACGGACTACAACTCGGTCCAGGCTAGACAAGTTCAAGTCGCGACCTGCTTCTCGAACCACTTCTTGAACCTTGCCTTCATCCTCGCCTCTGGCTCCCAAGTCTGCTCCTCAACACCATCACAGTCCCATAGGACTTTCATCAAAGGAATCTTCTTCTTCCGAAGTTCTTTGATCCTCCTCTCGAGAACCCTCACTGGTCTCGCCTCCAAAGTCATGTTAGGCTGAAGATCCTCAGGAATCTTAGCTAACAACTGATCATTCTCACGGAGACACTTCCGCAACATAGACACATGGAAAACCTTGTGGCATGCATGCATAACCTCAGGTAATTCCAGTCTATACGCCACTAGTCCAACACGCTCAATCACTCTAAACGGACCCATATACCTTGGGCTCAACTTAGTCTCAATCAATGACCTGTTCGGACCCTGCAACATCGCCATCATGAAGTACACTCTATCTCCAAGCTGAAACTCAAGATCTCTCCTCCTCCTATCGGCACAACTCCTCTACCTATCCTGAGCTTCCTTCATGCTCAGCTTGTGAACCCAAATCTTCTCTAAGGTCTCCTGAACAAAATCTGCCCCGTAAATGCTCCTCTCCCCCACCTGAGTCCAACATAATGGTGTACGACACGGCCTCCATACAAAGCCTCATAAGGAGCCATCCTAATACTCGCCTGGTAACTGTTGTTGTAAGCAAACTCTACCAAGCTCAAGTGATCTGCCCAATGGCCACCCCAATCCAACACACACATCCTCAGCAAATCCTCCAGCGTCTGGATCGTCCTCTTTGACTGTCCATCTGTCTGAGGATGATAAGTTGTACTCATATGCACCTTAGTGCCCATCTTTGCCTGAAATGCCTTCTAGAACACCGAAGTGAACTTAGAATCCCTATCAGACACAATGCTCGCCGGCACCCCATGCAATCTGACTATCTCCCTCACATACTTCTTAGCCAAGACCGCTGCTCCATCAGTCTTCTTAATGGCCAGAAAATNGGCCTCCATACAAAGCCTCATAAGGAGCCATCCTAATACTCGCCTGGTAACTGTTGTTGTAAGCAAACTCTACCAAGCTCAAGTGATCTGCCCAATGGCCACCCCAATCCAACACACACATCCTCAGCAAATCCTCCAGCGTCTGGATCGTCCTCTTTGACTGTCCATCTGTCTGAGGATGATAAGTTGTACTCATATGCACCTTAGTGCCCATCTTTGCCTGAAATGCCTTCTAGAACACCGAAGTGAACTTGGAATTCCTATCAGACACAATGCTCGCAGGCACCCCATGCAACCTGTCTCTCTCTCTCACATACTTCTTAGCCAAGACCGTTGCTCCATCAGTCTTCTTAATGTAGAGATCTAGTTCAATGTATACCAAATCCCAGGGCTTGAAATTAAGTCCGGTTTAGGTCCTATAAAATTTAGAGACAACGTAAGATTATCTGAATATCCATTGAATAGGGACTTTGCGATTGTTGAGTCGGCTCACAGTCTTTCCAAACTTCGGTTCTGTTGTCAAGCATAATAAAGATTCATAAGAGTGTTAATCCAAATCAAATAAACCGTTAGAATAAGATCATAATCCCTTACTAGTTTGACTCAAAAAAAAAATGTGACTCGATAAAAATGTCAAAATTATTGATGTAAAAAAGTGGCAAAAGGTCTCAAGTCAACAAAATAGAAAGTAGCATTAGTATAGGATGGAACATCCTTCCCCCAAGACTTAAATCACACCGTCCTCGGTGGTAAAAAAGAAAGATTTGAGGATTAAAAATCATAAGGAAAAGTGTAGGGTTTAGGAACAATGTCGAACATCCTGACCTGTCGGGTCTTCTCTCGTACACATGGCTTGGTCTAACGGATTCACCTCCGCTTGGACAACTTGGTTTGGACAGCGATAAGCAAAGTACCTCACTCAATGCACACGACATGCTCCGGGGATAACAACTGAGGCAGCGTTGTTCTCCAACAGTCCTTGTTTCGGTGTCCTAGTCCTTCACACAAGTCACAATAATAACTGTTTCTAATTTGGACACGATCCGGGTAAGTCACTCTCTTCCTGGCAATGGCTATGGTCCTCAGACGACCTCTCGGCTGCGTAGTCACAGGCTATGCTCCTTGGTCCACTGTCCTTGGCCTCTTGGTACTACTCTCTCCTACTTCGAATCTGACAGACTATCTTCGCAACTTGTTTTCTTCGGCCAATCGATCGATCATCTCCATCATCGGGTCCTTTGGTACCACTTCCACTTCTCTCAGGTGGTTCAACGACATCTCGTTGCTTAAGTCCTCCTCCAGCATTCTCGGATCCCATCTTCCATAACTCGGCAACTCTCCTTCCTCTTGATCGGTTTCTGGCTACGGAAACACCATCCGTAGTGGTATGGCTCGAATCGGACTGATTCGCTCTGGTACAACTGGGTTTGAAGGGTCTTGTTCCAGCACTACTTAGTCTGATCTGTGAACTGGACTAGCATTGTCCCTTGGCTCCATGGTCGGTTCGGTCTCTGGTACTGGGTCTTGTTGTACATCGTCTGGTTCTCGCGGCATCCTGTCTCGGTTACTCCTCAACTCCATCACAAAAGTCGGTATTCCTTCGTCATCACTTGACAATACTTTGATCACTTCCACATAGTATTCCTCGTCCGATGATATCATGATCACCTCCGCATCTTCTTCTTCCTCCGTTGTTGGCTCATAAGACTGTGAGTTTCCATCACTTGAGTTTCTTTCTCTCTCGGTCTCCGGCACTGCTTCACTACCACCAATTCCATTGATTCCCTCCGGTGCTACTTCATTACCACCATCTTCATTTGTTGGATACACCTCGATCAGAAAATTGAGAATTCTGTCGGTCGCCTCCGGGTGTGCTCTCATATAGTCCAAGGCACTGGCATCGCCAATCTGGTCTTTGACAAAATCTAGCAGAAATTGCTGCAACTTTTCCGCAATCTCAGCATCTTCTTCTCCATGGTCTCCAACTGGAACAGTTTGAAAGTTTCCTTGCGCGTCCATCTTTACTTGGATACGGCTCAGATCTCCAATTTCTAATACCACTGTCTGATCTTCCTGATCCACCTCCTCCGACCCTTCCAGGCATTTAGATGGATCGGTCTCAATAGACGGGTTAGCGTCATCCTCGTCTAGTAAACCCTCTACGCTCCAAGTATCTGGGTTACTGCTCTCTGATTCTGTTGACAAGTAACCATTGTGGTTAACATTATCCTCACGTCTCGGCCATTCTCCTCCTGAACCATCCCCATGTCTCGGCCACCCTCCTAATGAACCATCCCCGCAACCAGATTCACCTGAAGACATCTAAACACACAAAAGGGTAGGTAAGATGCTAGTCAATTCTAAGGTTTACACTCAAAACTAGACAAGCAAACTACCAAAATCTAATTTTGTTTTTGCGACGCATTTACTCGATAAAATATTGAAAACCACAAGTGTCCACGGGTTCGAAAACACCGCTCTGATATCACGCTTGTAACGCCCCCGGACCGGTCCTATCCCCTGGACGAGGACACGGACAGCCCGCGGAACGTCACGTATGGGAATCGCACCCTGGTGGTCTGGCCGAGGGACGAAAGCTGCAGCTTCCCGACCAGTCCTCCTGGACGCGACTCTGCCCGTGGCCGAGGTTCGCTTAGGCTTTGCAACCCTCGCGGTTCTGGCGCGTTGTGTTGGCCCGGACAAGGCCAATTGTATCAAATGCAACTTGCCATGTTTCCCCAAAAAACCGATTATATTACTTTAATAAAATATTACATCGAAAAATAAGTTTTCAAAGCAATATACATAATAGTCGGATATTTCCATAGAATACATTTTAGGAAAATAATATAGGGTTTTAAAAAAACACAGAAAACAATCCATATCCGGTACCCTAAGTTCGCTCCAGCTCTAGACTCTTCCTAGACTTCCAGCAAGACAAAAATATTATCATGAGTAATCTAAGATTACTCAGTGAGCCTGGGTACCCCTTTCCTAAACATGCTTCTAATTTCCCCAACCCGACTACCCCAACAAGGAAGGAAACAAGCAAGGCAAACAATCAAAGCTACGCAACAGAAACGATAGCGAAAGCAAAACAAACAAGCAAGCAAAGAGGGTTAGTACAAGCAAGACTTGACTCGATTGACCTAGACTCTTTACTCCTGCACGATGAACAAGAAGACTAGAGTGGAAGAAGGGTAACTTGGATACTCTAGACTCTTTCACCTAAACAACACAAAGACGACTAGAATAATTAAGGATTACTCAGCTACCCTAGACTCTTTCACCTATGGACCCTCGATAATCTGTTCTGCTCCTCACCTCTGTCCATGCGGAAACCACAAAGGCATCCCGCATGAACCATCCAATGCTACGACGTCAAGTAGCTGTCGCTCTAGTAGCTAGCTAGACGTCGACGTTGTCCCGTGTAAGTGGTCATTGAGAACTTCCCACGAGACAATTTTCATCAGGTGGAACAGACTATCGACTACTCTATCCTAGCTACGACTCGAGAAAAATAACAAATATAATTCAAGAGACTAGCTAAAATAAGTACTAAACTTCTAAGAGTAAAAACGGAAAGAATTTAGTACTACAAACAAGCAATCCAAGCAAGATAAATCAAGCAAAGCATGCAAGAAAATCAGGCAAGAAAACACACAACAATCAACAGGAAACAAGAATAATAATTCAAGCAATCCTAGATTGTTCTACATGCATGCAACCAATTTAATCTGATTTTTAAGCAAGAAAATATTGCAAGTAAAAATCTACTCATTTAACTACGCATGCAAGTCCATGGTCTAAGTTTTAAGCAAGCCAAATTGCTAAAAATGCATCAAATTCATCATGAAAATATGCAGTTCAATTCTCATCCATTCTCAACAGGCATGGTGATTCCTAGCATAATTCTATGTGATGTGATTTAAACATGAATTATAGCATGAATCCTACCAATTTAATGCATGCAACATTTAACTGATCCTAATATGATCCAAGTCTAAATGCAACACACAATGGGTACGTACATGGTCCATAGGAACCATGCAGCACCCCACGCAAACTACCACAGGACTAACGATGAGTCAGCAGATTGTTGATCGGACTTCACGGCACCGCGGATCAGACAACTCCTTCTTCGCATCAAACTGCGTCCAACAGCGTCTACGTACTACGTTTCTCCTCAACCCGAACAGCATCTCCAACAGCGTCTGACTACGGTCTCTCTCTCCGACGATGAGAGAGCAAGAACTTAGAAAACTTTGGATTTTTCTCCTTTGAGTTGAGAGTGCGTGAATGGCAAAAATGAGAGAGAATGGGCATCCTTTTATAGAGGTTTTTGGGCGGCACAACTCGCCAATGCATGGCGAGCACATGTTGACTTCTCCTCCAACACTTGGCGCGCAAGCTACTCAAGATCCAGAAAATCTTCATCATTTCTTTGCATAAATTTCGATTAGCTGATTTGTAAAGGAAAATCTTCCTTTGTCTCCACCTTTTGTGCATGAATTCCCATTGGCCAATTCCTTAAAGACACAATGATTTTGTCTCTCCTTTTTGTTTTCAACAACACAATGATTAGCCTCCAAGCTTGCATGAAATCCCATTGGCTGATTGAAGAGAGAATAAAATCTTCTTGAATCGCTAGACAATCGCTCCTTAATTTCCGGATCGTTGTCTGGTCGGTAAAGCGTTTTTTGCGCAAAACTGCGTTTGTCGTACGCTTCGTCTATTACGTTTGTGCGTCCTTTGTCATGTCCGTACGTTCTCCGTCTGTATCGCATCTCTATCGTCAGTACCGCAACTTCCTGACAGTACCGCATTCTTCCGTTAGTATCGCGACTTATCGGTCTTCAACGGCTGTACTCGTCCTTTACCGTCTCTACTTGGCATGCGTCCGTCCTTCCCGGTCCGTACTGTCTCCATTCCGCATGTGTCTGTCCTTTCCCGTCCTTACTTGGTCTATACCGTCTTCGTCCATGTACGTCCAACCTGTGCGTACCATCTCCGTCTGCGTACATCCGACCGGTGCGTACCATCTCTGTCCGCATACGTCCGATGTGTCCGTACCGTGCCTGATCTTGTACGTCCGTCTGTACCACCTCCGATCATGTACGTCCGTCCGTATCGTCCCTCTCCGTGTACGTCTGTCCTGATCGTACCATGACCTTTTTGTGGTTTTTGACTTGGCCATTCTTCTTCTTCAACTTCCTTTTGGACTTTGCCTTTTGACCTTCAGCCTCTGGCCATCTTTTGACTTGATGATTTTTCTTCGGACTTCCTTTGGTCGTTCTTCTTATTCTTCCCTTCTCCTTCTTGCTAAGTCTTTTCCGGGTCTTTTTCTCCAAAATTTTAATTTGGATTTTTACTCTTGGTGAGGGTCATCACAGTGAGCGTCAACGGCGAAGTACATGGTGGTTCGATTTGGATTTATCTGCTAAGCATATGGATTATGGTTTGGATGATTATGGCATTACTTTAAGAAGAAAAGGAGTTTCTGTGTTTTCAAACCTCTTTCACAGGTCTAAGTTTCTATTTTGCTTGAGGGCAAGCAAAGGCTAAGTCTGGGGGAGTTGATATATCATGGTTTTTGTGGTTTTTAACCATGGTATAAGTGTGCTTTTTGAGTCTTTTGATTTGTTTTCTAGGTTGTTTTTGAGTCTTTATAGGATTAGGTACTCAATGGCACGGATGCAACATAAATGAGCTAAAAGGGATTATTTGGAGCATACTCAAAGCATTAAGGCTGATCAACAAAGGTGGGAACGAGTTCAAGAGTATGCATCAACCAATGCTACCTCTACATCGATCGATGCAGTTGCCACAAGCCAATCAGAAGTTTTCCCCACAAGCATTAGAAGATTTACAAAATTTGCCCAAGTTTCCCTTATTTGCAATTAAGGACCAAGACGTGTTTTAGAGTATATATAGGATTTCTATGGTCATTGTTAAGACCTAATTTATTTTTCTGCAACCTTTTTGAGAGAAGAGATATTGAGAGCTTTGGGAGAAAGAGATCTGATTTCATCTGTAGAGAGAAGATTCTTAAACTCCCTTCTTACTTCTTGATATCTTATTATTCAGAAAAGATGTATTGTTCTTTATTAAATATGTCTGAGTAGTTTGCTTGTTAGGTTCAGGGTTTTTCATAGGGTTTTTATGGTTTATTAGATCTGTTATTTTTAGGGTTTATTATCTTGTGTGATCTTCATCTTAGATTGTTCTTCATATTAATTCTTGATTGATCACCTAGAGTTAATACCTTAGGAAAAGAAATTAATATGAGAAGATAATTGATTTTTCTGATAAAACGTTTTGATGAGCAAAATTACTTCTTGCAAAGAGATTTGATTTAGTGATTTTGTGAACAATCTAAACTTATTTTTAAAAGCTGATTGTTGGGGTCAGACCGGAACTCTGATCCTGATTTTCGAAACGAATCTCCCTCCGGTTTGGGATCTTATTTCTTTTAATGGAGATTCAATGCGATTAGGATTTGGAGATTTGGCATGGCTGGATATCTCGATTCGATTCGAGGATATTGGTAGAATCGGGTTTGAAGGTTCGTTTTCGATTTTGGATTCTGTTTGGGATGTGTTCTTAAAAACGGAGATATCGTTTATGGGAGTTTTGGGGTTGGTTCTCTGGTTTTCAGGATGTTATTCTCAGCTGATACGCGGATTGGGATTTGTTTGGGCTATGATTGCGGATTTTAGATTTCGTCTTTGGTTGATTGGAGTATCTCCGGAATTATATCAGCGTATCAGGATTGATATAGGGGTATTTATCTGGGGACTGGGTTTAACTCGACAACACCGTCTTTCATTTTCTCACTTCCTTCTACTTTCTTTCAGTGGTGATTTGCGGTGGTTAATAGCGGATAGAGCTTGGTTTTTGAGGCTAGTAATTTCTTCAATGTCTCAATCAGCGATTATGAAGGGCAAGGGTTCGCTGATGCGTACGGAAGTTGTGAAAATATCAAACTCGGTCTTGGCTCAGAGGATTCAACAGTTTGATCTCACACTCATAGGGAGACTGATGAATCCAGGGGTGCAACGGATTGAGTCTTTGCTATCCACCATGCCCAAGATATGGAAGCTTGAAGACAAAGGGGTGGGAGCTGATTTGGGTCAAGGAACTTTCCAGTTCAATTTTGCGGATGCGGATGATCTTCAAGGGGTTCTTCAGAATGGTCCTTACCATTTTGATAGTTGGATGCTTTCCTTGGTTAAGTGGGAGCCCATTGTATCTCCTACTTATCTTTCTGCCATCAACTTTTGGGTGAGAGTTTCTGGCATTCTGATGCATCTGTGGGAGGTTGCTATTTTGGAGGCCATTGGCAAGAAGATTGGTATAATCCGAGATATTGATGAAGAATCTGGGAGCGTTTGTGTTATGGTAAATGGCTTCAATCCTATTGTTTTCAAGCTGTTGGTGCCGTTCGAATCTGGAGATGAAGTGGTGGTGACTCTTGAGTATGAGAAACTATCCGGCTATTGTGAAAATTGCTCTCGTCTTACCCACGATGAGAAGAGTTGTCCAGAGTTGATTAAAGCTGGTGGGAGTCACGTGTTTGAGCNATAGCGGATAGAGCTTGGTTTTTGAGGCTAGTAATTTCTTCAATGTCTCAATCAGCGATTATGAAGGGCAAGGGTTCGCTGATGCGTACGGAAGTTGTGAAAATATCAAACTCGGTCTTGGCTCAGAGGATTCAACAGTTTGATCTCACACTCATAGGGAGACTGATGAATCCAGGGGTGCAACGGATTGAGTCTTTGCTATCCACCATGCCCAAGATATGGAAGCTTGAAGACAAAGTGGTGGGAGCTGATTTGGGTCAAGGAACTTTCCAGTTCAATTTTGCGGATGCGGATGATCTTCAAGGGGTTCTTCAGAATGGTCCTTACCATTTTGATAGTTGGATGCTTTCCTTGGTTAAGTGGGAGCCCATTGTATCTCCTACTTATCCTTCTGCCATCAACTTTTGGGTGAGAGTTTCTGGCATTCCGATGCATCTGTGGGAGGTTGCTACTTTGGAGGCCATTGGCAAGAAGATTGGTATAATCCGAGATATTGATGAAGAATCTGGGAGCGTTTGTGTTACGGTAAATGGCTTCAATCCTATTGTTTTCAAGCTGTTGGTGCTGTTCGAATCTGGAGATGAAGTGGTGGTGACTCTTGAGTATGAGAAACTATCCGGCTATTGTGAAAATTGCTCTCGTCTTACCCACGATGAGAAGAGTTGTCCAGAGTTGATTAAAGCTGGTGGGAGTCACGTGTTTGAGCATCATCCTGAGAAGAGAGGTGTTCAGCGACAACAAGGGATGGGGAATCAAGGGGTTTTCCACAATGATGGGGGCTGGGAGAACCTAGAAAGGTATTCAAGAGAGCTTTGGACTTCCAAGCTTATGAGTTTTCTGCTGGGGCGGGTAGTTCCGGTTTCTTTCATCAGGTTCGTCACCATGGCTCAGGGAGGGAACAGAAACGGACATACAGTGCAGTTGCAAGCGGGTCAGGAGATAAGCAGGAGACTCAGAGGGGTCATGGAGGATACATGGGACAGGCTAATTCCTTCCCCCTTTACCGCAAGGGGAAAGGGAAAGCTTGGCCGAAACCGTTGTACAAGGCAAAAAGCGGTTTCATAGAGAAGCAGTCACAAGGGGTTCTTGGTGTTGATCCTGACGTGGTTGATCAAGGAATTGCTCAACAAGGAATAGCTAGGGAGAGTTCTCCTCCTCATGGGACTACTGCGGTTTTGGTTGATTCTGAGTTTGATGAAGCGACTGATGATCTTCTCGAGGAGGGTGTTACCTCACATGGTAACCTTCCAGAAGAGGGTGAGATTGCGCTCGACCAGGTGAATGCGGGTTTGGGAGAATTGGGTTTGGGTGATGTTATCCCCAATGTGGAGGACCCGAAAGGTACTTCCTCACCATCCTTAATGTTTGATTTGGATGTGAATGTAGTACAGGCTGCTTTGCAAGAAGTTAATATCAGTCGTACGAGAATTGAGGGGTCGAGGAGGCCTACTTCTCTGCCTAAGAAACTAGTTAGGAAGCCTGGTTTGATTTTAGCTTCCCCTAGTAAACGTTTGCTAGCTAAAGATTTATCTAAACTTGCAGGTGAAGGTAACAAACATAATGGGATGGGAAAACAAGGGAACAAGGCTGTGGATGGAAAACCGGCTGGCATTGGTATAAGACCAGCAAAGATAGGGATGGGGGCTCTCCCAAAACAGCCGGCTAAACTGTGAAGGTCCTAAGTTGGAACTGTCAGGGCATTGGGGTTGATCTGACAGAGAATTATTTGGGTGATTTGTGGAGGAAGCATCAACCAGATATTTTGTTTTTATCAGAGACAAAGAAATGTTTTTCTTATTTACAAAAATTTCAATCAAAATTTGGCTATAATAAAATGTTTACTGTTGAACCCCGAGGGGCTAGTGGTGGTTTGGTTTTATTTTATAAGGATGAAATAAATCTTTCTGTTCTATTTCATAATGACCGTATAATTGATACAAAAGCTGTTCTTGATCATCAATTGGTATATTTTTCTTTTGTTTATGGTGACCCGGTTCCCCAACATCGCGGAAAAGTGTGGGATAAATTAACGGACATTGGATCTTTTCGTATTGATCCTTGGTTTATTATTGGAGACTTTAATGAATTAATTGGTAACCATGAGAAGCAAGCTGGTGCCCTGCAGTCAGCTAATTCCTTCAAACCTTTTATCTCAATGATTAAGGATATTGGGATGCTTGAATTTCCATGTTATGGGGATCAATTATCCTGGCGTGGGAATCGGTGTAATAATCAAGTGATTCGTTGCCGACTTGACCGGGCTTTAGGTAATGAAGACTGGCACGCCCTCTATCCTAATTCGAAAGTAGAGTATTTTGAGATGATTGGTTCTGATCATAGTCCAATTTTAGCAACTTGTTTGACGGCGGTCCGGAGGAGACAGAGACAATTTCGGTTTGATAAGCGGTGGTTGGGTAAGGAGGGCTTGGCTGGAGCGGTTGAGTCTGGTTGGAATCGGACACGGAATTTTAGGATTCCGGGTTTTGTTGATAAATTAAGGAATTGTAGGAATTCGATTTCCTGGTGGAGGAAAAATAATGTCAGTACTGGCCATCAATTATTTCTTCTTTGAAGAATGCTCTGCATGATGCGAAGATGGATGACTCGTTTTCGCTGGAAGATATTCGGGGAATTGAGAGGAAATTAAAAGAGGCATACCGGGATGAGGAGATTTATTGGCAACAAAAGAGCAGAAAATTTTGGCTAAGGGTTGGGGATAAAAACACTTCATATTTTCACGCATCCACTAAACAAAGGCGGGTTCGGAATAGGATAATTGGTTTATTTGGTGCCAATAACGTTTGGGATGAATCAGCATCGGGTATGGAACATATAGCTACAACATATTTTGAGGATCTGTTCAAGAAATCCGACGGTGGAGGTATTTCTGAGATGCTACAAGCAATTGATCCGATTGTTACGGCAGGTATGAACAGAGATCTTATCAGGGATATCTCGGAAAGGGAAGTCAGACAAGCTCTGTTTGCTATGCATCCGGAGAAAACTCCAGGTCCTGATGGGATGACAGCTTTGTTTTTCCAAAGATTTTGGTCTTCTCTCAAAGGGGATTTAGTGGCTCTAATTAAAGAGTTTTTTCGCACTGGCAGTTTTGATCCGCTTCTAAATGAGACCAATATTTGTCTTATTCCTAAAGTGGATCGGCCTCAGCGGATGGCGGAGTTTAGACCTATAAGCTTATGTAATGTGAGCTATAAGATTATTTCAAAAGTGTTGTGTTTCCGTCTGAAACGTCTATTGCCTCGTTTGGTTTCAGAAACTCAATCAGCTTTTGTTTCTGGACGGTTAATTACTGATAACATCCTGGTGGCTCAAGAGATGTTTCACGGATTAAATACTAATAGTAGGTGTAATTCAGAATTTTTGGCATTTAAAACGGATATGAGTAACGCATATGATCGGGTAGAGTGGGATTTTCTGGAGGTAGTTTTGGTCAAGTTAGGATTCGATAGGAGATGGATTTCATGGATTATGTGGTGTGTATCGTCAGTGTCGTACCAAGTTCTTCTGAATGGTCAGCCCAGAGGTTTTATTAGACCTCAGAAGGGGTTATGACAAGGGGACCCTCTATCTCCATATTTATTTATTCTTTGCACAGAGGTCTTGATAGCTAATATTAAGAAGGCTGAAAGGGAGAAAAAATTGACGGGTATTACCATCGTTCGTGGTAGTCCTATTGTCTCGCATTTGCTGTTTGCGGATGATAGCCTGTTCTTTTGCAAAGCAACTGCCCAGGAATGTAGGATGGTTATGGATATAATTGGTACCTATGGCAGAGCTTCAGGTCAAGAGGTCAATTTGGCTAAATCATCTATTATGTTTGGCAAAAAGGTTACTCCGGATATTCGATCCCAGTTAAAGTTAGTTATTGGGATTTCTAAGGAGGGTGGCATGGGTTCTTACTTGGGTATTCCTGAGAATCTTCAAGGATCGAAAACTAAGGTGTTTAGCTACGTTAAGGATCGGCTAGATGATCGTGTTAATGGCTGGTCTGCAAAGTGTTTGTCGAAGGGTGGCAAGGAAATTATGATTAAATCAGTGGCTTTGGCATTACCTACCCATGTTATGTCGTGTTATAAGCTACCTCAGGAACTAACATCTAAATTAACAAGTGCAATTTCCACTTTCTGGTGGAAGTCCAATGACAAAGCTCGTGGTATGCATTGGGTTGCGTGGGACAAACTATGTAAAGATAAAGCTGAAGGGGGACTTGGCTTCCGAGCTCTGGAACAATTTAATGAGGCTATGTTGGCCAAACAGTTTTGGCGTCTAATTCAATACCCAACGTCTTTAATGGCTAAGGTGATGAAAAGTCGATATTTCAGGAACAAACATCCTCTTATGGCAAAAAAACCATATAATCCGTCCTTTGCTTGGAGAAGTATTTATTCCATCAAGGGATTGGTGGAGCAGGGGGCGCGATGGGCGGTAGGCTCTGGCAATTCCATTTCGGTTTGGCGTGATCCATGGATACCGGATATTCGCCCTAGACCGGCGAATGGTCGAGGGAGGTTGTGGCTTCCGAGTTTAATGGTTAATCATTTAATTAACCCGGAGACTAAGAATTGGCATCTACCTACTTTGGAGGAGTTTTTTGATCCGGGGGATATACAACTAATCCAGAGTATGCCGGTTAGTAGAACTCATCAACCGGATAGATTAATATGGCATTATACTAAATCTGGGAAATATTCGGTCAAATCAGGTTACCGGTTAGCTCGGGAATTAATTATGGATGTAGAGTATGGGCCGACGTGTACGGCTTTGCGGGCCCAATCGTGGAAACTTGATGTACCGTCCAAGATCCAACACTTTTTTTGGCAGATTGGTTCGGGTACTCTACCTGTGTTGGAGCGTCTTGCACATCGGGGTGTTCGTTGTGACACCGTGTGTAAGAGATGCGATTCTGCAGTGGAAACTATAAACCATGCGCTCTTTGAGTGCCCTAGGCCTCGATGTATTTGGGAGTTGTCGCCTATACGGATGGACCAGAGGGGTTTTCCATACACATCGATTTATGCGAATTTAGACTTTATTTTTTGGCGGGGGTCTTAGCAATCCGGGGTCTCGGATATCGGCATTCAACTACCTTGGATTATTTGGTCAGTTTGGAAAGATAGGAATAAAAAGGTTTTCCAGGGTATTGAGGTAGAATCTCTTGAGATTTTGAATCAAGCGGCTACGGATAAATTATTGTGGGAGGAGGCCAAGTCTTACTCAGTGAATTATCTGGATCCTCCGTCTTTTTCGGAGGACAGGGGTTCCTCTCCCCGATGCCAATTTGATGGTTCTTGGAAAGGTACAGATCCCTACCAGGGTTTGGGCTGGTGGTGCTGCAATGGAGAGCTTACAACGATCCTGTTGGGAGCACGGAGTCACCGTCGGAGTATATCACCTCTACATGCAGAATTACAAGCGCCGATCTGGGCTATGGAGTCTTTACTGGTGGCTGGAGTCGATTGTCAGGCTTTTGAGACGGATAACGTAGAGCTAACAGCGATGGTGCAGACGCCGGAAGACTAGCCGGCTTTTTCTAATCTTCTGGAGGATTTCTCACTGCTTCGAAGTTCCTATACCTCCTTCACCCTCACCAGGATTCCACGAGACGCTAATGTCAGAGCCGATTGCCTAGCTCGATCTTCACGATCTCTACCTTCAGAATCTACCTTTGTAAACTCGTTTCCTCCTGTTTGGGCAACCAATCTTGGAGTTCTATTTTAATATTTATAGTTTGGTTGGAAAAAAAAAAAAAAAAGCTGATTTATTACCTAGAATTTTACAAAGAGATTTGGATTTTCTGGTTTTAAATATTGATAATATTTGCAGTGAGAACTGATTTATTTTACATAAGAGTTTAGAGTTCTAGATCTGATTTTTAAATTACTTGAACCCTATTAAATTATTGATTTAATATTCTGTAATTTCCTGAAAAATTCACTAGGCCTAGCTTTTAAATTTCCCTAATTTACAACACTTTTTAATTCTGTTTCTGCATAGTTTTCAAATTAATATTTTGATTTAGCAAAATTAAAAGATTAATAAGCCTATTGTGTGATCTAGAGTCTCTGTCGATTCGACCCCTAGAGTATTACAACTGAAAGACTGTTAGTACTATTAGGGTATTACAATTTGAGCATATCATGGTTTTTTACCCATGATATAAGTGTGCTTTTTGAGTCTTTTGAGTTGTCTTCTAGGTTGTTTTAGAGTTTTTATAGGATTAGGTACTCATTGGTACGGATGGAACATAATGGAGCTAAATAGAAAGATTTGGAGCATAATCAAGCATTGAGGCTGAGCTACGAAGTTGGGAGACGAGTTCAAGAGTAAGCATCGATCTATGTTTCATATTTTCGATCTATGCAGTGTCCACAAGACAAATCATATTTTTCCCACAAGTTTTGAAGATTTACAAAGCTGTCCCAAAGTTTTTCATATTTGCATCATTAGTCCCTGGACGTGTTTTAGGAATATATATTGGATTTTTATGGTTATTGTTTAGACCTAAGCTTTATTTTACTGCAACTTTTGAGAGAGAAAACTCTGAAAGATTTTAGAGAGTTTTTGAAGAGAAGAATCAAGACTCCTTCCAGAGAAGATTCAGAACTCCTTTTCTACTTCTTTTAATCTTTAATGCAATTTACTCAGAATATGATTTGTGTTTCATTGATTATGTCTGAGTAGATCTGCTTGTTAGGTTTAGGGTTTCTCATTAAGGATTTCATGAATTGTTATATTGATTAATTGTTTAGATTCATTATCTTTCTTGTTCTTCACCATAGGTTGTTTTTAATGCTAGATCTTTGATTAGTCATCTGGATTTAGATCTTAGGATTATTGATTGATATGAGAATATAATTGAGTTTCCTAACAAAAACCTTTGATGAGCAAAATAAATTTGGATTAGTGATTATTGCTGGTTTTTAACTTGAATTTTGCAAAGAGATTTGGATTTTTGGGTTTTAAAACTTAGATAATATTTGCAGTGAGAACTGATTTATTTTACAGTTATGTTTAGAGTTCAAGAACGGTGCTTAATTATTGAATCCTGCTTGCTTAATTAATTGAACTGATTTTCCATGATTTCCTGAGAATTTCCCTAGGCCTAGCGTTTAATCCTTCTAAATTTTACAACTATTTTATTTTCTGTTTCATTTTGCAATTTGATTACAATATTCCTGTTTAGCATAATTAAAAGGTTATTAAACATATTGTGTGAATCTAGAGTCTTTGTGGATTTGATCCCTAATTACTACAATTGATCTCTTAATTTGAGAGAGTAGCTCTAGGGTAAATTTGAGCATATAAAAACCATAAAAACCATAAAAACTTGGCAAAAGTTGCAGGAAAATAAAGCTTTGGTTTTGACACACTAAAACTAAGTTAGTAGTTAGTACAAAATTTGATATGCTCAAATTAAACCCTAGAGCTACTCTCTCAAATTAAGAGGTCATTATAATACTTAGGGTTCGAATTTCATAAGGACACAAGTCTACACAATAAATTATATAGTTTTATAATTAAGCTAAATAAGTTGATTTAAATAAAGTAAAGCAATGCAAAATATTAAATAAAAGTGTTGTAAATTCAGAGGATCAAAAATCTAGGCCTACAGAATTTCTCAGGAAATTATGAAATAATAAATCAATCAATAAATTAGGATTCAAGCCATTAAAAATCAGATCTAGAACTATAAACTCTAATGTAAAATAAATCATTTCTCACTGCAAATATTATCTAAATTTAAAACCAGAAAATCCAAATCTCTTAGTAAAATTCAAGGTTAAAAATCAGCTTTGAAAACAAGTTTAGATTGTTCACGAAATTACTAAATCAAATCTCTTTGCAAGAAGTAGTTTTGTTCATCAAAAGGTTTTAATCAGGAAAAAAAAGTATATTCTCATATCAATTTATTTTCCTAAGGTATTAATTCTAGGTGATCNATAATACTTAGGGTTCGAATTTCATAAGGACACAAGTCTACACAATAAATTATATAGTTTTATAATTAAGCTAAATAAGTTGATTTAAATAAAGTAAAGCAATGCAAAATATTAAATAAAAGTGTTGTAAATTCAGAGGATCAAAAATCTAGGCCTACAGAATTTCTCAGGAAATTATGAAATAATAAATCAATCAATAAATTAGGATTCAAGCCATTAAAAATCAGATCTAGAACTATAAACTCTAATGTAAAATAAATCATTTCTCACTGCAAATATTATCTAAATTTAAAACCAGAAAATCCAAATCTCTTAGTAAAATTCAAGGTTAAAAATCAGCTTTGAAAACAAGTTTAGATTGTTCACGAAATTACTAAATCAAATCTCTTTGCAAGAAGTAGTTTTGTTCATCAAAAGGTTTTAATCAGGAAAAAAAAGTATATTCTCATATCAATTTATTTTCCTAAGGTATTAATTCTAGGTGATCAATCAAGAATTAATATGAAGAACAATCTATGATGAAGATCTAGAAAGATAATAAATCCTAAATAAACAGATCTAATAAATCATAAAATCCATGTGAAAAACCCTGAACCTAACAGGCAAACTACTCAGACATAATCAATGAAGAACAAATCATCTTTTCTGAATAATAACCAATTGAAATTAAAAGAGTAAAGAGAGTGTAATGAACCATATCACGAAGTACGTACCGGACACGAGGAACGTTTGCGAAGGACGTGAAGATGTCTCAGAAAGACAAAGAAAAGAAATTTTCCGAGAACGGCCTAAGTAACTTGTGTCTACAGTTACCATGTCGCGGAAGGGTCCACGGCCGAAGAATGGACGTGAACCGTTGGGACATACGGTTCATCGGACGATGGATGATCAAGGAAGATGGTGGAAGTACCAAAAGAAGGAAAAGGGAAGGAATAGCCGTGAAAAATGGTACGAAGGACGCAAAATGGACCATGGGAACAGAATGGCCACGTACCGACTGAACAGTCAATGTACCGCGAACGATAGATGGATCGGACGTATAGGACGGGAGGTTCGTAGATGGACAAGACAATCGAATGTCACGGACGAGAGGTCAGAAGAAAGGTGAGGAAGTTCGACATCCCGGTCGGGAGGACCGGGGATTGCCGAGGAAATAGAGTCGCGGACGAACGCGGGAAGCGGAAGAGTCTCTGCATGAGAGAGAGACGCCATGTGTCACGCGATTAAGCCTCATCTGCCAGTGTCTGAGATTCATGCGCGAGTGGGGGAGAGTGCATGCAAAAATTTTGACACTTGTCAAGCGAAAATCGCCACTTGCCTAAGCCAAGAGTCGACCAAAGGGGCTATAAATATCCCTCTTTGGCTTCTCATTTGCGATCAAACTCTCTCTGAACACCAAAACCTTGCCAAAATTTTCTCTCAAGCTTTTGTGAAGAAAATCAAGAGATTTTCGAAGAGAAGAGGAAGAAGAAGAGAAGATCCCGACGGTGCGAGGAGCTAAAGATCAAGGGGAGGTGCTGTCAGATCGGCGTGGTGTGGTGAAGTCCCAATCGGCCAAAGGTCTTCAAAGCTAAGGTGAGTTGTGGATTTGTTATGGGAGGTGCATTAGCTCTCTAGCTCTTGCATCGGCCCTTGTGTGTTGCATTAGTTCCTTGTTGCATGTAGATCTGATAGATTGCATGTCGACGAGAGTGATTTTAAGGGGGTTTAAGCATTCTTGGGGGAGAATGGCTTTTTCTTAGAGTAGATGCAAGTGTGAAATGCCTTGCATGCTAGATCTAAAGGTTTAAAATCATTTGGGAGTGAATTTAATTTTTTAAAGATCTCATGCAAGTGTGAAATGCCTTGCATGTTCGATTTATGGGTTTTCTCGGTCATGGGGATCGATGGAAAAATTAGTAAGATTTTTCTTACTTAGAATTTGGTAAATTGGGGGTGTGTCATGCATGTTAAATTTTATTTTAGTTTTGCATGAATTGTTGGGAGAGGTTAAACCCCTAGACTTGATGGGAGATCAGTCTAGTTGAGGGGATATTATTCTTGGTGAGTCGATACGAGAATCTCCTGTGTGGAAAGAGCCGTATGAGGACCCAAGAATATAGAAGGTAAGTTTAAACTCTAAATTGTGAAGGATGTTTTTAGTGAGGCCATGCGAGAATCTCCGGGGAGGAAAAAGCCGCATGTGTACCCAAAACCAAAGAAATATAACCTCATGGTGTTGATGGGAGATCAGACCATTGGAGTGTTTTTTTCTTAAGTCATGCGAGAATTTTCGGGATGGAAAGAGCCGCATGCATGCGAAAAATATGGGGGTAAAGTTTCATGTAAATTTTTATATTTAACTTGAGGTTAAAACTATGGGGTTGGGAGCATATAGGATGCATGCATGTTTATTGGTTCTTAAGTTACTTGATTGTTTTCTTGCGGCTTAAGCTTTGTGTGTGATGATTGATTGTTGCTTGTGTGTGACGCTTGCCTATTGGTGTGTGGTGTGGTTGTACTTAATTCTTGGAGTCCTGAATCCTAGAGTTGAGTAATGTCCTAGCTGGTTCTCGAGTTAACCGTCTCGGTTCTTAGCTAGATGGTCGATCCCTGTTCCTGACATGTATAGTAACTGTCCGGTGAACTAATCCTGAGGGATCTCATGGCAGGACAGATTCGGTGTCTAGCTAGCTACTAGCCCAAACCGCATGACGATGCGGCTTGGTGTTCCCGGTTGTCTACTTGGGGGTAACAACGCGGAGGATTTGGGGTGTGTCTGGTTGGTTGCCTTTGTGGTATCAACGCGGAAGAGTGTTGGGCCCTAGGTTGTGGTGTTTTCCCTAGGCTTGATGGTGGTTCCCTAGGTTGATTGTTATATCCCTGGGTGAGTTGGCAGTATCGGTCACGGCGTGGATGCCTGACGGTGTGACGACTAGGGTGGTCAAGTGATCTTGATGCACCGCTAGCCTTTTCTACCTTGGCAGTGACTGCGGGTGAAGTGGTGTGGAGGCCAAGTTAGATTCAAGGATTAGACGAGTCGTGTCTTGTTTGTTCCTTGCTTGATTGTGTGTGTTTGTTTGCCTGCTTGTTTGCGCTTTCGCATTACGTGCTTTAATTGTGGGGCAGTTGGGGGTAGTTGGATGGGTTGAGATAGCATGTTATAGGGGATATCATGTTAGAGGGTTTCCCAACTCACTGAGTAATACTAGATTACTCACCCTTCTCCGCAATTGTTTTTCTTGCAGGGGTTTTAAGAGGGTAGAATCGAGTTTAATGGATCAGATAGGATGTTTTCCTGTTGTGTTGCAAAGTCCATATTTTCATTGTTTCGCTTGTTTTCGTATTCAAGTTGGATCCAACGTTTTTATTGTTTGGTTGTTGAATTGTCAACAATATATTAATTAATAAATCTATTATTTTCATACATAATTCGGATAAGTGGAGCTGGTACGGATCAGTCCGGGCCAGCATAATGCCGCGTACATACCAAGGGTTAAAAAGCCTAAGAGATGTGCGTAGCGGATAGATGGCTGCCGGTGGACTGGCTGGGAACCTAATTTGTTGGTGGAACCTTGGCCGGATCGCTAGCAGTTGTCTTGTTGTGACGACCTCCGGGTCGGTCCGCGGTTAGTCCGGCCGTGTGGACGGTTCTGAGGCGTTACAACACTTGGTGGTATCAGAGCGGGTTGAGAAACTCGTGTCCACTTGGGCTTTTCAAATATTTTATCGAGTAAATTAGTCGCACACAACACTTCGAAACCGATTCATTATGCTTGTTAAGTTTTGAGGAAACCGTAAACTAACTTGTGGAAACCTTGTTGTGGTGGTGGTGTTGCAGATGTCTTCAGGTAAATGGTGGCATTGGTTCAGGGGGGACAAATTCCAGGGCAGGAGGAGCAAAGGTCCCATAACGGCTATCTTTCGACCGAGTCAGAAAGTACCCGTGTGGACTATTGGGGTGTTAATGGTTTGTTAGATGGTTATGAGGAGGACCAACTTGTTGAGTCCAAACCTACAGGATACATGGGTGGAGAGGAGAATGGGGATGGAATACACCCGTCTGTTGAGACCGATCCTTCTGAATGTTTGGGAGATGACGAGGAGGTCAACAATGGTTGGGAAGACCAGGCAGCGGCAGTATGGGCCGAGATGCCACTCCAAATTCAGATCACCATTGATGGATGTGGCTTGACAGTGACTATTCCGGATTCTGTACCGAAAGATGAAAGAGAAGGAATGAGAAACCGAGTCACAGAGATGTTGGTTGAGATCATGGGAGAGATGGACGGTGAGGAGCCAATTGGAGATGAAACCAACGGTGGACCTGAACTCAATGATGGCAGTGAAGCCAATGCTGGTAGGAATGTAGCTGAGGGTGATGTGAACAATATCTCAAGTGATAGTGATCAGGAGGAGTACCTGGAAGTGGTGGAAGTGTTTTCCAGTGACGAGGAGGGTGTACCAACCCTCATTGTCGAAACGAAAAGGAGGCCAAGAGAAACAGCCGGAGAGGGTACACGACCCAAACTCGTGGCAGTACCAATACCAGTTCCAGATCAAGGAGAGACGGTTTTTGACGTAGTGAGGAGGGCAAACCAAAACCAAGATGATCAAAACCAGAGAGTGAAGGCTGAAGACATTGAGAACAAAAGAGATGCGGCAAGGAGGATGGGCCAATGGGATCCAATGTTGCTAGATGTGGAAATCAACAATGAGGCCTTGATGAGGCGGTTGAGATTGAGTGAGACGGAGCTGGAGGGTGAACGAGAGGGTATGGCCGAGGCGGAACCCGAAAATGACCCTGTACCTATGGCCGAAGATGAACCGAGCCAAGATCAAGAGAATACAAACGCGGAAAGTGGTGCAATAGAAGTCGGGGGTGAACCCGAAGTATATAATGAGACAACCACGGAACGTAAAGTGGATGAGGCTAATGGTGAGCCAAGAGGGAACCAAGAGATGGTACCTGACCAAAAATCAAGGGATGAGATAGTGGAAGGAATGGTCCAAGAACTCAAGGACTCTATTTTGGAGTTGGTTGAGAGGTTAGCCGAGGAAGTCCGACTGAGGACGGAGATAGTCCGATTGGAACACGGACAGCCGAGTGAGAAGCAGACCAGACTTTTGAGTGATATCATCGGACCCGTTGAACGTGAGGAGATACGACCACGGAGGGGAATGGTGAGAACCCGTGCACAAGCTAGGAAGCGAGTAACTAATTGATAGAGAGCGGAAGCTTAATAACGGACGAGAACACAAGATCTCCAGGAGAACTCAGATTCACGAACGGATCTTGCTTATAATGTCGAAACTTGACGAAGAAGAAATAAGGATAGGGCCGAGATCGGAACGATATCGACAAGGTTTTGCAAGTCCTCCTTGCAGGGCTTGATCACAAGCTCTTAGAGTTGAGAGTCCTCCTCTCTANTAATGTCGAAACTTGACAAAGAAGCAATAAGGATAGGGCCGAGATCGGAACGATATCGACAAGGTTTTGCAAGTCCTCCTTGCAGGGCTTGATCACAAGCTCTTAGGGTTGAGAGTCCTCCTCTCTAGGCTTTACACAAAACTCTCGTAAAACTTCTTTGTTCGATAATCGATAATCCTTTACAATAGAGACTCACGGCTCCTTAAATAATAAGAATCATAAAACTAAACCCTAACACAATTAAGAAGTTAAGCTAACAATAAAAGGCCTACATCTAAATAAAGCCCATAAGTAAATATAAAGCTAGAAACAGTCAAGAGGTCTGTTCACGACATTGGTGTCGTGATCGTCGCAAAGATGTGCTGCATCAGTCCCTCCGGGTTAGAAAGATTCGACCTCGAATTTGAAATCGTCCAAAACCATCCTTTGTCCACCAATTCATAATATTTTCGCTTAAGAACTTCCTGACGTTTCTTTTTCCGCCTAAAGTGCGACTTGGGAAAACTTCGTCCATATAGAGCCTTTGTTAAAACAATCATGGTTCCCAAGCTCCCTTGAACACGTGTGACCACCAAATCCTCTTTATCCTTGAGCTCCTCGTTCCAGCCAATAAACGCATGCATCATATGCAAAAGACTAAGTTGATCTCTCAAATAAAAGTTCCATGTGATACCATGACTCATCCTAGAAGCGTCGTGGAGTATGAAGTCGTTGATCTCCATTTGTGGTGAGAATGTTGATGTCCTGTGATATTTATGGAGATAAAGATGATCCTTGGTGAACACAACCCATAACAATTTACCCTGATGCTCAAACACCATGTCACACCTCTTAATGGTTGATGCTTTGAATTGTGTGACTAAAAGCTCCCATGTTGTTAAAACTTGCCGATGAACATCTTGAAGTTCATAAAGCACCAAAAATTTTCGAAAAATGGGGCTGTCGTTAGAAACATAGTGATAGAAGTGCGTAAATCTGGTCCGAGAAAACTTTTCATCCTGACGCCACGTATCACCACCCACTAAATATCGTAACGTTGTCACCAACAATCTCTT
>NC_025695.1:29435232-29445242 GCF_000633955.1 Camelina sativa
AGGGCCGAGATCGGAACGATATCGACAAGGTTTTGCAAGTCCTCCTTGCAGGGCTTGATCACAAGCTCTTAGGGTTGAGAGTCCTCCTCTCTAGGCTTTACACAAAACTCTCGTAAAACTTCTTTGTTCGATAATCGATAATCCTTTACAATAGAGACTCACGGCTCCTTAAATAATAAGAATCATAAAACTAAACCCTAACACAATTAAGAAGTTAAGCTAACAATAAAAGGCCTACATCTAAATAAAGCCCATACGTAAATATAAAGCTAGAAACAGTCAAGAGGTCTGTTCACGACATTGGTGTCGTGATCGTCGCAAAGATGTGCTGCATCAGTCCCTCCGGGTTAGAAAGATTCGACCTCGAATTTGAAATCGTCCAAAACCATCCTTTGTCCACCAATTCATAATATTTTCGCTTAAGAACTTCCTGACGTTTCTTTTTCCGCCTAAAGTGCGACTTGGGAAAACTTCGTCCATATAGAGCCTTTGTTAAAACAATCATGGTTCCCAAGCTCCCTTGAACACGTGTGACCACCAAATCCTCTTTATCCTTGAGCTCCTCGTTCCAGCCAATAAACGCATGCATCATATGCAAAAGACTAAGTTGATCTCTCAAATAAAAGTTCCATGTGATACCATGACTCATCCTAGAAGCGTCGTGGAGTATGAAGTCGTTGATCTCCATTTGTGGTGAGAATGTTGATGTCCTGTGATATTTATGGAGATAAAGATGATCCTTGGTGAACACAACCCATAACAATTTACCCTGATGCTCAAACACCATGTCACACCTCTTAATGGTTGATGCTTTGAATTGTGTGACTAAAAGCTCCCATGTTGTTAAAACTTGCCGATGAACATCTTGAAGTTCATAAAGCACCAAAAATTTTCGAAAAATGGGGCTGTCGTTAGAAACATAGTGATAGAAGTGCGTAAATCTGGTCCGAGAAAACTTTTCATCCTGACGCCACGTATCACCACCCACTAAATATCGTAACGTTGTCACCAACAATCTCTTTGTGATATCTGTGTGATGAAATGTTGAATGGATATCCAAGCTGGAACCCAACAACGTCCACATAAACACAACATTGACTGCAACTGTGATCTCTTTCCATGCCAAAGAATGATCCATTGTAGAGAAACAATCCAAAAATATCCTTAATTTCTCACAAGTGATCAGCAACTTCCTTAATTCGCAAGCAACAAACCTCCAAACAAATCTTGTCGTGGATATGTAAGAATCCAATAGTGGGTGAGGAACACCTCTAATCCATTTAAAAGCTTGACACTGCAACTTCATAGTAAAGGAGACGACCGGTACGAACAACACAGAAAGAAAAGTATGATGACGAAATGCAACAGAGTTCCCCAAATGAGAGAGACAAATAACTCTTCCGCTGCTTCTTGTTCTCAGATAATCATCAAAGAAATATGCCTTGAAAGAGTCAAATGGAGAAGTTAAAAGTCGAGTAGAAGTGTCAAAACAAGGAGTCCGGTCTTCTACTAGTGTCACTTTGCCCAGATCCATTGAAATCTGTGTAAGAGGGCTCTCATAACTTTGGGTGTTTAACGCTAACACCGTAATCTGCTCATGGAGTGTGAGCGGAGAAGCAAAAGCGTCACTGGACTGTTTTCTTATGTCGAACAACCACTGCAACACGTTTCTTTCTTCACAAGTTTCTGCATCATACAGAAGAAGAAAGAGACACATGGAACTAGTGACTGTATATGAGACTCTCATCATCTCACATGATAATAGCATCATAACTATGCTATTGAAAACACATGAATCCATAATTTGCCTCTTGGGAGTATTCCACGCTCTAGAAAGATTTGCCTCTACAATAAAAGAATCACTTTGCTGACACAAACAACGCTTTCTTTGGCGTTTCTCTCTAAAAACCCAATTTATAAGCTCCATCTGTGAAATGCACACGTGAAGAACAATACACAGCTTGTTTTCATCAGAGGTCGGTATAGACACCGAAGAACACACATCACTCAGTCTTGTCGAAAAATCTTTGAGAAGAGATCTCGGTAACAAGTTAAGCCGTCGAAGTTGAGTCACGTTCCAACTCAACACAGTGTTTGAGACCTCCTTCTCTTGAGACGGCATGTAGCTCGAATAATAATCAGTTCTTTTTGTTACCCATTGAGAAAGAATTCCATAAAAAATCGTGTTTGGAGTAACACAACTTGTAGCTTCCTCAAAATTGAGGTTAAAACTGAACTCACCGTGACAAAACAAAATAGTGCTCCATCCACGATCTGGAGGTTCCTTGTTGACTTTGTTGACTTTCTGATGGCGATGTGCAAGATCAACAAAATAAAATTTGTTTCCCTTACCCCAATACATACCTTCTTTCTTCTCTTCAAGGGTATCTTTGACATCAAAATTCAGATCATCAACTCTTAGAACTTCTTCTTCTATGACCAACAATCTGTTTCCTCCATTGTCAAGCCTATCATCATGCTCAGAAAGATCGGCATCAACTTGTTCCATACTGGAAAAATTATCACCATTACTATCAGAGATTGGCTTTTGATGTTTATTGGGTGAAAGTCTTGTGTATTCCACGCCGTGATTCCTCAGAAAATCTGCGTTGTTGACGTCTTCCACACAATCATCACAAACTTGATCACAAACATCAAAGACAAAATTTATAGTTTCAACGTCTTCTACCAAAGCGTCAAATTTTGGCACAACAAAGCTGTCTTCATCTTGAATCTCATCATACAGATCACGAACTGTATCATCTTCAACATCAACTATTGGAGCACCATTGGCGTGGGGTTTTGTAGTAGTTAACTCATCACCATTAAAAGCAACAAAGATCATATGATCCACCGCTTCAGCGACTTCACCGTCGAGAACCTGAGCCTCATCGAATCCATTTTGAATATGACCGTCGTCAACTCCGTCTCGCACCTTGTCGAGAACAGCACCGTCTTCGTCGTCATCATTCACACGGAAAAAATCAGTGTCGCTTTCTACGCTTACGCCATTGACAACATCACCGTCTTCTTTATATTTGACATCGAATTTTAGATCTGCATCATACACCATAGTATTCAAATCCTTGTCATCACCGTCGACATACTCATCGCCGTTTTCTACGCCAGCAACGACCTCATCGTCTTCTCTGCTGTCGGGGTGTTTCATGTCGACAACATCCTTGTCTTCATCGGAGGCGAGTTTCAGAGTACAAAAATCATCACCAACAACATCGTAAATATCCTCATTGACAACGTTTTGGACTTCAATGAAACAACTCTCCATGATTTTATCTACAACTTGTGCTCCTTGTTTCGAATTCGATGGAGTACACATGGAGCCTACATCATACGTTGGATCTGCAAAATACACCATAGGAGACAAATCATTGTCATCACGGTAGATACCATGAACCGGTTTATGGTTGCCTTGAAAGTGACAACAACTCTTTTTGCAATCCACTAAACGTGTTTGTCGTGTCAAATTTTGCAATTGATTATACACCAAACTATGGTAATGATGAGGTAAAAAGTGTGCACATAACTTCTGCTTAAGTTTATCCCAAGATTTAATAGGGTTTTTGCCATCCCTCTTGCGGGTGGTCTTCACTTGCAGCCACCATGATGCGGCTTGTCCACGAAATTTTTTAACCACAAGCGAAACAAATCAATCATCTGCAACGCTTTCATACCCAAAAATCTCTTCAACATCCACAAGCCAATCTAGTAATAAACTACGAGAAAATCCACCATGGAACTCGGGAATATCCACCTTAAAATCCGGGAACATCGTCGGAAGCAAATCAAACCACCAGGAACGTGATAAATCTGATACTAATTGATAGAGAGCGGAAGCTTAATAACGGACGAGAACACAAGATCTCCAGGAGAACTCAGATTCACGAACGGATCTTGCTTAGAACGTCGAAACTTGACGAAGAAGAAATAAGGATAGGGCCGAGATCGGAACGATATCGACAAGGTTTTGCAAGTCCTCCTTGCAGGGCTTGATCACAAGCTCTTAGAGTTGAGAGTCCTCCTCTCTAGGCTTTACACAAAGCTCTCGTAAAACTTCTTTGTTCGATAATCGAAAATCCTTTACAATAGAGACTCACGGCTCCTTAAATAATAAGAATCATAAAACTAAACCCTAACACAATTAAGAAGTTAAGCTAACAATAAAAGGCCTACATCTAAATAAAGTCCATAAGTAAATATAAAGCTAGAAACAGTCAAGAGGTCCGTTCACGACATTGGTGTCATGATCGTCGGAAAGATGTGCTGCATCACTAATCCTTCCCGAGGGCAAATAAGGAACACGGTCCATTGTGCGGCGTGTGGTGAGAGTGGTCACCAAGCTCGCTATTGCTGGAGAGCAGCCTTGTGCGCTCCAGGACCGGGAGATGTGGTGGTGTGTTGGGAGTGTGGTGCATCTGGGCATCAACTTCAAAACTGTCCGACCAGACCCGTGAGGATGGATGAAGGTGGACCTAGTGAGAGTGAAGCTCCTGAGCCTGCAGCCTCAACTTTTGTGAACCCGCCTGTTGAACCAAGTGCTGACCTGCCGCCTGAACATTGCGAGTGCAACTGTAGGATGTGTAAGTTCTTGAGAGAACCCTAGGCACCTGTTAGCCATGTTATAGGGTATCTTGTAAACCTTTTGGGAAGGTTAGAACTTGTTTCCTTTTGGTGTGTAATATTCTATCTAGGTCGTGAGGACTAGATATTGAACCTGGTAGCAAGCCGAACCCTTTTATCTTTTGGCATAAGATGTAAAGGAAGAAGTGCTAAGTGTAGCCTTGTTTGGTTGTGGTTGTGTGATTGCTTGCTAACCCCTTGTGTGATTTTTTAATTGCGGTTGTGTGTGGTGGCTTGCATGTTGGTATAGATTGCATATAGGTTGCATAACTAACCAAATGTTTGAGCTTGTTTTGTTTTGGCATGTTTGATTGAGGATTCACCTAAACGCCGTAGAAACGCGATCTGACAAACTCGAGACAGCATGAGAGTGATAGGGAGGACACTCAGAGATGCTGAGACGAGATAAAGAGAATGGGATTAGAGGAAAAAGAGAGAAAGGAAAATTGTCGCGAAGGCAATCTCTAGGAGAAGAGCGAAGGATTGATCCGGGAGGGACAATCAAATTGGGAAAAAGAGAGAAAGAGAGAAGACATTATTGCAAGGGCAAAATGTAAAAGGTCAAACGATTGATCCGGGAGGGACAATCCAATGTTGGGAAAGAGAGAATGCTAAGGCAATTTGGGGCAAGAGGCAAAGGTTAAACCAAGGGAGTGGTTTAGAAACCGAAATGGTGAACTAGTCTGATTTGATAATCGACTAAGTCAAGAAAGAGGGTGCAAGAAGATAATGTGGCAAGAAAGAGGGTGCAAGAAGATAATGTGGCAAGAACGAGGGTGCAAGAAGATCATGGATCGAGCACTTAAACTCTATGCAAAGAGTCAAGTATCAAGGGAAGTTCTGACGAACCAACTTGAGGAAAAGAATGGAAAAATTTGCATGGAGTCGTGGTAACAACTAAAGAAAGGCTCTAAAGTTAAGTGGTGATAGCAAAGCGTACCGGAAAGTGAGAAAAACAGTCGTGAAGGTGATGTGTTGAATAAGGCTATGAGGAGAAAAAAAAATCATACCCGAGAGAAGTAGGGATCCAGAAGAATCATGAAAATGCCGGATATGAAGAAGCTTTGATGATGCAAGTCAATCAAGCGAATGTCGCATTGGTAATAAATACAACGGGTAATAATTACGACGGTGGTCATGGAGTTATCTAAAAGAAGGACGCAACTGACAAGAAGTCATGGACATCACGGAGAGATGATCGAGGCGCTAGAATTCGAGGACGAATTCTTTTAAGGGGGTAGAATGTAATGACCCATATCACGAAGTACGTACCGGACACGAAAAACATGTGCAAAGGACGTGGAGATGTCTCAGAAAGACAAGGAAAAGAAAATTTCCGAGAACGGCCTAAGTAACTTGTGTCTACAGTTACCAAGTCGCGGAAGGGTCTAGGGCCGAAGAACGGACGTGAACCGTTGAGACATCCGGTTCATCGGATGATGGATGATCAAGGAAGATGGTGGAAGGGCCAAAGGAAGGAAAAGGGAAGGAATGGCCGTGAAAAATTGTACGAAGGACGCAAAACGGACCATGGGAACGAAATGGCCACGTACTGACCGAACGGTCAATGTACCGCGAACGATAGATGGACCGGACTTATAGGACGGGAGGTCCAAAGATGGACGAGACAATCGAATGTCACGGATGAGAGGTCTGGAGAAATATGAGGAAGTTCGACGTCACGGTCGGGAGGACCGGGGACTGCCGAGGAAATAGAGTCGCGGACGAAGGAATTGTTTCTGCAGATAAGTCCGGGAGCTTGGGATGCAAGACAGACGCGGACAGACGCGGGAAGCGGAAGAGTCTCTGCATGAGAGAGAGACGCCACGTGTCACGTGATTAAGCCTCCTCTGCCGATGTCTGAGATTCACGCGCGAGTGGGGAGAGTGCATGCAAAAATCTTGACACTTGTCAAGCGAAAATTGCCACTTGCCTAAGCCAAGAGTCGACCAAAGGGGCTATAAATATCCCTCCTTGGCTTCTCATTTGCGACCAAACTCTCTCTAAACACCAAAACCTTGCCAAAATTTTCTCTCAAGCTTTTGTGAAGAAAATCAAGAGATTTTCGAAGAGAAGAGGAAGAAGAAGAGAAGATCTCGGCGGTGAGAGGAGCTAAAGATCAAGGGGAGGTGCTGTCAGATCGGCGTGGTGTGGTGAAATCCCAATCGGCCAAAGGTCTTCAAAGCTAAGGTGAGTTGTGGATTTGTTATGGGAGGTGCATTAGCTCTCTAGCTCTTGCATCGGTCCTTGTGTGTTGTATTAGTTCCTTGTTGCATGTAGATCTGATAGATTGCATGTAGACAAGAGGGATTTTAAGGGGGTTTAAGCATTCTTGGGAGAGAATGTTTTTTTCTGAGACTAGATGCAAGTGTGAAATGCCTTGCATGCTAGATCTAAAGGTTTAAAATCATTTGGGGGTGAATTGTTTTTTTTAAAAAAATCTCATGCAAGTGTGAAATGCCTTACATGATGGATTTTGGGGGTTTTAATATTTTTCCAAGGGTGCAAAATAATTATAAAAATCACATGCAAGTGTGAAATGCCTTGCATGTTCGATTTATGGGTTTTCTCGGTCATGGGGATCGATGGAAAAATTAGTAAGATTTTTCTTACTTAGAATTTGGTAAATTGGGGGTGTGTCATGCATGTTAAATTTTATTTTTATTTTGCATGAATTGTTGGGAGAGGTTAAACCCCTAGACTTGATGGGAGATCAGTCTAGTTGAGGGGATATTATTCTTGGTGAGTCGATACGAGAATATCCTGTGTGGAAAGAGCCGTATGAGGACCCAAGAATATAGAAGGTAAGTTTAACCTCTAACTTGTGAAGGATGGTTGTTGGTGAGGCCATGCGAGAATCTCTGGGGAGGAAAGAGCCGCATGTGTATCCAAAACCAAAGAAATATAACTTCATGGTGTTGATGGGAGATCAGACCATTGGAGTGTTGTTTTCTTAAGTCATGCAAGAAATTTCGGGATAGAAAGAGCCGCATGCATGTGAAAAATATGGGGGAAGTTGCATGCAAATTTTTATATTTAACTTGAGGTTAAAACTTTGGGGTTCGGAGCATATAGGATGCATGCATGTTTATTGTTTTTTAAGTTGCTTGATTGTTTTCTTGCGGCTTAAGCCTTGTGTGTGATGATTGATTGTTGCTTGCGTGTGACACTTGCATGTTGGTGTGTGGTGTGGTTGTACTTAATTCTTGGAGTCCTGAGTCCTAGAGTTGAGTAATGTCCTAGCTGGTTCTCGAGTTAAATATCTCGGTTCTTAGCTAGATGGTCGAGCTATGTTCCTGACATGTATGGTAACTGTCCGGTGAGCTAATCCAAAGAGATCTCATGGCAGGAAAGATTCGGTGTCTAGCTAGCTACTAGCCCGAACCGCATGACGATGCGGCATGGTGTTCCCGGTTGTTTACTTGGGGGTAACAACGCGGAGGATTTGGGGTGTGTCCGGTTGGTTGCCTTTGTGGTATCAACGCAGAAGAGCGTTGGGTCGGAACAGAGGATCGATGGCCCTAGGTTATGGTGTTTTCCCTAGGCTTGATGGTGGTTCCCTAGGTTGATTGTTATATCCCTGGGCTAGTTGGCAACATCGGTCACGGCGTGGATGCCTGACGGTGTGATGACTAGGGTGGTCAAGTGATCTTGATGCACCGCTAGCCTTTTCCACCTTGGCAGTGATTGCGGGTGAAGTGGCGTGGAGGCCAAGTTAGAGTCAAGGATTAGACGAGTCGTGTCTTGTTTGTTCCTTGCTTGATTGTGTATGTTTGTTTGCCTGCTTGCTTAAGCTTCCGCATTGCGTGCTTTGATTGTGGGGTAGTTGGATGGGTTGACATAGCATGTTATACGGTGATAGCATGTTAGAGGGTTGCCCAACTCACTGAGTAATACTAGATTACTCACCCTTCTCCGCAATTGTTTTTCTTGCAGGAGTTTTAAGAGGGTAAAATCAAGTTTAATGGATCTGATAGGATGTTTTCGTGTTGTGTTGCAAAGTCCATATTTTCATTGTTTCGCTTGTTTTCGTATTCAAGTTGGATCCAACGTTTTTATTTTGTGGTTGTTGAATTGTAAACAATATATTAATTAGTAAATCGATTATTTTCATATATAATTCGGACAAGTGGAGCTGGTACGGATCAGTCTGGGCCAGCATAACGCCGCGTACGTACTGAGGGTTGAAAAGCCTAAGGGATGTGTGTAGCGGATAGATGGCTGACGGTGGACTGGCTGGGGAACCTAATTCGTTGGTGGAACCTTGGCCGGATTGCTAGCAGTTGTCTTGTTGTGACAACCTCCAGGCCGGTCCGCGGTTAGTCCGGCCGTGTGGACGGTTTTGGGGCGTTATAGAGGGAGTTTATGAATTCTTCTCTACAAAGCAGCTCATATCTCTCTCTCCCAAAATCTCTCAAAATCTCACAGGGTTGCAGAAAATAATACTTGTTAGAATAAAACTTAAGGATTTTTAAAACCTAAAAACAATATACATGTCCTAAAACACGTCAGGGACTTGTGATGCAAATATGAAAAACTTTGGGGCAGATTTATAAAACTTCCAAAACTTGGGTCTTCTTGCGGCAAACAGGGGTTCGACCGAAACTAAGTTGGTGTCGATCGACACCATCACTTCATCGGCTCCAAGTTCTCTTCCTAACACTAAGGGGCATTTGTGCATTTTGGATGAAAACAGGTGCTTAAGAGCCTAAAATAGGGAAAAACAAGGTCAAACCCCAGCATATACCCGAAAGAGCAATTGTGCAAGAAGAACAGTCCGAACCTCAACCCGATCAAGGAGGATCTAAGAGCAGGAAGAACAACCTGAAGACCTACCCGAGGAGTTACCCAACTTGAACCTTGTGCACCCCCTCGAGCAGACCCTCGGGCAGGACCGAGCAGCTAGGTTAAAAAGGTTTCCATATATAAACCCCCCTCTTCTTCCTCTCCCCCAAGCACGCCGCAGACCCTCAGAACAGAGAGTGAGAGCTTCTGAGAGAGAAACTGAGCGACTCAAACTCTTTTTCCACTTTGTTACGATTCAATTTTCGTTTTTCTGATATTCTTTTTAGTTTCAATTCTGTACTCTTCTACTTTTACTCTATTTTCAATACAATGCAATTTTCGTTTATTTGTGTTTTTATGCTTTCTTTTATGAGATCTGAGTAGTGAAATAAAGTTTCTAGGGATGGGATAGACAAATAAGTGTTCTTGATCGGTTAGGATGTCTTAGCTTGACTGTTTATTTTATATAAATTTCCTTCTAGATTGATGTTCTTAATGCTATTTTCAGACCGAGAGGTTGAGACTAGATCTAGGGTGTTTTGCCATTGAGAGATGTTTTTGAAATGCTTGAATCAATCAATGCTAGA
>NC_025695.1:29445978-29478101 GCF_000633955.1 Camelina sativa
CATGCAAGTGTGAAATGCCTTGCATGTTCGATTTATGGGTTTTCTCGGTCATGGGGATCGATGGAAAAATTAGTAAGATTTTTCTTACTTAGAATTTGGTAAATTGGGGGTGTGTCATGCATGTTAAATTTTATTTTTATTTTGCATGAATTGTTGGGAGAGGTTAAACCCCTAGACTTGATGGGAGATCAGTCTAGTTGAGGGGATATTATTCTTGGTGAGTCGATACGAGAATATCCTGTGTGGAAAGAGCCGTATGAGGACCCAAGAATATAGAAGGTAAGTTTAACCTCTAACTTGTGAAGGATGGTTGTTGGTGAGGCCATGCGAGAATCTCTGGGGAGGAAAGAGCCGCATGTGTATCCAAAACCAAAGAAATATAACTTCATGGTGTTGATGGGAGATCAGACCATTGGAGTGTTGTTTTCTTAAGTCATGCAAGAAATTTCGGGATAGAAAGAGCCGCATGCATGTGAAAAATATGGGGGAAGTTGCATGCAAATTTTTATATTTAACTTGAGGTTAAAACTTTGGGGTTCGGAGCATATAGGATGCATGCATGTTTATTGTTTTTTAAGTTGCTTGATTGTTTTCTTGCGGCTTAAGCCTTGTGTGTGATGATTGATTGTTGCTTGCGTGTGACACTTGCATGTTGGTGTGTGGTGTGGTTGTACTTAATTCTTGGAGTCCTGAGTCCTAGAGTTGAGTAATGTCCTAGCTGGTTCTCGAGTTAAATATCTCGGTTCTTAGCTAGATGGTCGAGCTATGTTCCTGACATGTATGGTAACTGTCCGGTGAGCTAATCCAAAGAGATCTCATGGCAGGAAAGATTCGGTGTCTAGCTAGCTACTAGCCCGAACCGCATGACGATGCGGCATGGTGTTCCCGGTTGTTTACTTGGGGGTAACAACGCGGAGGATTTGGGGTGTGTCCGGTTGGTTGCCTTTGTGGTATCAACGCAGAAGAGCGTTGGGTCGGAACAGAGGATCGATGGCCCTAGGTTATGGTGTTTTCCCTAGGCTTGATGGTGGTTCCCTAGGTTGATTGTTATATCCCTGGGCTAGTTGGCAACATCGGTCACGGCGTGGATGCCTGACGGTGTGATGACTAGGGTGGTCAAGTGATCTTGATGCACCGCTAGCCTTTTCCACCTTGGCAGTGATTGCGGGTGAAGTGGCGTGGAGGCCAAGTTAGAGTCAAGGATTAGACGAGTCGTGTCTTGTTTGTTCCTTGCTTGATTGTGTATGTTTGTTTGCCTGCTTGCTTAAGCTTCCGCATTGCGTGCTTTGATTGTGGGGTAGTTGGATGGGTTGACATAGCATGTTATACGGTGATAGCATGTTAGAGGGTTGCCCAACTCACTGAGTAATACTAGATTACTCACCCTTCTCCGCAATTGTTTTTCTTGCAGGAGTTTTAAGAGGGTAAAATCAAGTTTAATGGATCTGATAGGATGTTTTCGTGTTGTGTTGCAAAGTCCATATTTTCATTGTTTCGCTTGTTTTCGTATTCAAGTTGGATCCAACGTTTTTATTTTGTGGTTGTTGAATTGTAAACAATATATTAATTAGTAAATCGATTATTTTCATATATAATTCGGACAAGTGGAGCTGGTACGGATCAGTCTGGGCCAGCATAACGCCGCGTACGTACTGAGGGTTGAAAAGCCTAAGGGATGTGTGTAGCGGATAGATGGCTGACGGTGGACTGGCTGGGGAACCTAATTCGTTGGTGGAACCTTGGCCGGATTGCTAGCAGTTGTCTTGTTGTGACAACCTCCAGGCCGGTCCGCGGTTAGTCCGGCCGTGTGGACGGTTTTGGGGCGTTATAGAGGGAGTTTATGAATTCTTCTCTACAAAGCAGCTCATATCTCTCTCTCCCAAAATCTCTCAAAATCTCACAGGGTTGCAGAAAATAATACTTGTTAGAATAAAACTTAAGGATTTTTAAAACCTAAAAACAATATACATGTCCTAAAACACGTCAGGGACTTGTGATGCAAATATGAAAAACTTTGGGGCAGATTTATAAAACTTCCAAAACTTGGGTCTTCTTGCGGCAAACAGGGGTTCGACCGAAACTAAGTTGGTGTCGATCGACACCATCACTTCATCGGCTCCAAGTTCTCTTCCTAACACTAAGGGGCATTTGTGCATTTTGGATGAAAACAGGTGCTTAAGAGCCTAAAATAGGGAAAAACAAGGTCAAACCCCAGCATATACCCGAAAGAGCAATTGTGCAAGAAGAACAGTCCGAACCTCAACCCGATCAAGGAGGATCTAAGAGCAGGAAGAACAACCTGAAGACCTACCCGAGGAGTTACCCAACTTGAACCTTGTGCACCCCCTCGAGCAGACCCTCGGGCAGGACCGAGCAGCTAGGTTAAAAAGGTTTCCATATATAAACCCCCCTCTTCTTCCTCTCCCCCAAGCACGCCGCAGACCCTCAGAACAGAGAGTGAGAGCTTCTGAGAGAGAAACTGAGCGACTCAAACTCTTTTTCCACTTTGTTACGATTCAATTTTCGTTTTTCTGATATTCTTTTTAGTTTCAATTCTGTACTCTTCTACTTTTACTCTATTTTCAATACAATGCAATTTTCGTTTATTTGTGTTTTTATGCTTTCTTTTATGAGATCTGAGTAGTGAAATAAAGTTTCTAGGGATGGGATAGACAAATAAGTGTTCTTGATCGGTTAGGATGTCTTAGCTTGACTGTTTATTTTATATAAATTTCCTTCTAGATTGATGTTCTTAATGCTATTTTCAGACCGAGAGGTTGAGACTAGATCTAGGGTGTTTTGCCATTGAGAGATGTTTTTGAAATGCTTGAATCAATCAATGCTAGAGATTTCCTCACTTAGCCTAAGAGATTAGATGTGTAAGGAGGTTATTGACAATAATGAATCGGTTTGTAATGTCTGCTTGGTCATGTTTCTCCAACGAGAGTTGGGTAGGGGAGTGACCAAGGTTGATTGTTTCTATCACGAGAGTGTTTTAGCAAGATTTAAGAGATTCATTGTCTAGGAAATAATTGCTTGAGGCATGTAGGACATCCCATATTGGTCAGGAACATTTAGGAGTCGATTACCCCATTCTTAGCAGCTTTCGCTTCTCGATTGTTTACATTTTTTATTCATAACTCGGCCCCTTACCTGAACTTGTACTCGATCACCAGCTTCGTGTATACCTTCGAATTGTTCATACTTTCCTTCTTAATCCGATCACTCTCACCCGATCCTGTACTGAAATGCTTGCATCGAGTGCTTAGGTCGTGTGGTTCTTGTTCTTTTATTTGCCTTTGCCTATTTTAGGATTGTTAGATAAAACCCCAAATTATTGCTTGGCATGACTTGCTTGTTTCTGATCATCTCGTCTGTTAGCAATACAACCATTTGGATTGATAACCCTTTGTACTACAACTACATAGGGAATTGATATCCTGGGTGAAAATCCTGTTATCACAAGGGAAGATCGATCAATGGTTTGTTGACTCTCTTCAAGCCAAGACTTTCTTCGTATGATTCCTTTCGTCTCCCTTTTCTCATTTCCAAGGAATCTATTTTTTCCTAATTTTCTAGGGTATCATTTTTTTTTATAGATCCTTTGCTCTTTTTTCTCTATATTTTTTTCTATATTGGACAGGCTTCCATGAGATCAAAAATATGCACGGGTTTACGCGACATCCCTTGGCTCACTTCTTTGCTACCTATATCCTTATTCTTTTTTCTTTTTCTATTTTTTTTCTNNNTTTTTTTTTTTTTTTTTTTTTTTTTTTTTTTAGAGTTTCGAAGGGAAGAGAAAGGGGAACATACTTTTGAAGAAGTGCAATGTCTTGTGTGGCTTGAATGTAGAGATTTAGTCCAATGTATACCAAATCCCAGGGCTTGAAATTAAGTTCGGTTTAGGTCCTATAAAATTTAGAGACAACGTTAGATTATCTGAATATCCATTGAATAGGAACTTTGGGGATTGTTGAGTCAGCTCACAGTCTTTCCAAACTTCGGTTCTGTTGTCTAGCATAATCAAGAGTCATAAGAGTGTTAATCCAAATCAAATAAATCGTTAGAATAAGATCATAATCCCTAACTAGTTTTGACTCAATAAAAAAAAATGTGACTTAAAGCAGCCTCCTTCAGAGAAGATTTTGAAAACTTTAGAGAGCTTTTGGAGGAGAATCAAGACTCCTTCAGAGAAGATTCAGAACTCCTTTACTTCTTCTTTTGATTTCTTAATGCAATTTATTCAGTTTATGATGTGTTCTTCATTGATTATGTCTGAGTAGATCTGCTTGCTAGGTTTAGGGTTTCTCATTAGAGATTTCATGGATTGTTAGATCTATTGATTTATTGGGTTTCTTATTATTTTGTGATCTTCATCTTTGGTTGTTCTTCATAATTAATTCTTGATTGATCACCTAGAATTAATAACCTAGGAAAATAAATTGATATGAGAATATAATTGATTTTCCTGATAAAATCATTGATGAGCAAAATTACTTTTTTGCAAAGAGATTTGATTTAGTAATTTTGTGAACAAATCTAAACTTGATTTTATTGCTGGTTTTTAACTTGGATTTTGCAAAGAGATTTGGATTTTCGGGGTTTAAACTTAGATAATATTTGCAGTGAGAACTGATTTATTTTACAACTGTATTTAGAGTTCAAGAACGGTGCTTAATTATTGAATTCTGCTTAGTTAATTGATTGATCTGATTTTCCATGATTTCCTGAGAATTTCCCAAGGCCTAACGTTTCATTCATCTGAATTTACAACTCTTTTATTTTCTGTTCAATCTTGCAATTCAATTACAATATTCTGTTCAGCATAATTAAAAGATTATTAAATCTATTGTGTGAGTCTAGAGTCCTTGTGGATTTGATCCCTAAATACTAAAGTGATCTCCTAATTTGAGAGAGTAGCTCTACGATAAATTTGAGAGAGTAGTTCTACGATAAATTTGACCATATCAAATTTTGGCGCCATTGTCGGGAACTCTTTTGATCTGCTATTTGATTTGAGTTTTTAATTTCGACTAATTTTTTTATTTTATGTGCAACTTACACGCTTTTGTTTCTCTTCTCTTGTGTGTTTTAGGTTTATGCCTCCAAGGCCTAACACTCGGAACAATAAGAATGGTCCACCTATGAAGCTTTCAAATCAAGAGTTGGGAAAGTTAGAGCGTTAAAACCGTAAAGCAGCCAAATTTGTGAAGATGGTTAACACAATCATTCTGAGACTTGATGAGGCTGGTGTTTTGAGGGATCAAGAGGGGCACTTGCGCAATGAGAAGGGCCAAAAGATTGATGCAGAGGGAAACGTGATTGCTGAAGTCGTTGTCCCTGATGAGCAGAACGTTGGTGTCGATCGACGTCAGCCGATGTACGTGGAGCTGCCAACCACGTCCAAAACCCGGTTCGACGACAGGACCAACCCCGGGACTAGATCAAGACAATTGCAGAATACAATAGAGCTTATTTGATGTATGAGAACCGCTCTGCAATTGTTCCTCCTCCATTCCCAAGGAATGAATTTGAGCTGAAGCCTGCTTACTTCCAGCTAGTTGGACAAAGACACTTCTCTAACCTGCCCAATGAGAAGCCTCTGGATCATATTGAGCATTTTGAGGATCTTGTGACTAGTATCAAGGCTAATTGGGTGACTGAATACTACATCTATTGCAAGCTTTTCTCATACTCACTTGCAGGAGAAGCATCTCAATGGTTGAAGCAGTTGTAACCCGGTTCATTGACAAATTGGTAAGACATGAAGGTGGCTTTCCTCAATTACTTTTATGATGATGCGATGTCAGATGAGCTGAGAGTCAAGTTGTCCTCTTTTAAGCAAAGACCAGATGAAGCCTTCAAGGCAGCTTGGATAAGATTCAATGCTTATCAAAGAGACTGTCCACACTATGGTTTCTCAAGGGTACAACTGCTGAGTATCTTCTTCAGAAGATGTGACTGAGAATATCAGTTGGCCTTGGATGCTGCTTGTCATGGAAACTTCAAGACAAGATTCCCAGAAGAGGCTGAAAGTTTGATTGAAAATCTAGCTTCCAGCAATAGCACTAAGAGGGCCGATGCTGAGAGGAAGAGATTACATGGAGGTTATGATTCAAATCAGCTAGCTTCGGTTAATGTTAAGCTGGATTTAGTGCACAATCTTCTTGTGGGTAAGAAGTCAGTCCAATTTGCTGCTGAGGTTGAGATATTTGAGCCAAAGCCAGAGAATACAGAGGAGAATGTCAACTATGTGTATGGAGCTGGATATCATGGACATAGATTCGGTAATCAACAAGGCAACATGACTTACAATGGGAACTCTTCAGGCTATACTCCCAAGCCAGATTACCAGAAGCAGCAACAGAACAATGGTTATACAAGAACCTATAGTAATTCATCTTATCAGTCTCCACCTCCACAGACTTCTAAGAGTCGAATGGAATCCATGCTTGATCAGATTCTTCAGGGACAAGAGCAGTTGACAATAACATTCAATGGGAAGATCGATAATGTCTACACTAAGCTTAATGGAAAGATTGATGCATTAAATGTTCATGTTAAGAAGCTGGAGATTTAAGTTGCACAGACTGTTGGGTCTCTTAAACGACAAGAGGGTTTTCTTCATGGAAGAACTGAGTCAAACCCCAAGCATGCTTGCAATGCCATATTGGTGAGAGATGAAGATAATAATGAAATTGCTTTTGTAGAACAGGGAGAGAAATCGACCAAACTCTTGACTCCAGATGATGGTGTCTATAACATCCGCGAACCAATTTGTGGTTTTTGGGGATGGGTGTCGATCGACACCATGGGAGTGTCGGTCGACACCAACAATTTCTGGTTCGACCAGATTGTTTCAGATCATCGATTTTGGTCGGTTTGGTTTAAGGGAAACCCTATAACCGGGTTATTTAAACTAAATGTCGACCTAAGTCATGGGATAAGTTGTTTATTGCTGCTTGAGAGAGACAGAAAGAGGAGAAAAGTGTTTTTTGACAGAGTTTGTGAGATTTCTTGGCTGCTTTTGAGAGATCTTTCTGTGGGAGTGAAGATCCAGGGCTTGAGACGTGAGATAAGCTTTCTAGGGTGTTGGATTCGTCGTTGTTGGTCATAAATCTTCCTGCAAAAGAGGTGAGTGCATGACCATGGTTGATCTAAGCCTGAGATTTCCTTTGTCTTGCTTGTTTGGTGTTGTTTGTGGTGTTTTCTTGCTTCTTATGGTTGTTATAGGTTTCCTACGGATACATATGGCTTTGGAATTGAGTTTTGGACGGATTTTGGGGGGGATGGGAAGCAAGATTCGACTCTCGGTTTCGAGTAGATTGTGTATGCGGAGTCAGTGAGCATCGATCGACACTGTGGGGTAGTGTCGGTCAACACCAATAGCCAGTGTCGGTCGACACCTCCCTTTCAGCGAAGATGATTCTTGTTTCCTGGTTTGTATGTCTTGATTGTTGATTGTTTTTGACATTGGTATCTTAGTTGCTTGTGTGTATAACCCATTAGATGGGAGGATTGCCTCACTGAGTGTTTATCAAATACTCATGCATCTCAATTTGTGTTTGTGGGCAAAGTGTGATCGTGGAATCAAGGCAATGAAGAGGAGGATGTTCTAGTGACTCGATTGGTTGTTGTCTGCCCTTTGCTAGGTTGCTAGAGTTGAGTCATTAGAACGTGGTTTAGGTTGCTGGTTCTTTGATTCATGTTGTTTGGATTATTGGTTAATTGTTATGAATTAATATTGGTTATTGGATTATTGGTTATTTATTGATTTAATTGTATTGTTATGTTATCCGTTGCTGTGTGATTGTGGTTACGTATGAAACATGGTCTTTCTTGTGTTGGTGATGGATGTTAATGAAGATAGAGATGATGAATGAACAGGTGGATGCAAGGTGTTTCAATTACCCTTATGATGTTGTAGCATAAAGGATGTCAAACCATAATGAGTGTGATGCAAGCAATCAGGATGTGAATACTTATCTAATTCAAGCCAAATATGATAATTGTTTTTAACTAGCAACCTAATGACAATAATGAAATGCAGAATGTAAAACTACTTAAGACAAGAAACTAAATGCAAAGTAAACAATGTAAACAGGGCAATAATGATGCTAAACAAGAACATGAACTAAACTAATGCAAGACAAGTAATGAAACAGGATTAACATAAATGAAATGAATGCAACAGGAATGAAACTAGAATTAAACAGAAAATGAAACAGGAACTTGCAGAGCATAAACAACAAACTTTGGAACGAGCTCGAGCAAACACTCGATCGGATGTGCGATCGAGTGGGAGGTCGAGTTGACAAACGAAGAATAGAAACAGAGCAAACAATGAAAACGGAGCAAACAAAAGCAAATCAAACGGCAAGCAATTAACAGGAATTAAACAGGGAAATCAATAGACAAAGAAAGGTCCTAAGGATGGATTCATGGGCTGGACTCAAGCTATAGTTATCTAAACTGATCAACAAACCTCAATCAACAATGAGCTATCTCTAGACAATGATCTTCTAATACTTGTTAATCCATTCTCATGACAATAACAATCAAGCTTAGATACTCTTTGACCTAGTTCTCACTAGCTATTACATATCAAAGCAGCCATAAACAACCAGATCATCAATGTCAAAAATCACTTAAAACATCTAATCTCTTAGCATGCTTCATGATAATTTCTAGTATTAGCCTTATCTAACAACTTAGACATTGGTGTGATGCTAAGAAGCTTAAGATCTACCCTTACCCTCTCAGAATAAGAATAGCATAGAGTGCATCAAACCCAGAAGAGATATTAAACAATCAATCTTGACAAATCTAAACAACCATAACCCTTATCCATCCTAATCCATCCTTAAGATCCTAAACCACTACTCACAATCACTAAACATGATGAACAAAATCATCAACCCAGAAATAGATGAAACTTGCATGATTAGAAAGATAAGATAAAGATCTACAATATTGAAGAAGAAATCGAACCCAAATTCTCAATACTTAGAAAGTTATAGAACCAACAAGTATCAAAGATTTCTTGAGACAATACAAAAGTTGCTAATGATCTAAGGAAAATAAAAGCAAAAAGTAGATAATTCCCAAAAGGGTAAATACTAGGTATAGATATTTTTCTCTAAAAAGTGCTCTCTTTTGCGGCCATGAGGTACAAGGACTTTATATAGGAGAGAGGGGAAGCCTTACAATGGCTAGAAGACAAAATAGGCAGGCGGCTCGGTCGAGTGCTTGGTCGAGTGACCTCTTCTTCTGTTTCTTCCATCCGGTCGAATCCTTCTCCGCACAAGGTCGAGTGTCTGGGCGAGTGTGCTGGTCGAATGGACTTCTGGATCTTGATTATTCTGCTCTAGCTCCCTTGTCTTCTTCACTTGATAGCTCCAATCCTCCTCGGCACTCTTCCATGATCTTTAGGATCCAAAATCACCTGCTTATGCTAAAAACTATGCAAATGCAATGCAATTCTACACTAATGCATAAACAGTCCTAAAGCTACTCAATAATGGCCAAATTAGATAGTAAATCAACCAAAAGATGTGAATATACTAAGGTAAAACAAGGTGAAATATATGAACATCAACACCCCCAAACTTAGTCTTTGCTTGCCCTCAAGCAAATAAACAAGACATAAGTAGGGAAGTGAGGTTTAAAAGTGGGATCTCAGCTCCTAAAGCTTGACAATAAACTAGCTAGAATCAATGTCCAAGTTACTAGTACTATGATGCAAGTTGAATGAGCTGTACTTAAAGATTTTAGACAAGTCTATCACAACCTTTACTGATTTAAGCCTTAGATATCCATATGCATTCAAATCAACCATTTCCTTTAACATTCATTAAACAAGAACATGAATCAACTTATGCAATGCTCTAAACTCATTTGGCTTGGTAATAAAGGTTTAGAGACAATGATGGTCTCTGTTTAGAGTGGGGCTTATCAATATCAAGGTTCTCTCATAAAAATGGATTGAGCTTTAGAAGAAGGCTAAAGGTAAGAACACTTAGACACATACAAGAACAAAACATTGTCTACCCAAAGGTCCCCAAAGTGTTTATCCTATCATTCTAATCCCAAATTGTCCTAGTTCCACCCTTTAACTTCATCTCTTCTCAAATACCCTTTTCTCTTTTGTTTTTAAGCCTTAGGAGAGGTTTCTTATTTGAATCAACTAGTGGAATGGGGCTTCTTTCTTATTTGTTATGGTTCCCTTTTCTTCTCATTTCTTAGGACATAGAAGCCTTTTGCTAGACTCTTCTTTTCTTTCTTTTTCCTTGATTAGAACCATCTTTAACAATCTCATACTTCCCATTCTTTCACTAGAACTTAAATTTACTTGAACACATTCCTCCCCTAAAGACTCTAGCCTTTTCTTTCTCTTTTTCTCTTTTCTTTTTCTTTCTTTTTTCAAAACAACCAAGTCCCAAACCCAAGAAGTAAATACCACCTAGTCCTATCTAGTTTGAAAATTGCAAACTAGAACTACACAAGGCTTTCCTCTTGTCAGCTCAAACCTAACACTTTCTACCAAGCTCAATCCCAAAAAGGCCTTACACACACAAGAATAAACATGGCTTGAAAGAAGGATTAGGTAAGGGTATTGGAAACTGATCTTAATGATTAAATCAGCTACTTGTATCAACAAGAGTGGTAGAATAGAGAAAGATGATCCAAATATGTATATGGTATCCATGAGTTTAAAGCAATGCACAAATTGATATTTAAAAGTCAATATTAGGTTCTTATAAGTAGGAAATGGCATCAAATCACAGCATGCTTCAATTTAGACCAAATGCAATGCAGGAATTCAAGGTTTGGTTCAACCTTATGCTTCTAGCTACTCAACTAGCATCAAAGTACTATTAACTTGGGCATTGATCCTAGTTTAGTGAATTTAAACAAGCTAACAAGGCTAAACTCATCATAGATCCCTAATGCAAATATTAAACAGTCCTATATGAAACATGCTAAACAAGATCCTAATATGCAATGCAAACTACATGAACACTCTGTTTTTGTAAAGATTTTTGCAAAAAAATTCAAATTTTTAGGTTTTTTTCTACGCCTTAGATGAAATGCAAGTACTAACATGATTATGCTAAAAATTTGAAATAAGAAAACAAAACACAACATCAAATGTCATCTCAAACCCTCTCCCAAACTTAAATTACACAGTCCCTTGTGTAAGAGAAATTTGAAAGAGGATTCAAGACTCAAAACAAAAGAAAACTATAGATGCAATGGTATTTACAATGAAAAGGTGATGTTGGTACCTCATTGGTTATGGAAGAAGTTTTCCACATCCTCATTTATGTTGTCAAATGTGTAGCTGGAGCTTGGAGCTTGATTTTGAGGTGGGAAAGGAGGCAACTCGACGATGGCCATCGACTAGTACTCGGTCGAGTGCTCGGTTGAGTGCTCGGTCGAGTGCTCGGTCGAGTGCTCGGTCGAGTGCTCGGTCGAGTGCTCGGTCAAGTGAGTCGGTCGAGTTGGCTTCCGAACCTTCCTTTCTTCTTCTGTTTAGACTCCCTTGCTTCCCTGACCATGAAAACACCAAAACAAATATCAAAATACCAAAACCCTAAACAATATGTACAGAGATACCTTAGGGACTTCCTCCCTAGTGAGCTTGTTTAAAGTCACTAAGCTTGACTTCTTCTAGTTCTTCAAGCTTGAGGAGCATCCTTGAGAAACATTGTGATCTTTTCATGTTTCTCCTTTTCTTCTCAGTACTTCTTAACTCTCTGACCATTGACTGTGAACTCACTACCATCCTTGTTGAGAAGTGTGACAGCTCCAAATGGTAGAACCTCTTTTATTTCAAAAGGACCTCCCCACCTACTTTTCAACTTCCCAGGAAATAGCTTGGGCTTTGAGTTGAACAGCAAGGCTTGGTCTCCAGCCTTTAGGTCCTTAATGAGGATTTTCTTATCATGGAAGGCTTTTGTTCTTTCCTTGTAGATTTTGGAGCTCTCAAAAGCTTCTAATCTGATCTCTTCAAGTTCATGCAGATCAAGGCTTCTCTTAGCTTGAGCTGTCTCTAAATCAAAGTTCAAAAGCTTGATTGCCCACAAAGCTTTGTACTCTACCTCAACTGGGAGATGGCAAGACTTTCTATAGACAAGTTGGAATAGAGTNGATGGTAGAACCTCTTTTATAACAAAAGGACCTCCCCACCTACTTTTCAACTTCCCAGGAAATAGCTTGAGCTTTGAGTTGAACAGCAAGGCTTGGTCTCCATCCTTTAGGTCCTTAATGAGGATTTTCTTATCATGGAAGGCTTTTGTTATTTCCTTGTAGATTTTGGAGCTTTCATAAGCTTCTAATCTGATCTATTCAAGTTCATGCAGATCAAGGCTTCTTTTAGCTTGAGCTGTCTCTAAATCCAAGTTCAAAAGCTTGATTGCCCACAAAGCTTTGTACTCTACCTCAACTGGAAGATGGCAAGACTTTCCATAGACAAGTTGGAATGGAGTTCTTCCTATTGGTGTTTTGAAAGCTGTTCTATAAGCCCAAAGTGTTTCATCAAGTTTGCTAGACCAATATTTCCTTGTTGCTCCCACTATCCTTGATAGAATGGCTTTGATTTGCTTATTTGAGACTTCAACTTGCCCACTAGTTTGGGGGTGATAAGTTGTTGACAACTTGTGTTTAACTCCATATTTCCTTAGCATTCCTTCAAAGATCTTGTTGATGAAGTGTGTCCCTCCATCACTAATCACAACTCTTGGAATTCCATATCTTGGGAAGATTATGGTCTTGAAAAGCTTAAGAACCACCTTGTGATCATTAGTAGGACTAGCAATAGCTTCCACCCACTTGGAGACATAGTCCACTGCTACTAATATGTAGACATTCCCATTTGAAGGAGGATTAAAAGGTCCCATGAAATCAATTCTCCACACATCAAATATCTCAACCTCCAGAATTGGATTTTGGGGCATTTCATTCCTTCTTGTAATATTTCCCACCCTTTGGCAAGCATCACACTTTGTAATGAATTTGTGAGTGTCTTTGAATAAAGTAGGCCACCATAAACCAGCTTGTAGGACCTTCTGGACAGTCTTAAAGGTTGCAAAATGTCCTCCATAAACAGAACCATGACAGTGTCCCAACACTCCTTCAACGTCATTCTCTGCTATACACCTCCTAAGCAGTCCATCTGATCCCTTTTTGTACAAGTAATATTCATCCCAATAGTAATCATTGATGTCCTTGAGCAGTTTCTTCTTCTTGTAAGGGTCCATGTCTGCTGGGATTTCTTCACATACTTTGTAGTTAACTATATCAGCATACCATGGCAGATATTCACTGTCAAGTGCCATCCATTCCTCTATTTGTTCCTACTCGACCGAGTGGCCAAACACACTCGATCGAGTGTCTGCTCGAGCAGTCAGTCGAGTGACGTCGAGTTGCATCAGTTTCTCTTCAGGCATTGAATCATCAATTGGTATTTCTTTCTCTATCCTCATCCTGGATAAATGATCAGCAACTCCATTCTCTATACCTTTCTTATCAACTTTTTCCATGTCAAATTCTTGGAGAAGTAGAATCCATCTTAACAACCTTGGTTTGGTATCTTTCTTTGAGTAGATGTGCCTCAAAGCAGCATGATCAGTGTACACAATAACTTTGGAACCCACTAGTTAGCTTCTGAATTTTTTAAAGGCAAACACCACTGCAAGAAGCTCCTTCTCTGTTGTTGAATATCTTCCTTGAGTTTCATCTAAGGTTCTACTTGCATAGTGAATAACATGCAGCTTCTTATCTTTTTATGTCCTAGAACTACTCTTACTGCAAAGTCAGATGCATCACACATTATCTCAAATGGGAGATCCCAATTTGGAGCTTGGACTATTGGAGCTGATATCAAGGCAGCCTTGATCTCATTGAAAGCCTTCAAGCAATCTTCATCAAAGTTGAATTCAGTCTCCTTACAAAGTAACCTTGTCAATGGCCTAGCAATCTTTGAAAATTCCTTGATAAATCTTCTGTAGAACCCAGCATGACCAAGAAAGCTTCTTATATCCTTGACTGTCTTTGGTGGTTGAAGTTGAACCATGACTTCAATCTTTGCTTTATCAACCTCAATACCCTTCTCTGAAATCTTGTGACCAAAAACTATCCCTTCTTCAACCATGAAATGACACTTCTCCCAATTTAGAACTAGATTTATCTCTTCACATCTCCTTAAGACTCTGCATAGATTAGCAAGACAAGAAGAGAAAGAGTCTCTATAGATAGAGAAATCATCCATAAAAACTTCAACCACATCCTCAATAAGATCAGAGAAAATTGACATCATGCACCTTTGAAAGGTAGCTGGAGCATTACATAGTCCAAATGGCATTCTTCTATATGCAAAAGTGCCATATGGACATGTGAAAGTTGTTTTTTCTTGATCATTAGGATGAATTGGTATTTAGAAAAATCCAGAATATCCATCCAAGAAACAGTAATGGGTATGATTGGCTAATCTCTCTAACATTTGATCAATGAATGAAAGGGGAAAATGATCTTTCCTAGTAGCGGAATTGAGCTTTCTATAATTAATGCACATTCTATGTCCTGTTATGGTTCTAGTAGGAATTAACTCATCATGATCATTCTTTACTACAGTAATTCCTCCTTTTTTAGGGACACAATGCACTGGTGAAACCGAAATACTATCAGAGATAGGATAGATCACACCAGCTCCAAGCAACTTAAGAATCTCCTTTTTTTACTACTTCCTTGAGGTTTGGGTTAAGCCTTCTTTGAGGTTCAATGCTAGAATAAGATTCATTCTCTAGGTGAATTCTATGCATGCAGAGGCTAGGTGAAATTCCTTTAATATCTTCCAAAGAATAACCAATAGCCATCCTAAATTTCTTTAGCTCAACAACTAGCAAATCAAGTTCTTCACTTCTCAAGTTAGCACTCACTATGACAGGATAAGTAGAGTTTTTACCTAGAAAAACGTACCTTAGCCCAGATGGGAGAGATTTAAGTTCTACCTTGGGTGCTTTTAGCTCAGACCAGTCATCTGTGGGGGTTTCGGCAAGGCGCTCGGTCGAGTGGTGTTGGTGCTCGGTCGAGTGGGTGCTCGAGTGGGTGATCGAGTGGGTGGTCGAGCTCTCTGTATCTGCTATCTGAACTGACCAGACTTCCTCTCTTAATGCTGGTAGCCCCTCAAAAACCTGTGGATGGTCTGATTCTCTACTGGATTCCATTACCTCTTCATAAGCCTTGGTTTCTCTGTAGATGAACCCTTCTTCTCCACTTTTTGTCAAAACAGTTCTAAGGTGATCTTGTTCTGCTAACTCTTCCATCAATCTCCTGCTAATTTGTCCAATTCTTCAACCCAAAAGACTTGTCCTCCAATTGTTGGTTTCTTCATAGCCTCGACTATGTCAAATGTCATTTTGAGGTCCTCTCCCAAGTTGAGATCAATCTTCCTTTTTCTCACATCAATTATTGCTCCTGCTGTGGCTAGGAAAGGTCTTTCCAAGATCAAAGGATCTTTTGGTTCTTCATCCATTTCCAAGACTACAAAGTCTGTTGGGACTTCCACTGCTCCAACTCTAACTGGTAAGTCTTCCAAAACACCATGTGGTAATCTTACTGATCTATCAGCTAAGATCAGAGATATGTTGCATGGCTTATACCTTGTAAACCCTATGCGCTTAGCAACTGATAGAGGCATAAGGCTTACTGAGGCTCCCAAATCACAAAGACATCTATTGAAGGTCAAAGAGCCTATAGAGCAAGGTATAGTGAAGGAACCAGGATCTCTTAACTTTTGAGGGTTCACTTGCTATTGGATTATGGCACTACACTCATGACTAAGGATCACCATCCCTTGAACTTCTTTGATCCTTTCCATCATAGCATCTTTCAAGAATTTCTGGTAGGGGGAATCATAGCAAAAGCATCTATTAGAGGCATCCTAAGCTCAATCTCTCTAACTTGTTTATCAAACAATGCTTTGTACTTTTCAACCATCTGCTTCTTAAATTTTCCTGGGAAAGATAGTGGAGGCTTGTAAGGAGGAGGAATGAACCGGACTTCTTTTTCCTTGGTGGTAACTGGCTTAGTCTTCTCCTGAGTAGGTGCTCGATCCGCTGCCCGATCACCCACTCGATCGTGTGTGTGCTCGAGTGGTGGGTCGAGTTCAATCGTCTCTTCATTTTAAGTCTCCTCTTGCTGAATACCCTCCCCATCTTGTTCTTCATTGTCCTCAGTGATTGGTAGCACGCCTTTTCGTTCTGGTAACACCCTTCCACTGCGTAGATTGATTGCATTAGCAAATTCTGTAGAGTGCATGATAGTTTTGCCCTTGTGTTGGTCATTCCTTGTAGGAGTAAAGGAGGACAGTTTGGTCTCCATAGTCTCAATCTTGGTATTCAGAGTTTCAAACTTAGTAACGAGATCATTGTATGTGTTGTCCATCCTTTGGCGCATCTCAGCAAACTGCTTTGCATTCTCAACCTGCCCATTTGCTTGCCCAAGTAACATTTGTTGCATCATAGCTCTCAAATTTGGTTATTGGCCTTGGTTGGTCTGAAACCCTGGAGGAGGACACATTGGAGGCTGGAAACCATTGTGTTGCTGCTTGGGTGCATAGTTGTTTTGTTGTTGGGGTTGTTGAGGTGGATAGACTTGATCTTGAGGATTTGCTACATTGGTGCTTCTATAGGAGAGGTTGTTGTTCTTAAACTGATTGTATCCTTTGAACCCTCCTTGATTCTGCATGTAGCAAATCTCAGCAAATTCTCTCTCCTCATCTTGAACTGGAACCTCTTCTTCACCAACAAAATGAATGTTCTTTTGTTGGCTTAGTAGAATCTTGTCCAACTTCTCATGAACAACCTTCAAGTCCTTCTTATACTTTTCATCTTGATCATTGGAGACAAACCTTACTATTCTGTCATAGTCTTCATTATAATTCCCATCAGATTGTGCTAGGTTCTCCACTAGCTCCAATCCTTCTTCTACATTCTTGTTGAGGAAATTGCCATTGGAGGCTGTGTCCAAAAGCATCCTTATCTTAGGTATAACTCCTCTATATAAGATCCTGAGCAAAGACTCATTGCTGAATCCATGGTGTGGACATTGAGTTTGGAAGCCCTTGAATCTCTCCCATGCCTCACAAAAGCTTTCATTGTTCTTTTGTGCAAAACCAGAGATCTCATTCCTCAACCTTGTTGTTCTAGCATTAGAGAAGAATTTAGCTAGGAATGCCTTCTTGCAAGCATCCGATATAGTGATAGCACCAGTTGGAAGTGTCTTCTCCCAGAGATGAGCCTTGTCTCCAAGTGAGAAGGGAAACAATTTGAGCTTGAAACCATCCTCACTTACACCATTGATCTTGGTGAGACCACAAATTCTATCAAATTCATCAAGATGATCTAAGGGGTCTTCCATTGGCAAACCATGGAATTTATTTGCTTGAATCATTGAGATGAGACTACTTTTGATCTCATAATTATTGTTGGCAACTGCAGGAGGAACTATGCCAGCTCTTTGGTTATATGTATTTGGGGCATCTCTTGCACCAATGTGCCTTGGCCTTTGCTCTTGATTGTTTTGTTGCTCCATTAGCAACTGATTCTCTTGTTCATGGGCGATTCTTGTTCTCTGTTGTCTTAGGTCTCTTGGTAGGCGGTTGATGTGATCAAGGTACCTCTGAAGATTCTGATTTCCTTTGGACTTGTTTGCATCAACTGACCCGACGACGGACTCGATGACTGACTCGGACAGACACTCGGTCGACCACTAGCTCAAGTTGAAGGTTGAACTGACTGAGACGAGAAGACTAATTGAATCTGGGTTGTGGCTCGATCAGGTACTCGATCGTGCAGACGGTCGAGTTGTAGGTCGAGTTGGTACCTGAGGTTCAAAACAACCAAGCAGATGAAGAATCTTAATCAGTAGTGATCAAAAGAACAATAGAACTTAATCTTAGACTTGTATAAATCCTAAATGTCACAAACAAACACTCAAATGGCAACGGCGCCAAATTGAAACATGGTTTTTCTTGTGTTGTGATGGATGTGAATGAAGATAGAGATGATGAATGAACTGGTGGATGCAAGGTGTTTCAATTACCCTTATGATGTTGTAGCATAAAGGATGTCAAACCATAATGAGTGTGATGAAAGCAATCAGGATGTGAATACAAGGTTTTCCATGTGTCTATATTGCGGAAGTGTCTCCATGAGGATGATCAGTTGTTAGCTAAGATTCCTGAGGATCTTCAGCCTAACATGACTTTGGAGGCGAGACCAGTGAGGGTTCTCGAGAGGAGGATCAAGGAACTTCGGAAGAAGAAGATTCCTTTGATGAGAGTCCTATGGGACTGTGATGGTGTGAGGAGCAGACTTGGGAACCAGAGGCGAGGATGAAGGCAAGGTTCAAGAAGTAGTTCGAGAAGCAGGTCGCGACTTGAACTTGTCTAGCCTGGTCCCAGTTGTAGTCTGTGGCTGGAGCGGGAATAGAGTATTCCAGCCCATCTCTCTTGTTTAATTGGTCGCTTAGGGGTGGTTGGTTGTGCGACTAAGTAACAAGATGAGGTGGTGCTCGGAGTACGAAATTTCCGTTAGGCGGTGGTTTGAGGGAAAATTTCCTGAAATAGAAGTTTCTAAAAGTGAAAAGTTTCCAGAAGTGGAAAGTTCTAAAAATGGAAAGTTTATGTGATTTAGAATTTGTCTATTTTACCGGTGGAGAGCCTTGGAGGGGCTTGTGTGGCCTTAGTGGTGGACTTTTGAGTCATTTTGCCGTGTGTGGCAGTCCTTTGAGTCATTGTGTGGCCTTTGTGGCGGGCTGTTTAGCCAGTTGTGTGGCCTTTGTGGCGGGCTGCTTAGCCAGATGTGTGGCATTTGTGGTGGGCTGTTTAGCCAGATGTGTGGCCTTTGTGGCGGTCTGTTTAGCTAGATGTGCGGCCTTTGTGGCGGGTTGTTTAGCCAGATGTGTGGCCTTTGTGGCGGGCTGTTTAGCCAGATGTGTGGCCTTTGTGGTGGGCTGTTTAGCCAGATGTGTGACCTTGGTGGCGGTCCTGTGTTAGAACATTTGCTTTGCCTTGGTGGCGGTCCTGTTTAGGACATTTGTTTGGCCTTTGTGGTGGTCCTGTTTAGGACATTTGTTTGGCCTTGGTGGCGGTCCTGTTTAGGACATTTGTTTGGCCTTAGTGGCGGCCCTAGTGGCAGTGAGATGATCCATGTGTAGTCATGAGGTATTCCAGTGAGAGGAATATGTGGTTGGTAGGACATTGTGATGTTTTACGCGAGCCACGTGAAGGACGTTGTAGGAGCTTGCTAGGAGTATAGATATTGCGTTTTAGAGTCAGAATCGTCTTGGGCAAAAGGTAAGTGCAGGACCATGGCTTATCTAAGCTGGAGATTTCTCTGATCTGCTTGTTATGTGTTGTTTGGCTTGTTAGATTGTTATTTGGGCCATTAGGAAGCTTTCTTGTGGCTTGGGATCGAGTTTTGTAGTTGTAGGAACGAAGATCCGGCGAGAAGCTTCGGGGGAAAACGATGCTCGGCATGTGCATCGGTTGATGCACTTTGTGCGTCGGTCAATGCAAGTGCGAGGACGGCGCGTAAAACCTAGGGTTTTCGTGCTATGTCGAGCATGCGTCGGTCGATGCATACCTTGCGTCGGTCGATGCATACCTTGCATCGGTCGATGCATACCTTGCGTCGGTCGATGCATACCTTGCGTCGGTCGATGCATACCTTGCGTCGGTCGATGCATACCTTGCGTCGGTCGATGCAAGTGAACCTTTCATTGGTCGATGCATATCTTGCGTCGGTCGACGCAACCCCAACTGGTGTCGGTCGATGCTTGTTTGGTGTCGGTCGATGCAGAGTCCTGGTTTGTTATTGATGATTGTGGATTGTTGGTTGATGGTTAGAGATGTCTCTATTGCTTGTGTGTATAGCCCAGTAGATGGGAGGATTGCCTTACTGAGTGTTTATAAAATACTCATGCATTGCAATTTGTGTTTGTGGTGCAGGTAAAGGCAAAGTGTGATCGTGGAATCAAGGCAATGAAGAGGAGGATGTTCTAGGAACTCGATTGGTTGTTGTCTGGCATTGCTAGGTTGCTAGAGTTGGGTCATTAGAAACATTGCTAGGTTACTGGTTCTATGATTCATGTTGGTTGATTTTTTGGATATTGTTTATGTTATAATTATTGGATTATTGTTGTTTATTGGTATTGGCTATTTCTGCTGTTGGTTGTGATTGTGGTTAGGTGGCTAGTGGATATGGGACCACTAGTTGTAGTTATTTATTATTATTGTTATTTATTATTTATTTAAAAAAAAAACGGGTCGAGTCGTTTCATAACCTTACATCTCTTTCGATGGATTCTCTAACCAACAACTCTCTCTCTATGGGATCGATCATTAAATACTTCAACCGATTAACTGTGCACTTGCAGTAGTCGTGTGATCTTTTAAGGTAAAAGATTTTGAAGCGAAATATCACACGCATCAAAGCATATTGATGTTAAGTACCACTTCGTCAAGGATCTGATTTCAAAAGGTTAGGTTCCAGTATTGAAGATACCTACAGAGTATAACCATGCAGATATCTTCACAAAGGTTTTATTTGTCAACAAGTTGCAAGAAGCACTACAGATGCTTCAGGTCTCAAGGAACTGAGACAGTTCAACTGGACGGAAGAACAGGTATCCCCGTTTGGATACGAGGATTCACCAAGGTAAGGTCTCTGATCATGACTAAGGTGGAGATTTGGAGGATGATAGTCACGATCAGGTTAGATTTGAAGCTTGCTTAAGTGTAGGAAACACTCAATGTCGTTCAGAGGTTTTGGTATGAACTGTGTTTGTTTCAGCTTGGGTCTATTCGGGAATGGTTAATGGGCCGAGATGATCCACGAAGCTTTGAAATCCAATGGTGGTTTAAGTCATGCGTGTGAGTTCGCACGTGGGAGTGGTTGTTGGAAGATAAAAGATCTTCTGGACTCTTCGGTTTCATTGATCGCACCTTCTATCTTTTGTATTGTTTCAAGTCTTGTACAGAGTGAGATACAGAGAGAGATTGTAATCGCCTATGTTGTAGCTCGGTTTGAGCTCAGAAGAAGCTAGTAGATTGCGGAGTATAACTCCGACGTGACGTAAGATTCCACATCGTAATCCAAACTCGTTAAACTCGCTTTTGTCGTTTTACTTTCTTGTTCTTTCCTTCTTTCGCAATCGTTTTCTAGTTCTATTCTCTAGATCTTAGGTTTAGTTCGTACATATACTTTGTCAGTACTCTAAATAAACAGCGTTCTATGTTGCAATAATTCTTCTCGTTGATATATGTTGCAATTACTCTCGTAGAACGTTAAGTCCACAAAAAAAAACTTTCAAAGAATTGGAAAATAGTTGTTTCACTCTTTCGTTTTAATTCCTCTCGTCGATATATGTTGCAAATCTATATAATAATAACAATCTGAATAAATGCCAACAACAGTTGCGATTTTTCGTCGTACATTTTCATAAAATATATATATATATATATATTTTTTTTTTGACAGAAAATTTCAACGGCTGCATGTCTCTCAAAAGTTGCATCTGTTAAATATAGAGTTGTGTCTCTTACAAACAGTTGTGATTATTCAAATGTTCACATCTTTATAAATTTATATATAATTAAGTAACTTCTCATCATTGTATTCAAATTTTCTTTATTTTATATTTTTGACAAAAATTCTTTACAGTTACGTCTCTCTCAAAAGTTGCATCTGTTGAATATAAAGTTGTGTCTTTTACAAACAGTTGTGTCTATTCAAATGTTCACATCCTTATAAATAACTTCTTATCATTGTATTCAAATTTTTTTATATATTTGTATTAATATTAATTAAAAGAGAATTTGTTAGAAATGATGTTTCATCACCGTGAAAAAATTATTGCAGTTTGATATATATTGTTAATCGTTGTAATATTTAATTATATTCAGTCCCTAGATATACATTTTCATAAATTATTAATTTTAATATATTAATAGGTCAACAAAAAAAATATATATATTATTTATTTTATATATTTTAGCCGTTTAATTGAACCATTACAATATTGGCATAATTAATATTTAAGATCATATTACATGGATAAACTATTCATAAATTATTATTTATTAGTTTTAAATAACTAAATATATTTAAATGAATTGTTGCAACCTTTTAATTACACCACGACAAATTTTGTTTATTCAATGAACCATTAAAACTTTTAATTTATCTTATGAACCGTTGCAATTTTTTGGTAAATTTGATATTTATGGTTGTGTCTACAATACTAAAATATATTTAAATATTTTTTTGTTTTCGTTTAAGTAATCTTAAGATGCTCTCTTTAACCATCTATTCATCGAGGGTTATCATTCTATTGGTATGAATCCAAACCGATTTTTTTTTTTTAGCTGTTAAAAAATGTGGTTCAAGTTGGTTGTTCAGAAAATGAGAGCATATTGGCTCGTAAATGTTTGGTTTTTTTTTTGTCACAAGTATATATTTGTCTACTCCATGCTTTTTGATTAGAAAACTAATTGTATTATAGAAAACAATATGGATTTCTATATTTCTATTTTTTAAAAAAAAATATCTGATTATGAAATATCAAGGTAAAAATAAATATAAAATATAAAAATTCTTTCTATTATATTTTCTACTGTTGAATATTCAGTTTATTGGGAGATGGAAAACCAGTGATCAACAAAAATATTGACGGTTGAGATGATTGTCCAATAAACTATTTTGACGACAAAGACTTATCTACAACTTTATATAGGTTAAGGGAATTTGTATATTTAGTTCTAGTCATAATACACTCAAATTGAATTCTTAACAACAAAAAATACTGAATATGAAATATTTTAAAAGTTTGAAAAGGTTTTGGATTATGACTGCCAAAAAAAAAGAAGAGCGTGTGAGAGCAATGAACCCGATCGTCCTTGGCCGACTATCTTCCTTAGACGCGCACATTGTGATGCTACATCATACACCTAAATATTATTGTTATAAGTTTTAACTATTATTGTTCCCCTCTAATATTTATTATATTATTTATTTATGTGTGATTTGGGATAATTAACCAGCATCTTAGGCGGAAAAAAATAAGTAGTAAGTACATTCAATATTGGATTAACTATATATATAAAATCTATTATAATTACCAAAGTGTTTAATGACTAGTGGGTTGTTTTATATAGAAATATGTTTCATCTATAAAACGATAGTTGTTTGTATTATATATTCATTTACAATATTGCCTTGATGAAAATAGATATATTCTTTTTTATATGAATAGAAAGCTTACGAATAAAAGCGAACGAAATAACACGACTGCAATGTAATCTCATGGCAGTTAATCGTAAAAATTTGCTTAATTTGATGTGTATACTATATAGCATTGATAATTATTTATTTAATTCTACGTGAAAGTAAGATTATTTTTTAAAGTATATTTTTCAAATAAAATATAAAACAAAATTTCAAAAATTATATGTTTTTAGAATTTTTATTAAATAGTTTAAAAATCTCAATAGTTTAATAAATAAATTTAATTAAAAAACTTTTGTAATAAATATTTTACTAAAATAAGTTCCCAACGTATATCGTGGGGTTCCGTACCTAGTTGCAATAATAACATCGGTAGTTGACAAAAAAAAAATAATAATAAAAAATAAAAAAAATAACATCGGTCGTGTCTATTGGAACGAATCTCCTTTTACCGTGTCATCTACAATTTGTTTTTCATGTAATGATCATCTCGTCAGATTTTGAGACGTACAACATTGCTCTCACAACAGACTCTAATTCTTAAGGATTGATGTTGCATTCTCTGAGATAAACGTGCTCATAGTCTACGTGCTTTGACCAGAAGCCTCTGTATCTTGGAATCCCAATCTCTAGCCATGGTTTGAGGTTACCATTATAGTGTATCACAGCTGCCCTCTCAATATCCCTCTGGTTCACACTCGGGTTGTATCCAAGGCCTAGTGTGTGCCATTTACGGTCTAGCGGATATGTTCGTCTCCAAAATGTGATTAGACCAGGCGGCAACGTCCCTAGCTTCCACAATTCTCGGTCTTGGTTCTGCAGTTCAAATCGTTAGTGTCTAAGATTAGCAAACATTCTTGGAATCAAGACGGATGCGACTTAGCCCACACTGACAAGCAACTCAAACATAAGTAAAAGAATATTTTCTGCATACCAGATCCTGCCATCGATGATAAACCTCTGTGATGTGTTGCCTCTTCCATTCATCCAGATCAAAGACATTCATACCATATGCCCAACCACAAGCACGAGGGTCAAAGTTCTTGGAGATGAGTGGATTTGAGAAGTTCAGATAACGGTCAAAGCGATGAAAGCTTTCCCCACAAGTCTCTACAGCACCGTTGACATTACCTTTCAGATCAACTAACCAAAGACCAGAAAGGTCCTTCTGCACAACTATATCATCATCCAAGAAGAGCACTTTGCTGAGCTTCGGAAAGATCTCAGGCAAGTAAAAACGAAGATGATTAAGGATCGATAAGTATTTTGGATTCCGGAACTTGATGTTTGTGTCTGAATTTGTATGGTGGGCCCTGAAGTAATAATCTATCATCGATCTAGAACTAAGCTGTTTGAGAACGGGACTGTAGCTTGAATTCAGCCATGTAAATTCTTCAACATTCTGAACCTGGATGGTGGCTTTGCCTGGTGGGTTGTCCAGGAACCACATCCTCATAGCGGCATAATTGAGTCTGTCTGTGACGATGTGGAAGACATGCTTTGAGGGATGCTGCCAATAAACCATTAAGACCCGTAAGTTTAACAGAAAGACGCACACTTTTAAATGTTAAAACAAAAGAACAAAGTCACTTCTTACCTTTGCATTGGTTATGGTAGAGTTAACAACAACTGACGTAGCCAAAACATTATCAGAGAAAAGGGCATAGTGATACAGCTGAGTATCTTCTAGTTTGTCCTGGTTTGGGAATTGTTGTTGAGATGAATTTAAAGCATAATAATCTGTAGTGAGGCGCAGAGGGAGGCAGTGAAGTCCTTTTGGAATGGTCTTAGCAGTCAATTGAGTCAAGAACATGGTTTGCTTCTTATGGACCCGTAGCTGCTCCTCTGCGGAGTGGAGCATTGCACGTAGCTTCTTGACCACTGTGGAACAGTCATCTTGGATCTGCTTGCCTTTGGCCAAAGTTTGCTCCATTGCTTTTAGCTTGTCAATAGCACTGGGTTTTATTTTAAAAAATGGATAGAGAAATCATGAGTGAAGAAGAGGAAGAAACATGTTTTTTTTCGAGAGGTGATAAACAACAAGTGGGAACTTACGTCTTTGGGAGATCCGAATCCTTGGAGGCATCTGCAAGTGCCCGTTGAACTTCTTTAACACGGAGTCGAAGCTCCCTGACAAAATGTGGATTGGCCTTTGCAGATGGAAGTGAAAGATAAACCTTAGCCCTAATAAGCTGATCTTTAAGGTGCCTGACCTGTGCATCAGGCAACAAGACGTTGTTTCCCTTCTCTTTCTTAGCTCCGAAAGCATTAGGCTCATCAACTTTTTCAGAGGTTTGCTGGGACAATTGAACAGGGGTCCTTTCCTGAAAGATGATGACATTGACGCACAAATATAAGAGGGAAAGGGGAGATAAAATTGTGGGCACAACAACAAGACCCCCTAAGGAGGAAGTTACATACATAGGCAACCACAAGGAGGATAGGTAGGGTTTTCTCCTACTAGTTAGTTATCAAGTAAGTATAAAAAGCCAAAACTGGAGCCCTAACTAACAACAACAAGGAAAAAAACCCAATTCTGATTCCCGTGGTAACAACACCAACGTACGTACCCTAGTATTAATCTGAGAGGCAGAATCAGTGACTTGTTTGATGGAATTGTCGCCGTCATCGTCGGTGGCGGAAAGAACTCGAGCAGACAATTGGTCTCTGGCTTCTTCTGAGGTAATTGGTGAAATGAGAGAGAGAGAGAGAGAGAAAACAAAAAGAGAAATTCACATCACATCACACGTACCTTGCCGTCGTGAATTCTTCTCGACGGAATAGACCACGACTTCTTCTCCTCCTCTGAGCACTGCCGGAGATTCCTATAGACAGATGCAATGTTGAACAAGAAATTGAAGAAACGAGAGCTAAAGAAAGAAAGAAAGAAAGATCTGATTGAAGTAAAACCACTTGGAAAAAAAAAGTACCCGAGGAAGCAGATTCAAACGATTCTCATCGGAATTGAAAGTCTGAAAAGGAAACAAATGTGAACAAGTCGAAAACACCTAACAACAGGTCATCAAAAGAGAGAGAGAGAGAGAGAGAGAGAGACGGACCAAGGCGGTTACGTCCTCGAGGAAATCGCGCTTAGCTGCTACAGAATGAAACAAAGAAGACGATGATTAGAAATGCAAAACCCGAATCGGAGATATGAGAGACAGAGAGAGATTGAGAGAAGAACCAACAAAAGGGAGTCTTGAAGGAGGCGGCGGGATCGGTGTAGAGGAGGATAGGAGCGACGACGGTGAGGAGCATGAAGAAAAGAACAAGATTTCGAAGCTTCACCATCATCGTCACCCAGTTGAGAGCATCAGCAGATCAAGAGAGCCAAAAACTCTTTTCTTTTTTCTTTCTTTGCCTTTTTGTTTTTTCAAGTGTGAGTGATTGAGAGAGAGAGAGAAAAAGAAGAAGAAGAAGAAGAAGAAGAAGCAGTGAAAAGAAAAAACAAATTACCCAGCTGGTAGTGGGTGATAAGACGCTTTTACCCTTCGTTATTTGAACTAACTACTGTATCTGAATTTGTGTGGTCTACATAGATTCTCCCCCTCACACACAAAGGCTCACTAACCGGAAAATGAATCCTCCTTGCTGTTTGGGCCTTTGAAACCCACAACATTCGTTTTTAATACCTGGGCCTTACAAATAATTAACGATGATCGATCTATCGAATTCCCGAATTCTGGGAAAGAAGAAGAAGAAGAAGACGACGACGACTTATCACTTTACCAGACTCTCTCCCACTCTAATGGCGCCTCAGCTTCTCTCCTCCCGTACCTTCAAATCTCTCTTTGACTCTGTCGACACTTTCCTCTTTGACTGCGATGGTATACCCTCTTCCCTTTTTTTTCCTTAATTCCTTCTCTGATGGATGATGATTCATTGATTCGATTCGATTCGATTCGATTCAGGTGTCATATGGAAGGGTGAAACGCTCATCGATGGCGTCTCCCAAACTCTCGACCTAATCCGCTCTAAGGCACTTGACCTTTTCCCACTCTCCTCCTCCCTTTCCTCTCCCTCTCTCTCTCTCTCTCTGATGGATTTTTGTGTCAGGGTAAAAATGTTGTCTTTGTGACAAACAATTCGGTCAAATCGAGGAGGCAATACGCTGAAAAGTTCCGATCTTTAGGTCTTTCTTCTGTTACTCAAGTATGTACCTTCTTCCATTCCCTACCCTGTCCTGTGGCCTTTTTCTAAACTGTGATTATCTTTGCAAGGATGAGATCTTCTCTTCCTCGTTTGCCGCAGCTATGTACCTCAAAGTCAACAATTTCCCTAAGGACAAGAAGGTTCGTCTTTCACTAATTATGTCTCTATCCCGTCCTTCTTTTCTCACTATTTCGTCTTTGCTGTTTGTAGGTTTATGTGATTGGTGGAGAGGGTGTTCTTGAGGAGCTGCAGATTGCTGGTTTTACAGGTCTTGGTGGTCCCGTAAGTAGGCTTTTTTTTTTTTTTTTTTTCTTTTTTAGAACTACTTTTANCGCTTTGACGACTAATAGATAATATCTGTAGTACCTATTAGATACTTACTTATTGGCCCTGAGTGTTAAAACCAGCCAAACATTGGATATATCGAGTTCCTCAGCAGTCAGCAGTATTTGTCTCCCTGCAGGAAGATGGTGAAAAGAAGGCACAATGGAAATCAAACTGTCTCTTTGAACATGATAAAAGTGTAATGTGCCTATCAGACTTTGATTCCTTGGCCGTATATAGAATCTTGCTTTTCTTTTTCTTCTTCTATGTTGCTCCATGTTTCTTGTCATGTATGTTTCTTCATGTCTTCCTGTCTCAGGTGGGAGCAGTTGTAGTCGGACTAGACCCCAACATTAACTACTATAAGCTTCAGTAAGATGGATTATAGTACTAATTGCATACAAGTCGGTTGTTTTAATCCAGTTTTTGAGAGTCTAGTCTAACACAATAACCCGATACGGCAGGTACGGGACCCTCTGTGTACGTGAGAATCCTGGATGTCTTTTCATTGCGACCAACCGTGATGCAGTTGGACATATGACAGATCTGCAGGAGTGGCCTGGTATGGTCATTGGACTCAAAATGCTACAGTGCCCAAAGTAGCAGTATGCTTGTCACAGCATCAAATTCTTACTCGTAATTCTAGGTGCTGGTTGTATGGTTGCTGCGATGTGTGGATCAACTGAAAGAGAACCAATAGTTGTTGGCAAGCCATCTACTTTCATGATGGACTTTCTGCTACAAAAGTAAGTGCACATCCTTTCTCAGCTCATAGTGTGCACTATATATATATATATATATATAGCATTGTGTGCTGAAGAGGTGTCTTTACCTTGTGTTTACAGATTTGGGACAGACTCGTCAAGAATGTGCATGGTGGGTGATAGGCTAGATACTGATATCTTGTTTGGGCAGAATGCTGGCTGCAAAACCCTCCTGGTCTTAACAGGTCACTCTTTTGATATTTATTTTTGAGTTTTACTAGCCATCATCATCATCACAAGTCAATGGTGATATGTGGACAATGAATGTAGTAGTGAACTGAAAAGTTGTTGGGCTTGTCAAAAACAGGGGTGACAAGTGAATCGGATCTACTAGAAAAGGGCAACAAGATTGAACCAGACTATTATACAAGAACAGTCTCTGATATCACAAAACTGATGGATTCCCCTAGTAAGTAAAGCCGTCATCATCTTGCCTTGCGGTGAAACAGTAAGATATGTCCTATTATTGCGTACGGAAAGATGAACTTTCTGATTGTTATTATTTTTGTCTTGGCTAATAATCTGATGATCCATCGGAAAACATGGCTTGCTAGCTTTTGATAAAGGCTGAGTTAAATTCGTTTGTTATGTTGGATTTAAAGAAGATTTCTGAATGAACTGGTAATGAGTAAATAAGATTTTCGTGGAAAGTCCAAAAAGCACAGCCTGGTTTCAGGTCATATGGTGGGTGGGTTACATTGTTTATTACTATTAGCCTTTATAGCCTTGCTTGGTCCAGAAACATGTGATGCGTATTGATAATAGAAACTAGAAAATGTAAACGGTCGTATCGAGGAACACAGATGTCTCGAGTTAAGATTTTTAAAAGGGTTCCAACTTCCAACCCAAACGGCATGTGAATGTGATGTGATTGTCAGCGAATATTCCGCTCCTGCAAAGTTAAACTTAATGATAATGAAACTCATCCTCAGTTTGGCTGTTTCTGTTGTGTCTATAAGGAAGTTTTGCAAAGGGCACAGGAACATAATGAGGGAAAAGAGTACAAATCTTATTTGTGCTTTTAGCATGCCTTGTTTCTTTTTTCTTTGTTTTTTTGTTCTTCTCAAAGTCATTTCATTAATGCTTACTAACACAACAACAGGTCTAAATTGTCTGCACCGTGAAATTAAGACATAATCTTTCATCATTCGCATAACATTTTGTCTTTATTAAAAAAGTACAGGAATTATCAGTTTACGCAAATTTGTGATCATTCTCAACTTTCTTTTTATTTATTATTTAATTTCTTTCGGCCATTTGTTACTTCTTTCTCTCTCTTTACCTTTTTTTTTTTTTTTTTTATCCCATACGGAACATTGTACATTGATGTAACTAAAGTGATGCATCATTTTGTATTATAGGGAAAAAAAAAAAAAAAAGCGAAAGGTATTATTATCTTCTAACTAAAGCTTTTAGAGTCTTTTAATTTTATTTTTCTTTAATAAGTAATGGCCGTGACTGGATCCTCCCCTCCGGCTCCGGTTTCTTGTTGTGCGTATCCGGCGAAATGAGACAAGTGTATAGAGGAGCAACAGAGGTGAATCTGAAGTGATCATCAAGTGCATGTAATTGTAGCCTCAAGAATTTATCCAACTTTTTTCTTCTTCGAATCTTCTCTGCGTCAATCCACACCCAAGGTATCTCCTTCCTCCTCTCTTTCTAGGGTTTCTCCCTAAAGTTACTGCCTTAACCTTGTTTCCCAGATCTCCCTTGTCTTATTCTTCTCATTTTATATCTTCTTCCACCTGAAATTACGTATCTCCCATTTGGGATCTGTTTTTTTTTTCTTTTTCTTTTCAACTTCCAAAATCAAAGACATTAGTTTTGTGCTGTTTGATCTGTCCCTGGGTCTTCGTTCTTCTTTTAACTGATTGATTCTCATGATCCAACTAGGGTTTCCAAGGAAGATGTGTCTTTCCCATTAGCTAAAGATAGTTTATTTTGTGTCCGATGGCGTCTACTCGTAAACCCAGTGGTCATGGAGCTGAAGTCGAAGCTCAGAAGCGCTCCTCTTCGAATATTAATACTAAGTCAGCAAAAGCCGAGATTTTTGAGCCGATGCAGTTACAAAGATCAGCTACTGTAGGAGTTCCGGAGAGTAAACGGTTGCCAGAGTCGCTTAGGAAGCGATCTAGTGACCCGGCTGTTTGTAAAGCCGATTTTAGCTCCCTGTCCACCGTTCTTGAGCACGTAGATTCATTGACCATTGATGAAAAGAAAACATCAGGCTTTGGCAGCGTCAAGACCAGCTCTGCTTCTGCGAAAATGAGTGATGGCACGAGCAGTCTCGGCAAGACAAGTGGAAGTGCCAAGCTAAGTGGCCGCCTTGATTTCATGGAGAGTGGCAAGAGCAGCATCTGCAGAGGAAGCACGAGCAGTGATGTGAGTGACGNGTCATCCTTCCTTTGCTATTCCTTTCGATTTTTATCTTTATTACAAAAGTATTAGGATGGATGACAAAAGTATCTTGAATCCTCAGCTGATTGAGGTTACTGTTTTCAATATGTGGCAGATTTTACATAGCAGAGTCACTGCTAGCTTTGGAATACCTGCACATGCTGGGGATTGTGTATCGAGATCTTAAGCCTGAAAACGTTCTAGTCCGGGAAGACGGACACATAATGCTCTCTGATTTTGACCTCTCACTCCGCTGTCTTGTCAGCCCAACTCTAGTGAAATCTGCCGCCATCGAGTCAGACCCATTACGAAAAAACGTTTACTGTGTGCAACCTGCTTGCATAGAGCCATCCTGCATCCAACCGTCTTGCACCGTCCCCACCACTTGCTTCTCCCCACGTTTGTTCTCAAGCAAATCTAAAAAGGACCGTAAACCCAAGAATGACACCGCAAATCAAGTTAGGCCATTGCCAGAGCTGGTAGCCGAGCCAACCGATGCACGTTCCATGTCATTTGTGGGCACGCATGAGTACTTGGCCCCGGAGATCATCAAAGGTGAAGGCCATGGGAGTGCAGTTGATTGGTGGACTTTTGGGATTTTCCTGTACGAACTTCTCTTCGGGAGAACGCCTTTTAAGGGATCAGGAAACCGACAGACATTGTTCAATGTGGTGGGTCAGCCTCTGCGGTTCCCAGAAACACCTGTGGTNCAGCAGCTTTAGCAGCACTGTCAACAAACCCCACAAGGCCAATGACTTGAGATGGGAAGCAATCCAGGCTGTTCGGGCTCGGGATGGGGTTTTGGGTCTGAGCCATTTCAGGCTCCTTAAGAGGCTAGGCTGCGGGGACATCGGGAGTGTTTATCTTTCTGAGCTGAGCGGGACTAAGTGTTACTTTGCTATGAAGGTTATGGACAAGACATCCCTTGCAAGTCGCAAGAAGCTTCTCCGAGCTCAGACCGAAAGAGAGATTCTCCAGTCTTTGGATCACCCGTTTCTCCCTACCCTCTACACTCACTTTGAGACTGAGAAATTCTCATGCCTGGTGATGGAATTCTGTTCCGGAGGAGATTTGCATACTCTCAGGCAACGCCAGCCGGGGAAGCATTTTTCTGAGCAAGCGGTAAAGTGAGTAATCCTTCCTTGATCGATCTGTCAAGATTTGCTATTCCTTTCGATTTTATCTTATTACAAAG
>NC_025695.1:29478774-29483467 GCF_000633955.1 Camelina sativa
GTTTTGGGCTTACTGATAAAGCAAATGCAAGCAAAAGGATCAACGGGTTGATCTTTCCTTGGCCGCTGCGCTATTGGGGACTTAGAAGGGCTGTTCAACATCATCGCCTCCTCCATGCTTATTTCTCTTCCTTGGCATATGACTTTGACCACACACATTTCTGCTGCGGAGCTCCTCATTATCAGTTCAGGAACACTGTTTCCTTTTATCACCGCTGCTTTCCTACAAGAAGCCACAAAGAGAGAAGGGTGTCCTGTCATCTGACAACTGAAAGAGTTGCCGGGTTCATCTTGTGTATAATATACCTAGCATTAGACTTGTCGATCCCAAGAACAAGCTTCTTAATGTTAAGAATGGTAATGAGGTCTTGTATAGCCTTAGCCACCGAGTCACTCTCAACCAGTATCGTCTCCACCTTCACCTGTGTTTCTCACTTACTCTCTCATATGTTAGCTTACATTCACTCTTAATCATCCAAACAAACACCAAGAGATAGAAAGAGAGATGGGACCTTAGAAGCAGAGCAGGCATGAAGGAATTTGAGCAACAGAGTTCTTCTTTTTTCCCTTTCCTGAGACATAAAGCTTTCAACTTGTTCTTGACTTGCTTTCTCCCTCGTTAGCCTCCCCACTACAAGGATCATACATACACTTGAGTGATGACACACATCTAACAAAAGATAAGAAGTGGACAAGGATATATACAGACAGGGGTAAGGGATGAAGCGAGTCTCAGGGAAGACATGGATGAGAAAGAGAAGAGTTGAGGAAGAGGTGATAAGATTGTCAATAGCCCAACGCAATGCATCCATGCTCGAGTCTCCTTTCCCAACCCCAACATACACGTTGTCATCTCCGTTCATCGACACTGTTCCACTGCTTCTTCCTTCCAACTCTCTCTCTCTCACACTCTCCAGTCCTCTCCTTCCATCCTCTTCCTCCTCCGCCTCCTCTATCTCATTGCTCCTCCGTTGCATCTCAAGTATTCTCCCGTTGACTTTTTTATTTTTTTTGCTCTTCTTCTGCCCTCTCTACCCCATCAAATATTCATCCGTTCCTTCAATATATATATGCAATCTACATGTGCCTGTGGTCGTCTGTGGAATGTAGACCTTATACTTGCGTGTGAGTTTTGTGAAAGACTGAACTTTTCAAGACATTGTATCTTTTACTATTTTACATATCATGACGATTTCCACGTATGTGTGAATTTATAAAATAAATTCCGTTAAGTAAACAAACTTGATCATTCATTTGCATCATCCAACTTTGGAAATATATTTATATAGTTTATTTTGGTCAGAGTTTTGAAACTAAAATTGGGTCAACGTCCTTTGCTCTTTGTTTATTGGCAACTGCAGCTTGGGCATAAACAATCAAAGATGCATATGTGTGCAAGGTCGAATATCCGAATCTCAAGCAGGAATCTTTATTTTTAATAATCTTAAGTCAAAACACATAAAATTGCAACAAACAAACAAAACATTTGATGCATTCTTCTGAGTTCTGACATTCATGAATTCTTCCATGTTTAATGTCTCCGGGTATAATGGTTCTCAGGAAATCAAGTAATAAGGTGATTTGTTAAACGTTTTTAATCGATGTTTTTCACTATGAAATACAAATGAACAAATAATCTGTAAATCATCTAATCGAATGTATAAAATCCAATAGTCTGTTACTCAACAGGCAACAATGCATCTCGACCAACTTGTAAAACGAGTTCGGTTGGTTCACAAAATTCTACAATTCAACTTAAAAAAAAAATAGTAGACATGTTCAAAAGATTTTTATTTAAAGTTGGCAAAAAAATCAAATATTATTATAAATTATAATCATTTTAAAAAATCTTTAGTTACTAAAACTTAAAATGATGTATATGTTGATAAATAAGTTAGAGAGTAAAGAATGATATGAGAGATTGGATTTCATATTATTTTGACTCGGAAAATCGCACGGAAAAATGAAAGTTTCAAGAGATTAACATTGGTAAGCCATGTTTTAGAGAGGAAATTTGATAATAATTCTCTAATTGAGAGTATTTCAATTCAATTATATAATTTCTAAACTGGTTATACAGCTATTCACTTTTCTGACTTATCAGGTTTTGTTAAAAACATTTTTTTTATAATCTTTTATAATCTTAATCACTTTTTATTTGATTTAGATGTGCTCATCATCGACTCTTTTGCCAAAAAAAAAAAGTTAGATGAGTTAAATTTGTATACGAAAGAGGAAAGTGGATGATTGCAATATTTGTTATATGATTGCTAGTTAAAACACGACTCCTAGTCCTCAGGTAGCATCAATCCATATTTGTTATATGATTGCTAGTTTTGTTTGTATTAAACCTTTCTGACTTTTTTGATGCACAAAGACCCACTCGAAGGAAGCTTCAATATTTTGATGATGTTGACTTAGATCATTCAGACATCCAAAGTCCAACATAGGGAAACGGGACCAGAGCCATAGAATCTCGCAAGAAGAATATGAGCTATGCCAAATTCGTTATTGCCATATCTTTTGTTGTTGTGGCTCTCTTTACAACCGTGGTGTTTATGGTGAATCAAGATGATGATGTTGGTTACTACACTGTTCCTACATGATTTACCTCTTATTGGTGGTCAGTTTACTTTAATCTTCTTCTACTTGTTCTCATATTGTTTTGTATGAAAATCTGTTGACTTAAACAATGTTTGTATAAATGTGGCAATATATTGGTGATATGATATCTAACCAAATATTTGGTGATAATGGGCTATCCAAATTGTCATGAAGCCCAGACACATCTAACCAAATACTTTTAATTAGCCCATAAAGCAATTCATCTATGGTATCTCTGGCCGCTAAATTTTTCTAATACGCCACAAAATGCCCTTATTTATAGTTATTAAACCACTTGAAAAGTAATTAAAACGTTCCTAAAAAGACAACTTTGAATATTTGACCCCAAAAAAAAAAAAAAAGCAGTAAAAAAGAGACCAACTTTGTATGCCAATATCCATCTTATGATCTGTTCTGCTCTCAGTAAACGACAAACACAAGGCTCACCACCAAATCAGCTACGAGCTCATTCATAATCATACAATAAACGATAAAACAAAGCTTTAGCAAGTTGTCGAAACTTCACCCTACAATTAAATGTTCCTTAAAACTATTTCAAAGTTTGAATCTTCCTCTCTGTGTTATTTTTCGTTGGTTCATTGAGAACAATCAGACTTTTTAACTCGTCCCATTGACCAAGCACCACAAGAGGAAGAGGAAATCAAAATGGGTTTTGGGAGTATTATCATTCAACAAATCCCACACAAAGTAATCAGAAGTTGCTTTGTAATTTTGGCTAGGACCAGTCTTAATCAAAGTAGTTCGTCTCTTAAAACGAGTTTCTACTTGTCATTAAAAGTGTATATTTTTGTTGGGAGTTTATTAGGTTCTCCTCCTACCACCTCTTAGTTGACCTTTAATGATGGACTCAATAGTTTGGTGCAAAGTGACAAAAAAAGGGTAAGAAAACAAAAGTCGATCTTGAAGATTTTTATATAAATTTTTTTTTTCTGGGCAATCCTGTTTGGTTGCCAAGGAAGTGAGCCACCAAAACAATGGGGATCGTTTCAGAAGAAGCCATTGATGAATTTCAGGAGCTGATGGATCAAGGTCTGACCTTTTTCCTCTTTACTTTTCCTCTGTTTCTACTTTGATTTCTAATTAGCGATTACTGAATCTATCTGGTAAAAATTTGTTCTAGCTGAGGAGCCGTTGAAGAAAACATTTGAGGTATGTTCTTGGAAATGGGTCAACTGAGAGCAGATCACAGTACAGATACATTAGATTCTCCATAAATTTCTCACTTTTAAAGTTTAGGCGGTGGAGAAAAAAACCTTTACTCAAATTTGATCTGGGGTTTGAATCTATCATCTATGATGTTGGCCTGAAAAGGAAGGTGTGTTTTTTTGTGAATCTACAGAGAGTCCATCAGGGATATCTGAGGGAGAATTTGGGTCGTTTTCTGAAAGCACGAGACTGGAACGTATGCAAAGCTCACACAATGGTATGCCTCCCAAACTCTTTGTGTGCTTTGAGTGACTCCATCCAAAGTCTCTCTGTCTTGTCTGATTGCACACACCGCTTCTTACTCCACTTTCAGCTGGTTGAGTGTTTGCGTTGGAGGGTGGATAATGAAATTGACAGTATCCTATCCGTGAGTTTATTCGTTCCTTCTTTCCTTTAATCTGTTCTGCTTTGAGAGCTAAAAATTTGATATTTTGATGCTTTTGGTTTTGTGCAGAAACCCATTGTTCCTACTGAGTTGTATTGGGACGTACGAGATTCTCAACTAATAGGAATGTCAGGTTACACCAAAGAGGTAGCCTCCTTAATTAGTTCCCATGATTCCATTTCCTTTTCTGATCAAAACAGATTCTCTCTTTCTTGATATTGCTTCTTCCTTGACGTTTAGGGCTTGCCTGTCTTTGCTATTGGCGTCGGCCTCAGCACATTTGATAAAGCTTCTGTAAGTTGCTTCATTGTTTTCTCGCACTTTTGACAATCAGTCAGATGACAAACAAAAAAAATGAATGTTCTTCTCTTCTTCCACATACAGGTTCACTACTATGTCCAGTCCCACATACAAATCAATGAGTATAGAGACCGTGTATTACTGGTAAGTACATGCCAGATTGCTACACTCTTTTTTT
>NC_025695.1:29485300-29517981 GCF_000633955.1 Camelina sativa
CCTGCGTCAAAGTTCTAGACATGACAGGATTGAAACTTTCAGCTCTTAGCCAAATCAAGGTAGGATAGTCCATCTCTGCAGACCAATTTAGTTCATGACCAATGATACCGCAAGATGTTGAATTCAGTTTCGTACTCTTTTTTTACTAACTTTAATGCAGTTAGTGACTATCATATCGACCATCGATGATCTAAACTATCCAGAGAAGACAAACACGTACTATGTTGTCAATGCCCCATATATATTTTCCGCATGTTGGAAGGTAAGCCTCTTTGATCCTCTTTTGTTTGCGACTCCGGGTGTTTAGCTACCTAGCACGTATATATAATTCATTTCCTGGCAGGTTGTAAAACCTCTTTTACAAGAGAGGACGAGGCAAAAGGTTCATGTTTTATCTGGTTGTGGAATGGATGAATTATTGAAGGTTATATGCATTTGCTTTCTTATGATCTTGCTGTGAAATGCAAACTTGTCTAAATCTTGTGGTTCTTGTAGATTATGGACTTCACATCCCTCCCACATTTCTGTAGAGGAGGAAGCTCTGGGTCATCTCACCACACTCAGAGCGCAAATTGTTTTTCTATCGATCATCCCTTCCATCAACAGCTATACAACTATGTGAAGCACCATTATGAAACCCGAGGACAAGCAGAACCTGCAAAGCAAGGGTCATTCCACGTGGGTTTTCCTGAGCCTGAAGCTGAACGTTGTGTGATAGCCAAAACCATAGAATCGGAACTGCACAAGATTGAGAATTGCAACAGTCTGGCCATGTCCATTGGTGACAGACAAGCAAGTCATGAAAAACTGGAAGATGATGAACCCTGAATGCTTCCAAGGAAAATCCATTCAGTGCCTCTACAATTAAGATATATATATATTACGGGTGAGCTAGCAATCTAAATGAGTAAACGAGAACCGAGCTAAGTCCTCTCCCTAAGCCATGCAAATGTAAAGCGAAAAAACAAAAAGAGAATAAATCTTGAACTTAATGCATAGGTTGCTTCATGTATAGTGTTATTTGATCCTTTGTTGTAGCAAAAGTTTTTTTGGAAATCTACCTCTCATTTCCCTAAGCATCTGTGTGAGTGTTGTGTAATTCTTTGGTCTTTGATGTGCTTTTGGCTGAAACAACAATAGTTTTAGGCTTCTAATTATGCTCAACTTATCTGATTCCTCTCGCTCTCCTCTAAATTCCTCAAAACTATTGCAAATGCTCATTTATTTGTTCGCCAAGGTAAACACTGCATTTCACTTCAGAGTCTGTCAATCTACTACCTCAGACATTACGTCTCAATTTAACACACTTTTATTGCATTGAAGTACAAATTTAAGCAGTCTTGTGACACAAACTTAAACCATATACATAAGCTATGCGTTATACAACATTTCTTGGCTTCAGAGTGCTGAATATGCGATTGTCTTCTCCGATCTGCCAACATGTCATCAAGTTGAAGTTAAAAGATTTAGTGTTGGGAAGCATTATTCGAGAAGTAATCTCGTGTGCTAACGCTATGCTTACGGCTTACCAGAGTTAAAAAAAGGAGCTTACATGAACTCGAGGACAAGGGCTGATGCTCCTCCTCCTCCGTTGCATATTGATGCCACTCCATACTTTCCCTTCTTTGCTCTCAACACCTGAATCAGAAGTATTCAAACCAAATTTTCAGGATGGATTCAATTTAACACCACTGTTGCTTGGTCTTACAACTTACCCCCAATAATGTGACCAATATACGAGCACCACTGCATCCCAGTGGATGTCCAAGTGAAACTGCCCCTCCATGCGCATTCAGCCGTTCCTAATTATACATACATCATCAGAGACTGAAAATTAAGTCTGCAATATCCAAAACTGTACTTGTTTCATGACTCACAGGATCTAATCCCAGCAGTTTCTGATTGGCCAGAGCTACCACCTGTGGGGAAATAAGCCAAAACCGTCAGACCTCTTTATACAAACACAACAACTATAAAACACTGAGATTTCAGTAAGTGGGATTACAGAAAAGGCTTCATTTATTTCATAGTAGTCCACTTGAGATGCATCCAAACCAGCCCGCTTTATAGCTTTAGGGATAGCAAGAGCCGGCGTAGTTGTGAACAACTCAGGTGCCTGAGCAGCATCAGCATATCCTCTAATCTTAGCAATAACATGCAGTCCAAGCTCAAGAGCCTTCTCTCCACTCACCAGCACCAACGCTGCCGCACCATCACTGTCCACAACGTAAAGCAGAGCCAGTAAGTGGTCGTTGGAACTAAACAACACAAAAGCTAGCAGAGTTACAAATGACAAAAAAAAACTAAGAAACAAAGTTAAGAGACAAAAGAGGACCTTATACTTGATGCATTTCCAGCAGTGACTGATCCCCCATCCTCCTTGAAACTCGGTCTAAGCTTCTTTAACTTGGCCGCATCAAACTGGTCCATGCCAAACAAAGTTAAGATCAATCAAGGCTGTCCCACGAGAAGCAGCTGTTTCTAAACTATTTTTACCTTGCCCAGTCCTTCATCCTTGTCAATAACAACCGAAGGCCTCCCTCTTCCAGTGGAAACTTCCACCTATCGATATGAGTGTATGAAAATATACCATCACAATGTCATAAATTGAATTCCTGGAATGCAGGGAAAGGAGAGGTGTACCGGAACAATTTCCCAAGCAAACAACTGAGTGTTTTGTGCAGCAATACCACGCTCAAAGCTCTGGATAGCATAAGCATCCTACAAAAAGAAAAGGTTTGTACGTCAGGAAAAAAGAATCAACGAGACAGCCTGATCATCACATTTGCATCAGTCATGAGTCTAGCGAAACACAATTGGAAAGACAGATCAAAGTTAAACATGAGTGACCTGTTCTTCTCTTGTAATACAGTGCTGGTCAGCGCATATTTCACCACAAACTCCCATTCCAAAGTCATTGTAGACATCCCAAAGTCCATCTTTCATCATACCATCAACAACAGTATCATGGCCTAATCGAGAACCCCTTCTGCTAACATATATCAGAGTAAAGAATAAACGAGGAAGCTTTTTCGAAATCTGCGGCACTTGAGTTTCCTATAAAGTTTTGAGTTAGGAAACTCGGAAAGCACCTTGCGTCTGGGAGGTACTTAGGTACGTTTGACATGCTCTCCATCCCACCAGCCACAACAACATCATTCAAGCCGAGCTGGATACTTTGAGCCGCTAGCATTACAGCTGAGGTTACAGGTGAAANTCTACTACCTCAGACATTACGTCTTAATTTAACACACTTTTATTGCATTGACGTACAAATTTAAGCAGTCTTGTGACACAAACTTAAACCATATACATAAGCTATGCGTTATACAACATTTCTTGGCTTCAGAGTGCTGAATATGCGATTGTCTTCTCCGATCTGCCAACATGTCAACAAGTTGAAGTTAAAAGGTCTAGTGTTGGGAAGCATTATTCGAGAAGTAATCTCGTGTGCTAACGCTATGCTTACGGCTTACCAGAGTAAAAAAGAAGGAGCTTACATGAACTCGAGGACAAGGGCTGATGCTCCTCCTCCTCCGTTGCATATTGATGCCACTCCATACTTTCCCTTCTTTGCTCTCAACACCTGAATCAAAAGTATCAAACCACATTTTCAGGCTGAATTCAATTTAACACCACTGTTTCTTGGTCTTACAACTTACCCCCAATAATGTGACCAATATACGAGCACCACTGCATCCCAGTGGATGTCCCAGTGAAACTGCCCCTCCATGCACATTCAGCCGTTCCTGTTTATAAATACATCATCAGAGACGGAAAATTAAGTCTGCAACATCCATAACTGAACATGTTTCATGACTCACAGGATCTAATCCCAGCAGTTTCTGATTGGCCAGAGCTACCACCTGTGGGGAAACAAGCCAAAACAGTCAGACCTCTTTATACAAACACAACAACTATAAAACACTGAGATTTCAGTAAGTGGGATTACAGAAAAGGCTTCATTTATTTCATAGTAGTCCACTTGAGATGCATCCAAACCAGCCCGCTTTATAGCTTTAGGAATAGCAAGAGCCGGCGTAGTTGTGAACAACTCAGGTGCCTGAGCAGCATCAGCATATCCTCTAATCTTAGCAATAACATGCAGTCCAAGCTCAAGAGCCTTCTCTCCACTCACCAGCACTAACGCTGCCGCACCATCACTGTCCACAAACGTAAAGCAGAGCCAGTAAGTGGTCGTTGGAAGTAAACAACACAAAAGGTAGCAGAGTTACAAATGACAAAAAAAACTAAGAAACAAAGTTAAGAGACAAAAGAGGACCTTATACTTNCAGTGAAACTGCCCCTCCATGCACATTCAGCCGTTCCTGTTTATAAATACATCATCAGAGACGGAAAATTAAGTCTGCAACATCCATAACTGAACATGTTTCATGACTCACAGGATCTAATCCCAGCAGTTTCTGATTGGCCAGAGCTACCACCTGTGGGGAAACAAGCCAAAACAGTCAGACCTCTTTATACAAACACAACAACCATAAAAAACTGAGATTTCAGTAAGTGGGATTACAGAAAAGGCTTCATTGATTTCATAGTAGTCCACTTGAGATGCATCCAAACCAGCCCGCTTTATAGCTTTAGGAATAGCAAGAGCCGGCGTAGTTGTGAACAACTCAGGTGCCTGAGCAGCATCAGCATATCCTCTAATCTTAGCAATAACATGCAGTCCAAGCTCAAGAGCCTTCTCTCCACTCACCAGCACCAACGCTGCCGCACCATCACTGTCCACAAACGTAAAGCAGAGCCAGTAAGTGGTCGTTGGAAGTAAACAAAACAAAAGCTAGCAGAGTTACAAATGACAAAAAAAACTAAGAAACAAAGTTTAAGAGAAAAAAGAGGACCTTATACTTGATGCATTTCCAGCAGTGACTGATCCCCCATCCTCCTTGAAACTCGGTCTGAGCTTCTTTAACTTGGCCGCATCAAACTGGTCCATGCCAAACAAAGTTAAGATAAATCAAGGCTGTCCCACGAGAAGCAGCTGTTTCTAAACTATTTTTACCTTGCCCAGTCCTTCATCCTTGTCAATAACAACTGAAGGCCTCCCTCTTCCAGTGGAAACTTCCACCTATCAATATGAGTGTATGAAAATATACCATCACAATGTCATAAATTGAATTCCTGGCATTGCAGGGAAAGGAGAGGTGTACCGGAACAATTTCCCAAGCAAACAACTGAGTGTTTTGTGCAGCAAGACCACGCTCAAAGCTCTGGATAGCATAAGCATCCTACAAAAAGAAAACGTTTGTACGTCAGGAAAAAAGAATCAACGAGACAGCCTGATCATCACATTCGCATCAGTCATGAGTCTAGCAAAACACAATTGGAAAGACAGATCAAAGTTGAACATGAGTGACCTGTTCTTCTCTTGTAATACAGTGCTGGTCAGCGCATACTTCACCACAAACTCCCATTCCAAAGTCATTGTAGACATCCCAAAGTCCATCTTTCATCATACCATCAACAAGAGTATCATGGCCTAATCGAGAACCCCTTCTGCTAACATATATCAGAGTAAAGAATAAACGAGGAAGCTTTTTCGAGATGAGAAAACATATCGAAATCTGCGACACTTGAGTTTCCTATAAAGTTTTGAGTTAGGAAACTCGGAAAGCACCTTGCGTCTGGGAGGTACTTAGGTACGTTTGACATGCTCTCCATCCCACCAGCCACAACAACATCATTCAAGCCGAGCTGGATACTTTGAGCCGCTAGCATTACAGCTGAGGTTACAGGTGAAAAATATATGTACACGGTTTTAATGATCATCTGGAGTAGAAGAAGAGTAATAAAAGGTTAAATTACCTTTCATTCCTGCAGCACAGACTTTGTTAACAGTGGTGCAGATCACCGAATAGGGAATGCCGGCACCAAGTGCAGCCTGTCTTGCTGGTGCTTGCCCAAGATTAGCGGTTAAGACATTGCCAAAGAAGACCTCTTCCACAAGGGCTGGATCAACATTTGCTCTTCTAAGAGCGGCTATGAGAGGGGTGTGGAGCAGTAAGAGAATGAAAAGTTGGCTGAATGAGAGAGAGAGAGAGAGAGTAGTAGTAGTAGTAGTAAAACTACCTTCGATGGCTATGGATCCAAGTCTTGTGGCAGTCAAAGACGAGAGGGAGCCAAGGAAGCCCCCCATAGGCGTTCGGGCAACTCCCACAACACAAACATCTGCACCCACACACCGGAACTCAATTGTAAGTAGCGATACAATATGATCCAACCAGAAAACACTATAAACTTGAACAGGACAAGAAGCTCNCTCTTCCAGTGGAAACTTCCACCTATCAATATGAGTGTATGAAAATATACCATCACAATGTCATAAATTGAATTCCTGGCATTGCAGGGAAAGGAGAGGTGTACCGGAACAATTTCCCAAGCAAACAACTGNACGTACGCCTGCCAAGTAAGAAAAACCGAGATGGTGATAAGAATCAACAGAAAAAGATGACAACTTTGAGTTCTGAGTGAAAAAAAATGCATCACCTTTGGTTTGGTGGCAGATGAGGCTGGTGTTAAGATTACGAGGAAATGAGAAAGAGAGAGATCATAATTGACCCCAAAGAAAAAGAAAAAGGCGGATATAGAGATAACAACAAAGTGTGTGTGTGTGTGTGACGTAAGATACCAATATCAATGTCGGTTCCACCACCACCTTGGTATGGGTGATTTATTTCTCAATAGTTTTGTCCATTTCTTCCACGTTAAGCTTTTTATTAGGAAGGTAAAGATATGATCACTCGGCCATTGATGGTAAGTTTTACTTGGAGTTTCCATCAAAATGTAGACACAAGGAAGAACAGCAAGAAACAGTACAATGTATCTCAAAGATTCCTAAACAGGGTTATAAAAATTGGTGAGTGCATGGTCTGTCACAACTAAGGTACACATATTTTAAGCCCGTTTCACATTTTCACTTGGAAACAAAGACAAGACCATACATGTTTTTGCAATTATACTAGACAAACGGATCTCGTACATAATAATACCCTCCCTATTGCTACTTGTTTGTTCCAGGAGGATCAATCAACTTTATCTTCAACTCAATCTCACCCGATTCAACAGCACACAGCCTCAGCCACACGCTCTGCACCACCTCTCCGTCTATGCAACTGATTGTGCTCTCCCGAGATACGCAGTTCTCTGGATCCGGTAACACCTTCCTAAGCGTTGTCTCACCAGAGGACACGCGGACTATATGTCTTAGTCTGGCAACTGAGATAAGCGGTTGAAGGCTGAGAGAGGCATGGCCCATCTTGTCATCTGCCTTGAACCTATCTTTATCAAACACCTCCTGCACCACCCCACCCCATTTTAACAATCTCAGCATCATCATCATCATCATCATCATGATGACGGTCACAAAAAGGAAAGATTCAATATAAAGATTTAGACATACCAATACCAGAACTGCTGCAGGATCTTTCAGTGTGAAGCTCAGTTCCTCATCCCACACTGGATTCAGGCAATTGTTGATCACTTTGGTCTTGGCTGACTGCTTTTCAAGACAGTAAAACATCACATCAAGAGGCACAAAACACACTAGTTCCAATTGCCAAGAACAATAATAACTGACCAGAACTTACCTCATTTCCTAATTTGACTATCACGTAAGGATCACTTGACTTGAAATCTCGGATCACCAGTTTCTTTCCTTGAATAACAGTCACCTGGAGCAGTCCAAGCGGCTCGCCCATTTCAGATTCTACAAACACAAGTTACCAACTTTAGAAACGCAGACACACTTGTGTACATAACATACTCCTCAGTGAATAACAGAGCTAAAGAAACTCACTTTATGAAAACAAAGACAGAGAAAAAGAGAAGGAATCACGAGTAATCCAAGATTCAAATCACTCGGCTGGGAGCTTCTTGATATACAAAAAAAAATAAAAAAATAAAAACTAAAAATTCTGGGAAAGATTTACACTTTATCAGGAAACAATAAAGTTGCCCAGAGAGACCAAATGATACAAATCTACAGACACATCTACTCAGTGAGAAAGATACCTAAATCGCAATCAGAACTTGGTGAGTTGAAACAAAACAGAGAGGACTCTGCAAAGTGCAAATGCTACAAAATCCGACAAAGGAAAAAGAAAAAAAGGCTGATACTTTGTGAGTTGAAACAGAAGCTACTCGAGTCTAATAACAAAACCAAGAAACAAAAATTGAAACCCTAGAGAATGAGTAAAGCAGCGACGAACTGAAAAGGAAGTTTCAATGGCAAACTTTTAAGGGAAAATATTAAGAGACAGCCACGAAACAAAATTAATTTACCAGTTTGGAAACAAATATACAAAATCGTCTTCTTGTGGTTGTTGTGAGAATGAGCAAAACAATAAAAAGCTTTGTAAGAGGAGGGGAGGTCTAAAGCTACGATGATGCAAATTTAATTACTGTATATCACTTTTATTATTAATTGAAAAAATGTTGTTGTCTTAAAAGACTAATAAAAAAAAGTTCAAGATTGCTAAAGAATGTTTGACCAAACAAAGCCTTGAGACAGACCGTAATAGTAAAATTAATCTAAAAACTGATTTTATCGAATGCTCCATTTGATTTTTTAACAACGTGTCTGTAACGGTAATGAGTTATAATTACTGCAAAAAAATTGTAGGTAAACCTAATCCTCGTGTAATAAAATAATTAAATCAAACCTAATCTTTGTGTGTGTGCCCTTTACCAAAACAAAGAAGAAAACTTAAAAAAACTGTTTATATGCTTCAAATCAGAGATGGCCTCTGACACGCTTTGACTCGGTCTAACCTCCAAAACACCTATCCATTTAATTTAAGAGAAATACTTACGTTCAGGTGAACTTTATTGTTCACTTTTTACTTTTCAACCAATTAAAATTTTTTATACGTTATTTTGTTTTAAAAATTAAATTAAAATTAAATTAAAAAGCAATACATATTAAGGAAACAAATTTTGTATAATTTCTTTTAAGGAAAGTTAAATATTGGCTTGGTTTAGATTTTACAATTAGAATGAAATGATGTATCGGTTTGGGTTTACAAATAAGGTGATAAGGGTTTAGATTTTACAATTGAAACAAAATTATATGTCGTTTGGATTTACAAATGAAGTGGTTAGGGTTTAGATTTTACAATTAAAACGAAATTATATGTCGGTTTGGGTTTACAAATGAAGTGGTTAGGGTTTAGATTTTACAATTAAAACAAAATTATATGTCGGTTTGGGTTTACAAATGAGATGGTTAGGGTTTAGATTTTATAAGTAGAACGAAATTATATGTCGGTTTGGGTTTACAAATGAGATGGTTAGAGTTTAGATTTTACAATTAGAAGGAAATTATATGTCGGTTTGGATTTACAAATGAGATGGTTAGGGTTTAGATTTCTCAATTAGAATGAAATTATATATCGGTTTGGGTTTATAAATAAGCGGTTTAAGTTTTTAATTTTATAATAATGTATACAGATTTTGTTTCCTTATTTTATAAGTAAGTGAATAAAAAAGTTCTTAAATGTATTATGAGATGTCATATTCTCATTGGCTAAAATAAGGAGAATTGAACAAAAGGGTTCACCTTAGGAGTGAACCCAAGAATTGTAAAACTAAAACTTAAACCGCTTATATATAAATCTCTCGTCGTTTCGGTTTCGCGATCTTCCTCGACGAGAACACGTTGGATCTCGGCCTCCTAGATTTTTGTGATGATTATCTTCTCTCTCCCGAAATCCAACGATGGAGATGAACGGTTTGGACGATGCAGATTAAAAGAGAGAGATTCGTGGGATTTCGAAAATCGAAGCAATTATGACTTATAAGTCATTAGCTACACGTCTCGTCATAACCGTCCACTCGTCCACTACTTGAAGGTAATATTTTCTTCTCTTTCTCGCTGTTTAAACAACTTCTAGGGTTTTCTTTACTTTCGAATCGTTTCTCCCTTTCACTGCCACTCGAACTTAGTCGACCGTAGTTCTTCTTCTTTTTATTTCTACTCTCATGGCGCAACTCGAGCTCTGGGGAAATCACATTCCCCCGATTACTACAGAGAAACACTTAATCGACTTTCGTCAGAAGCACGGGGTTCCCCAAAGGTAGAGATGATGCTCTCCCTCGGTGATCCATACACTCCGGAAACCGTCCCTCCGGACTATTGCTGCGCATACACGACATACTTCGAGAGATGCAGGCTCGTTTTCCCCATTCCCCGAATCATCTTACAAGTCTTGCAGTGCCTCCGAATGGCGTTTCCCCAGATGTGTCCGAATTTCGTCAGACCCGTAATTGGATTGTATATCCGAGGACGCAAGGAAGGACTCGTCCTCGGTGTAGATGATATCCTACGATTGTGTCACGTTAAACACAACTCGGGATTTCAGAGGACATTCTACATGTCCCGCCGACAGGACCGAGAAATTCTCTAAGCGATTCCCGGGAAAGACGACCGATGGAGGGAGAAATATTTTTACTTCTGGGTCAACGCTGCCTCGGTGGGAGACTTTAATTTCAGTTGACTCCTGACCCAGTGGGCCATATGCGTGGGTCAGAATGACCTCGACACACCTTATAGCTTACCGTTATTGTCTTTGTTTGATGTAGTTAAAGTGCATTCCTTGATTGAATTTCATAGTTAACCCTTTGGTCTTGACTGTTCCAGGTTCTGGAGATCACCCTTTGACACCCGTTGTTGAGAATTTAGCGGGAAGGCTGAGAAACGGTCAGGTAAGGTGGAACACCTTCTTGCGAGCTCGCATAATTACAGCTCTCAACATTCCACTAGTACCAGTCGTCCCTGCTCCGATTCTAAACCCGGACCAACAATGCAACCCGAGGTTCAAAACCTACCCGCGTCACCCCATAGCGAGCACGCCGAACACTCGGTTGCTCCCACAGGTAATATTCATGACCCCCCTTTTCTTTTTTAATGTTTTTTTTAAAGAAACAAAATGAACCCTTGTTTTGCTAGTCTTTTAAGTAATTTTCCGTGTTATTTATTGACAGTTGATCCGGCCCGACGTCGTCAGACCAGCTCCTCATCCACTTCTACCCCTATGTTCGTCATGGTGAGAAAACCTACGCTTCGCGAACTCCGTGAGCAGACCCCATCCTCGCGTCGCGTGCGAGCCGGAGACGTTGATGCAGCTCTGACTTCCGCTCGCCGAGCTGTTCAAGCAATGCCTGCCCTTGGAAAAAGCGAGGAAGTTGACCAGGCGCGTGTGGTCCCTGTCGTGCCCTCCGGTCAAGGCCGAGAGGTAATGCTCGTGAGCTCTCAGTCCACGCACAATGAGCTGTCGCCTCCGCAAAAGAAGGCTCGTCCGAATGAGGAAAAGAGTCGCAGAAACCGAGGGGACCAGCGCCGCGACAGCCGTTCAGCTAAGCAACGACCCGATGTACCCGTCGAGGATCAAGTTCCTTCCGGAAACGGGTCTTCCAACCGACCGTTCCACTGGAAGTTTGCCCATTCTTGTGACTCACCAGCCGAGGAGGATCACCTCGGGATGGCGACACTGTTCAGGCATATGAAGACCGCTCGGTGCCAGGTCCCGCTGGTCAAGGACCTCGCGGAACGTGAAGCCTCCATAGAGGCGATGGCGGCGAATGCTATGGTAAGAATTCACAACTCGAACTTGGTTATTATGTTTTTAGTTCGACTAAACGAATACTCTCCCTCGCGGAAGTTCATTTCTTTTGTGACCGCCATTCGCAGTCCATCGCCAGTCAGAACAAGTTGGTCGCCCTCTACGAGAGGCGAGTAAAAGATGTTCCCTGAAACATATCTTTTGTGTGTGTGTAGACCTATGAATGGATGTATGATGAACAAACAAACAAACTTAGGCTAGGATGATCAGATGCAGTGCAAGGTGTTTCAATACCCTTATGATGTTGTAACATAAAGGATATCAATCCATAAAGTGTGAGATGTGCATGCAATCAGAATATGAACAGTAATCCAATTCAAGCCAAGTATGAAAGTGGTTTTATTAAAACAGTTTGATGAAAGTAATGAAAATGCAGAAAGTAAAGATGCAGAAAGGAAAATGCTTGAAATAGAGGTTGAATGCAAGTAAGCAATGCTGAAATTAAACTAACAGAAGTAAAAGCACTAAATAAAACAGTAAAAGTGCAGAATTGAAATAGAACAGAAAATAAAGGAACAACCCGAAGGTGCTCGATCAAGCACTCGACCATGTGACTGGTCGAGTGACTAGGTCGAGTGGGTTTTGACGAAGAACAAATGCAATCTTGACAAACTTAAACTGAAACAAATGCAATGAAACAGGATAATATGCGATAAGTAAACAATCAAATTGTAAAGAAGGCTTCCAGAGATGGATTCATGGGCTAGTGTTCAGGTTGTGGCTATCTAAACTGGTCAACAAACCTCAATCAAACATGAGCTATCTCTAGACAATGATCTTAATGACTCACTAATCCACTCTCATGACAGAAGTGATCAAGTTACAGTAACATCCTAATCCAACTCTCATTGGTGAAACCATACTGAACAGGCCTTAAACACCATACCATTATTTGTCAAAGACCACCTTGTACAACCAATCTCTTGGGACAAGCATGATAATCTCCAGTATTGGCTTTATCTAACAACCTAGACATTGGTGTGATGCTAGGAAGCTTAAGATCTGCTCTTACCCTCTCAGATATAAAAACAGCTTAGAGCACACCCAACCCAGAAGAGATATTTAAACAAGCAAGCTTGACCATTCCAGACTACCACAGCCCTAAACCAGCCTAATCCATCTCCAGAATCCTAAATCACTACTCAGATGCACAAATCATGATGATGATGAACATAAACCCAGAAAATGATGAAACTAACATGATAAGCAAGATGAAATGATGAACAACAACTTAATATAAAGAAACAAGCTCCGATTCTCAATACACTGAAAGTTATGGAACTTACAAAGTACAAAAATCTGAGAGAAAACAGTAAATAAAAGGTGCAAAGCAGTAAATAAATCNCAGTAAATAAAAGGTGCAAAGCAATAAATAAATCCTAAAAACCCTTAAGGGGTAAGAACTAGGTTTTTTTTGGTGGCTACAGAGACTTTTTTTGGCTAAAAAGAGGACATTTTTGCGGCCATGGGGTACAAAGAGTATATATAGAGGGGGAAGGAAGCCCTGATTTGGCTACCAGACAAAATAGCAAGGCAGCTCGATGTACTCGACCAGATGTGGTCGAGTGGCCTTGGTCGAGTGGGTTTCCTTCTGCTTCCCACCGGTCGAGTCTTGAGTTCCACACGGTCGAGTGCTTCCCATCCAAACGGTCGAGTGCTTCAGAATCAGATGGTCGAGTGCTTCATGTGTTGTTGGTTTTCTCCTTGATTCATCTCCTATTCACTCCATTGATTTCACTCTCCTTATCCCAGATATTATTTCCATGCTTCTTGAGTCCAATTCACCTGTTCAAACAAGGAATAATGCAAATGCAATGCTGATCCTACTCTAATGCACAAACAGTCCTTAAACTATATAAAAGTGACAAGATAGGCTGATAAAACATGTAAAAGATGTAAATAAACAGGGGTTGAACAAGGTAAAATATATACATATCAACTTCCCCAAACTTAGTCTTTGCTTGCCCTTAAGCAAACAAGACACAAGAAGGAAGAGAGGTTTGAAAGTGGGATCTCATAACCTTAAACATGCAGATAGACTAGCTAGAATCAATGTCCAAGTTACTAGTACTATGATGCAAGGTGAATGAGCTATACTTAAAGATTTTAGACAAGCCTTTCACAACCTTAACTGATTCAAGCCTTAGACTTCCACATGCATTCAAATCAGTCATTTCCTTTAATATTCATTAAGCAAGAACATGAATCAGATTATGCAATGTTTAAACTCATTTGGCTTGGTAATAAGGGTTAGAGACAAAAATGGTCTCTCTTTTGAGTGGGGCTTATCAAACACAAGGGTTCTCTCACAAAAAGTGGATTGAGCTTTAGCAGAATGTTAAAGGTAAGATCACTTAGACACATACAAGAACAGAACCTTGTCTACCCAACGGTACCCAAAGTGTTTGTTCCTAATCATTCTAACCCCATAATGTCCTAATTCTACCCTTAAGCTTCATCTTTTCTCTTTTGCCCTTTTCTCTTTTCTGTTGTTTCAGTCCTAGGAGGGGTTTCTTACTGATTTCTCTAGTGGAATGGAGGGTTCTTTCTTAAATGATAAGGTTTTCTTTCTTACTTGTTTTCCAAGTCATAAAGCTTTTTTACTAGACTCTTCTTTTCTTTCTTTCTTTTCTTTGACCATAACCTTATTTGAAACTTTTCTTTGACCAGAAGAAAGGAGGAAGGCAACTGATCCCGCTTATCGTTTTGTTTTTTCTTTTTCTTTTTGGTTTTAAGAACTTCGTTATGTTTACCTGGGAGGGTTTTAATCCTTGGACCTAACTTTTCTTCCCTCGAAAGGCTTTTAAATCCTTTTTTTTTAATTTACTTTGCACTCGTAAGTCCTCCTTTCTTATTTTAAGTAGGGAATGCTTCCTTGTCTGTTCGTTTGAACGCAGGAAGAAACATAGATGAGAAGTTTATAGTTGGCAAGTTTCGGGAACGATACAATGAATAGACTATGCGGCATCCGCTTGCTTCAACCAGATTGTGTTATGTTGACTAATGAAATATGAACAGAGAGCAAGGTGATTTGGGGTTGATTAGCGAGATTATGTTTAATCCGCATGGGACGCCCGAGGGCTACTTTACTTTACCTTGTGTGATTGAGGAGAGCGATCGAAGTTGAGACAATGCAACTGTTATTGATGTAGGATGAGTTGTGATGAGAAACTCGTAATTTATTGAAGGCAGCTGGGTACCGTTTTGATAGAAGATATTTAAAGAGGTGGTTGCACTCAGAAAATTGAGTTACCTATGTACCCCGTAAAGGGATCAAACCAGTCGTAGTTCGGTTATTGTTAATACTTACTGGAAGTATTTCTTTAGATTCATGACGTTCCAGGGTTGAAGCTTGGCCTTTCCATTACTCTCGTCTATGAGGTGGTACTTGCCTTTGCGAACGATCTCGGTGATCCGATAGGGACCTTCCCATTTCATTCCCATTTTCCCGGCGTTCTTCTCTTTCTTGTGTTCGAAGACTTTGCGGAGTACACGTTCTCCGACAACGAAGCTCCGGGGTTGGACCTTGAGTTATAGAAGCGGGCTATAGTGTTCTCGTAATTTTGAGCTCGCACAAGGGCTTGCTCTCCTTTTTCATCGATAACGGTAAGGTCATCCATTAACACCTTGTTGTTCACACCCTCGTTCTCGAGGAGACAACTCGGCGGATGCTGCCTACGGAGATTTCCGCCGGTGCAATGGCTTCGATCCCATAGGCTAGGGAGAAAGTGGTTTCTCCCGTGCTACCGCGTGGGGTAGTGTTTATTGACACCAAGGGGAGTGTCGATCGACACCAACAATTTCCGGTTCGACCAGTTTGTTTTAAATTGTCGAATTAGAGTTATTTGGTTCAAGTGGAATCCCAAACCGGGTTATATAAGTGAGAAGTCGATCTGAGGGTTTTGGGAAAGCCACTTTTTGTCGTTCCAGAGATAAAGGAGAAAAGAGAGTGTTCTTGAGAGATTTTAGAGTTTCTTGGCTTGTTTTGTGAGATATGTTCCTTTGTAGTGGAGATCTGGTGCCATGAACGAAAGAGAAGCTTTCTAAGGGGTTGGACTCGTCGGTTTTGGTCAAAAATTTCTTGCAAAAGAGGTGAGTGCATGACCATGGCTAATCTAAGCCTGAGATTTCCTTTGTTTTGCTTGTTTTATATTGTTTGTGATGTTTTCTTGCTTGTTATGGTTGTTGCATGGTTCCTACGGTTTCTTGTGGATGTTGGTCGAGTTTTGGACGGTTTGGAGATGGAGAGAAGCGGTTTTTCGACTCTCGGCTTCAAGCAGATCGCGTCTGCGGAGTCGGGGTCGATCGACACCAGGTGGGTGTCGGGTGACACCAAGGGGTTAAAGGTGCGGAGACTAGGCAAGTGTCGGTATTAGGGTTTCCGGGTCGAGGAGGGGTGTTAGTCGACACTGAGGAGCAGTGTTGGTCGACAACAAGGAGCAATATTGATCGACACTAAGAGGCAGTGTCGGTTGACACTAAGAGGCAGTGTAGGTCGACACCAACCCTTTCAGCAGGTGGCTGATATTTGTTTCCCTGGTTTGTTCGTGTTTGTTTGTTGCTTGTTTAACATTGGATTCTCAGTTGCTTGAGTGTATAGCCCTGTAGATGGGAGGATTATCTAACTGAGTATTAATGAAAATACTCATGCATCTTAATTTGTGTTTGTGGTGCAAGTAAAGGCAAAGTATGATCGTGGAATCAAGGCGATGAAGAGGAAAATGTTCTAGAGGCTTGGTTGTTTATTCTACGATGTTGTTAGTTTGTTAGAATGGAATGTATTACTGTTTTTCTTGCAGCAATCTCACATATATATATGTAAATGTGAAACAGAGCAATCACATTATTAGTCTAAAGGTTGTTTACAAGAGACAAAAGCTAGCTTTTAACAATCATTACTGCATTACATCAGCTTTGAAGAAAAGTGGAGATATAGTATCATATTCAGCAACATAATCTTATATAATAAAGAAGAGTTCATTATAAAATTTTATTCTAGAACTTGACACCCGTCACCTAAAAAGTTATTATCTGTAAAAAGAAAACAACTTGAATCAAAGTAATATATTATAAGATGTTCAATTTTTCTTCTAATTTTTAATCAGAATTTCCAAAAATAATTTTCTGTTTTATTTCTTCACTTTGATAAAAATAATTCACATAATATGATTATTAATTTATTTTGTAATTTCATTCTAATTATAGTAAACTAAAGTATATTTTAATATAGAGTTTATTCCAAAATTTTCTTCTAGAACTTGACACGTGTCATCTAAAGAGTTAACATATGTAACAAAACAACTTGAATCAATGTAATATATTATAAGATGTTCAATTTTTCTTCTTACATTTTAACCATAATTTCCAATAATAATTTTCAGTTTTATTTCTTCACTTTAATAAAAATAATTCACATAATATAATTATTAATTTGATTTGTACTGTACATACAAAATATATGTATGTACATATATGTATGTATACAAAATAGATACGGTTGGAATCTCGGACCATAGGCTTATGAAGATTGATTTGGTTATATAGTCAACAGACGACGATTAGATAGAATATACTAATATTGGGCCAATGTATGATGACCCAGTAAGACCCATGTAAAAAGCGAAAACCCAAAATGAGAAACAAAAAAAAAAAAATGTTGGATTTTGGAAGTCAAGAGGAGTGACTTGTGCCCTCTCTTTCAATTCTCTTAGTAATTTATACCTATGTTTGCTGAAAAATCCTATGTATTGCTTACTTTTATAATTTAAAGACCTTTTATCTACTATGTTTTTGGACCTTTTTGTTGTTGTGTATGATACACATTCTGCAAAAATATTTTCAGCTTTGATTAATGTAGAGATAACCGTTAGACAATTAAAAAAAGCTGAGAAAAGCAAAAAAAAAAATCAGCGGTGATTAATGTAGAGACAACCGTTAACGATCGAATGTGAAATAAAAACTTGAAAAAAAAAATTTGATACTGAATTCCATTAGCTTGTTCAACCTGCACAAAAGAATACATGTGAAATATGTATGTAGATTTAAATTAATGTTAACATTAAATGATTTAAGAAGAAATAAAGTGCACTACCAAAATACAATATAAGTAAAGTTTTGGTCAATCATATTGCCAAAATGTTACTAGCAGAGTTGGTAATTTTGCTTTGTGAAAAAGCGACACTGCTTCGGTTCAACTCCCTTTAGGAAACAACGACGTTTCACCATTGTAAAAACCAAAAACCCTAAAACAATAACGTTAGACAATAAAAAAGGTTGAGAAAAGCAAAAAAATAATCAGCAGTGACTAATGTACAATTAACCGTTGACGATCGAATGTGGAAAAAAAAACTTGATACTGAAATTCCCAAGCTTGTCTTAGGCTATAGGCAACATAGGCATTTGCCATGGTCCAAATAAATTTTAAAAAAATTTCTCAAGAGAAAAGAGTCAATTTTTACAAAAATAAAAAAAAAATTAGTAAAAAACTTTCATTGTTATTTGGTTTTCCAAGGGCCCTCATATCTAATGAGATGGCACTCGAACTTCCATTAGCGTGTTTAACCTGCACAAACGAATACATGTGAAATATGTCTGTATATTTAAATTAATGTTTAAATGATTTAAAAAAAAACAAAGTTCACAAAACAGGTACATAAGACTACCAAAATAGGATATAAATAACATTTGGTCGATTACTTTGTCAAAAGCGTGACTAGCAGAGTTGGTAATTTTTCTTTGTGCAAGAGGTGACACTTCTGCGGTTCGACTCCGTTCAATGTCATTTTGTGAGGCTTTTTTTTAAGCATATATTTAGTAAACGACGACGTTTTAGTGTAAAAACCGAAAACCCTAAATGAGAAAAAAAGAGAAAGCATATATATATATATAAACTCATCCGCATCTCGGTCTGCTCTAACGCCTCCTTGCGCACCTCTTTTGCCTCTCATCTTTGTCAAAAGGTTAGTAGTGTCCGTATCGATTGGTTTTAGCAATTCTTGTGATGTATATAGATAGATGACCAGGTCTTGCTGTTGATTCATTTCTGATTGCTGCTGCTGTTTGATTTTATTATAATTCTGGATTTTTATCTTTTTTGGTTACGATTTGTGATTGATTTTGTTTGTTTCATTCATGGTTTCAGGGATAGTGAAAAAAAAAAACAAAAAATGTCGACAGTGGGAGAGCTTGCTTGCAGCTACGCTGTGATGATCCTCGAAGACGAGGGTATTGCCATCACGGTATATATTTTCATTCTACTTTATTTTGCTCCATTTTATTATAAACTATGGGGGTTTAGGTTGGTCACATTGCATCGGTAATGAAATTTTGGCACTTTTTTAGTTGTTAGTAAGTATTTAGGGATTTTAGGATTGGTGGACTTTGCAGTCATGAATAGAACTAAGTGCTTTTGTCTCTTTTTATGTGTTTGCGGTAATGAAATTTCTGTTTGTTTATATATATTTATCCTTTGAATTTGTTAGGCCGACAAAATCGCCACTTTGGTCAAGTCTGCTGGTGTCGATGTCGAGTCTTACTGGCCAATGCTATTCGCTAAGATGGCTGAGAAACGTAATGTTACTGATCTCATCATGAACGTTGGTGCTGGTGGTGGGGGCGGTGCTCCCGTTGCAGCTGCTGCTCCTGCTGCTGGCGGCGGTGCTGCTGCTGCTGCTGCTCCTGCCGCTCAGGAGAAGAAGAAGGTAATATGAAGTGCCAAACTTGTTTTTGCTTAACATAGTATCTTCTATCTATTAAGCTCAATCTGATTTTTTTTTGTAAATTTATTGCTGCAGGAGGAACCAGCAGAAGAGAGTGATGAAGATTTGGGTTTTGGCTTATTCGATTAAGAAGCACATTTTGCTTGTTTTTCTTCTTCCTAGTTGGTTTTTTTCGTATCGAGCTATTACTTTTGTGTCTGCCTAAAGAACTATTAGTTGTCTTTTTGAACCCATATGTTGTATGACTCAAGTTTCCGGGCAAACCCATTGGCTCGGTCTTTTGTTAGAATTGATTTTGTTTATTTTTCTTTGAGTCCATTCGAGAGAGATATAGAAATGAATGCCAATCCATAAAAGCAAAATAACCGGTATGTAGTTAAATTAGCTTTTTTCTAGATAAAATCACTATTTGAAGCTTTTAAAATATGGGAAAAATGTCAAAAAAATACCCAACTTTCAAATTTGGGACAAATAAATCCCGAACTTTCAAAATGTCATTTTAGTCACCAAGTTTAGGCTGACTTTTATATAAAATAGCAAATTTTGATTGACCATGTTGATTTAGGCATCACGTTAACTCTCTGTTAATTCTCGACGACGGGGTTAATTGCCCGTTAGTTCCAACCGTTTAGAGAAAACGACATCGCTTGATTATTTGTAATATGACGTCGTTTTACAAACTGAAGAAACAAAAACCCTCAAATCGATTTCTAGGTTTACAATTCCCAAATCGATTTCAAAAAACAGTTTGTGAAATCTCTCTCTGTTCCGATGAGCTCGAGCTCTATCACATCATGCAGCGTTGGTGAGCGTGGTATACCTTCGAAGTGCATTTGTGGCTTAGGGGTCACGACTTCTACATCTAAAACGCAAGAAAACCCGGGAAGTCCTTTCTTTCGTTGTGCAAGCAAGCAGGATGTCAACTCATGCACAAGCAAAAAAGACGTAAGTGTTTTAAATCCTCTTGCATAGGTAATAAAATCAGTAGAAGCTAACTATGTGTCATTTTTTCGGACATTAGAGTCATTTGTTTAAGTGGGTTGAAGATGCCGTGTTTGAAGAAGTAGAAGATGCTTTACCAAGACTAGCCATTATTGCAGAGGAGATAAGCAAAACCAAAGCAGAGGTCAATGAGTTAAACGTTGTGATGAAAGAATTGAAGGAAGAAGCAAATTTCAGCAAAAAGGAACTCCAAAAGTGTAAATTGTGCTTGAAAGTCTGTTTTGTGTGGTTTTGTGTTATCACCATTGTATTGGGTTATGTATTGTTTAGGGAAGGTGATAAGAAGAAACTGATGTTAGGTTATTGAAGAATGTAAACCTTATGTTTTGTGTTGTAAACTTTTGTCTGAATGCCTATTTTGAAACATGTCTTATGATATAAATCATGGAATACGAAGACAAAAACAAACAGCACACATGTTTTGGACAAAAAAATCCGAGAAACATTCCAAATCCGAGCAACATTCCAAATACGAGCAACATTCAAACTGGTTCTAAGACAAGTGAACAATCCAAAAACAAACAAACTAGTTCTGTGAACTTCCTCCCTGTGAACAGTGAAACCATGGTTCCCAGCCTCCTCTCTGTGAAATTCCTCCCTGTGATCCTCCTATATGAGAACTTCCTCTTTGTGCTCCTCCAAGATGGGATCTTCCTCTTTATGTTCCTCCTAGATGTGATCGTCCTCTTTGTGATCCTCCTAGATGAGACCGTCCTCTTTGAGATGTTTGGGAAGCTCCCTGAGATGGTTGAGAAGCTCTCTGAGGTGGTTGAGAAGCTCCCTGAGGCGGTTGAGAAGCTCCTTGAGATGGTTGAGTAGCTCCCTAAGATGTTTCTCCTTGCAATGGTTGAGAAGCTCCCTGAGATGTTTCTCCTTGCAATGGTTGTCCTTGTCCAAACAATATAACCCTCGGCTCCTGTTTTCAATCAAAATATCAGGTTTCATTCAATCAAAATAATTTGAAAGACTCAATGGATAATCTTACCTGAACTTTTCTTGGTCGAACCCTTCTTCTTCTTGGTGGAGTTGCAACTCTCTGATTCGTACATGCTTGTTTGTTGTGTCCTTCTTGCTTGCAATTAGAACATGTCATGACTCGATTCACGCGTGATAACTTGGTAGCAGACTCAAACTGTGATTTCCTCCTAGCATGATTACTTGGCCGCCCAGGATTGCCCCTTCGCCATGGAGGTGGCAACACTCCTAGTCTATTCACTCTTGGCCACAAAAGATTGCCTTGAACAGGCGCAATACCATCAGCATAAGTTAACTGCCACATTCTAGTTGTGTACCACTCAACAACATAGTCTTCCACCTTCTCTTTCTTTCCTATGATGACAGATGCTGCATGAACACATGGTATACCAGTCATCTGCCATTTCCTGCAGCCACATGTCCGATCACTCATATCAACACAGACTTTGACATCACCACATCGTATCTCATGTTTATTATGCCTTGCCATCCACCTTTCACAGAACTGCGATCCAACAATCATCTTCTCAATCTCAGCATGAGCTCTCTTTGTGAATCTAGTCTTCAACCTACCAGCAATGACATACCTCTTCTCATTACGCACCATACATTGTCTTCTAATATCTTCTAACATGTCTAGCAAAGGTTTCCGTCTGGCCTGGCGGATGGTTCTATTGAAAGACTCGGAGAGGTTGTTTAAGTTGTCATTGCAGCAGCTTCCAATCCTGAAAAATGCTCTAGACCATCTTCTCGGGTTAGTTTTTAGTAGCGAATCATAAGCACTTGGATTGTAACTCCTCAATGCTTCTATATGACCACCAAATTCCCCTACTGTGTAACTTCTAGCAATTTTCCAGAATAGTCGTTGTAGCTCTATGTCATGACTATTTCTCTTCCAATTGTCCATGATGTGCCTAGCACATTGCCTATGCTCAGCTTGTGGAATGATTTCGTGAATTGCTTTAACTAATCCCTGAAAATGTGAAAAATGTAAACAATTAGATGATTTGAGACAAGAACCATGATAATGTTTGAAAAATGAACCTTTAACTAACCGATTGTTTGTCTGATATGATTGCTATGTTTTTGCCATCTTGAAGATCCAGCTTTGCAGATAGCTGCCTAAGAAACCAGTCCTAATTATCATCATTCTCAATCTCAACTACAGCCCATGCAATAGGAACTATTCTATTATCACCATCTCTCCCAACAGCAGCTAAAAGCTGACCCTTTACATCCCATTTCAGAAAGGCACCATCTATACCTATGATAGGCCTACATGTATTCTTCCAAGCATCTCTCTGTGAATTAAAGCAAATAAATAGTCGATAAAACCTTTGTCAGCTGCCAATGGCTGGACCATGAATAGTCTCGATCTCAAATGTTGTCCCTGGATTGGATCGAAAGATCTCAGCTTGATAATCCCATATACGTGCAAAGTGTTCTTCATGAGTGACTTTTCTTTCTTTCATAATTCTTGTCTTCGCCTTTGAACATTGATCTTCAGTGACTTCAAAGTTGTACTCTCTCTTGATCTCTGCAACCATATGTTGTTTAGTAATTTTAGGATCCTTTCTCAGTCTTTCTCTATACAACCAAACAATTGTCGTAGTCTTCAACATCTTGGAGAATCCGGACCTCACACATGCATGCTCATCATCGTAGATCTTTACTTGCATCTTATGCTTCTTCTTATCATAAGAAGCATAGCATTTCCATGGACACTTTACATCAGTCGTAGAACACTTACCACCTATCTTCAAACTCTGAGATCTATAAAGCTTAACATCATATCTAGTCTTGATAGAGTACCTTAGCACACCTATCTTGAACTCTTCTAGGCCATTGAACATTTTTCCCAAGCTCAATATCTCTTCGAGATCTTCAACTTGGGGAGCATCACCTTCGTCGTCAAATTCTTCATCATCCCATATATCATCTCCACTATCTGCATCACTCTCGTCTCCCTTGTCATCCCTCGCACCTGGTCCAAACTCGGCTTCAAAATCTTCACAATTTTCCTCCTCTACACCTATACCTTCTTCATCATTATCTTCCATTCCACCTCCATCTACATCTAGAACAGCCACTCCACCTCCATCTACAACTGGAACAGCTACAATGCTCCATTCTTGGTCTACACGAACTTCTTCATGATTACCTTCGTCAGCATACCTAACCTCATCAAGGTCGTCATCACCAACAACCTCACAATCGTCTCCACTCACAGCCTCACAATCCTCTTCGATATCTTCACCAGTCTTCTTCCTCTTTCGTTTACGTTTGGGTTGAGGAACCACATCAGTGTGTGGTAACGCCTCAGTCTCGGTTGGGATTTGATCTTCCTCAGTATCTGATTGGATCTCCACCATCTCGGGTTCATGTCTGCTACTTTCAACTTCTTTTTTTGCCGTCGCCTTCTTCAGTCGAGGCGACCGTCGATTCGGAAGCCGCGTTCCTCCTCCACGGGTCCGCGCCATGACAACAATTCCACAAAAATTTGAAAGAATTTTGAGATTATTTTCTAGGGTTTTTTGAAATCGATTTGGGAATTNGGAGTACCTTAGCACACCTATCTTGAACTCTTCTGGGCCATTGAACGTTTTTCCCAAGTTCAATATCTCTTCGGGATCTTCAACTTGGGGAGCATCACCTTCATCGTCAAATTCTTCATCATTGTCACTGTGTGAAAGAGGATCAGGAATCCTCTCTTCATCCCATATATCATCTCCACTATNGTAGGAACTAACGGGCAATTAACCCCGTTGTCGAGAATTAACAGAGAGTTAATGTGATGCCTAAATCAACATGGTCAAACAAAGTTTGCTATTTTATATAAAAGTCAGCCTAAACTTGATAATTAAAATGACACTTTGAAAGTTCGAAATTTATTTGTCCCAAATTTAAAAGTTGGGTATTTTTGGCATTTTTTCCTTTAAAATATTATAAACCGTGAACCGTAACCAATGTTACTCGAGTCCGACCCATTTACTTTTCTAACGTAACCGTGAAGAACCGTCTACGTGAAGTTCTAGAATATGAAAGTTTGAGAAATATGAGAACCAACTAATCAGGTTTAGAATTAGAGAGATACATCTTATTCTTTATAATGTCGCCGAGTAATTTAACTTTCATCTATAATTCTCTACCCTAAAACGATAGACAGCGATAATGAGATCTGCAAACGTAAGCTAAAAGAAAGAAGTTTACAGTGAAGAAAAGTGGCAAAGTAATTTAAGTCCATAAGAGAATATAGTGTACTTTGGGTTAAGGAATGTAAGTTGTAAATATTACAGAAACAAAGAAACAAAAAAAAAAACAACCCTACAAATAAAACACACACAGAGGCTACAATACATGACCACATAAGCTTCTGGAGGAGCTTCTTCTGCCTACTTATTCATTCCATCATGGTGGTTAGAACAAGTATGTATCACTAACCCTACAAATCTCACACTTTTACCACATATACACCACAGCAATCCAGAGACCACCAATACTCGAGAACAAACACCGAACTCCTTTGCGAGAATTTCTTCTACATTATGTTGCTTTCCTCGAGCTCGACTTACCCACTTTACTTTTCCAAGCTCCCTACACACGCATTCAAAAGCAAACACATATCAGAACTCTCTACTCATCTTTCTGGCTATGCTGCTTGTAAGATTTAAGGGAAAGGTAGGTAGATACAAGAGTCTCATTGTCAGAAGTCTCAGCATCGTCTTCAGCCTCAGTCTCCATTTCATTGTCATCTTGTTTCCCTTCAGTATCTGAGTTGTCATGTTCAGCTTCTTTCCCCTCAGCGTCCCCACTTGACTCTGTTTTTGCATCCTGTAAATCTTCTTCCTTGTTTACAACTTCCTCATCATCCTCGCCTTCTTTCAATGACTTTCCTTCAGACTCTGATTTCTCTTCGCCAGCATCCCCACTATATTCTATCCCTGCTTCTGAACCCGTATTCATTTTTTTTCCTTTTTTCTTACCAGCAACTTCACCTACTGAATCATTTCAAAATAGAATATCTCAGTAACAAAAAGATAATAATACTTTCATTTGTCTAATACAATAAGATTAACACCGTTGCTGACGTATATTTGCACGAAAGTAAATAGGTTGAAAGAGTTAAGAAACAGTAGGGAATGTTGTGGATCCCAATGGAGCTTACCTGGAGTGGCAGAAGAGCGTCTTTTCTTATTTCTGCTCTCTAATTTCTCATGTTCTAAAGAGAGACTTCTTGGTTTGCCTTTTGGGTCGGCATGTTTTAGGTTTCTCTTTGGAGTTCTTTTCCCTTTTGGCCTAGTAAAGACAGCAGTCCGGGAACAAAAGGTTTAACACAAATGCAGAAGATAAAGAAGAAAAAAACAAGATAAATAAAAGCATTAGAACCACTCGTATTTTGGATTTCGAATGACAGAATTTCGCTTACGTAGTGGTAATTGGGTCGTCATCCCTCTGTAGCCCATCCGAATTCTTAGGCTTACTTTCAGAAGATCTGAACGAAACAAATCAATGGAACAAAAGAATAAGATTGTTGCGTATAAGACTAAAGACGAATACGAGGCCAACTGCACTACAGAAAGATGCATTATGTGCAGTTGCAGAGAAGAAGTATTACCTTTTCTTATTAGAACTTCCCTTTGATGTTCTGGACTTCTGCAGTAGGTACAAATACTGTAAGTATATCTAATATACTAAAAGGAACAAACTCGGCAGATGCTAGAAATAGAGAAGATAGATTGACAACAGAACCCCAAAACCAGAAATCTCAGAACCTTTGCGGGCTTTCCACCGGTGTCTATGAGCTCCCACCGTTCTTTATCTAGGTTAAGTACTTCAACATCTCCATCCTCGTAAAGTATCTGAGATATCACATGGATTAATTACAGAGTTCGCTGGACCAACTAACCCAATAAAAGGACAAGAAGAAGCAAAGTGCTGAACGCTTACCACATGTCTCTGTTTAGTGGAATCATAAGATTTTACTGTCCCTTCATAAAACCTATTTATTTCACCAAGATGCAACTTCTGGTGAGATAAATGTAGAAAAAGATCCCACACTTTGTTGGAAATGAATGATTGCATTAGATGAATTCAATGTAACAAAATGAGACTAAGAATAAGAACAAAAAGAATTAACTCCTTCAGAGTGTAGATTTGCATGGATGTCAGAATAATAAAATTCGAATAAAGACAGAGAGAACACTTTTGCATTGTCAATCCGATAAAAGTCGCTTACCGTTTATCCATAGGCCACCATACTTCTATTCTGCAACCAATCAGTTCGTCATTTGCCAATTTACTTTCGTTTGTAGAGCACTGGACAAGAAATTAGGACAGACAAGAAAATATTTGTTATCCATATGTTCAATTACCACAAAAATGACAGTGATAAACATCAATGGAAGGTAAAGCTCAACACCTTAGCCAGTCCTGACATGTTTTTTCTTTTGCGCTTCTTCATTGATCCAGAGGCAGACTTCAATTTGCTATCACCACTTTCTGCAGACCTACTCTGCTTTCGTTTGAGTAGAAAACATTGCATAACGATTAAATACCAATAATTTGAACTAGCGTAAAGGAAAACAAAGGGTAAGATGCTATTGATGATCTTTACCCTCTCACTGTAGTTGCCACCTTCGCTTTGAATGTCGAGATCTGTGAGAGCCCAATCAGATTCTGTAATTTTTAATTTCGATGATAAGCTCTTCTTTCTCTTTCGGGGAGAGATGCTTTCTAATATTTTCTCTTGGTCTGAATTTTCGTCGTGCGAGTCCAAAGAGACATTTGTGTCCATGTCTCTCTCTTGATGCAACTCTTCCTCAGAAGCTTTCAGTGGAACTTTAGGACCACTATTTGAGAACTTGAAAGGACTATGGCCAGAAGATGATCTCCGGCGCTTAGGGACTGAAACTACTGATGTTGCATCACCAGTGGAATGTTTGTGTCCATTACTGGATTCAAATTTATTCAGCATTTGCAAGTGATCGAGATTTATCTCTCTCACCATCTTCAAAACATCGACATCATTTTTACCATTTTCATCTTCAGCTGGTACAGATTTACTCTTTTTGCCCTTTCTAGTCTTGGTTCCCTGAGCTCTCAAACGCTCTACAATTTTACCCAGAGGAATTTCATTCCCATCACTTTCCCCATCAATCATAACCTCCTCTTCTGAAGTTTGGGGTATCACCTGAAAGGGAAAATATGAATAAACACAGAAATCACTAGGTACTGCAACTCAGATTTTCAAGTTGAAAAACATACAGATGCATCAGCATGACTCTCCAACTTGAGATCCCTGAAGTGTGCCAGGACAGTCTCATCAGCTAGCCACAATTTCTCCTCACCTACCTGACATGGGTTAGAAAACATAAATCAGGACAAACTATGAGGTCAAAACACAACAAATCAAATACGACAGACAGCTCAGATTGCCAAAGATTACTTGAAGCAAATTCATCATGTTGAACCCACAACCATGAACAGTTTCTGGGTTCTTACCTCAGACTTGTCACCTTCAACCTTTTCCGGAAGTTTGTAAAGCGTCGCAGGCAGTGGTACAGGTGTGATCGCCCCTTGTAGATCAGGATCTTTCTGAGTTAAGTGATTGATTATTGACAGCCCAAGCTCACAGATCGCATGTGAGTTCTGTTAATATAAGTTATGAGATGTCAGGTCCAAGGCACCACAACAGTGTGAAGTAGTGTGACTCATTATACCGGTATGCTTAGAAATCATTAAAAGTAGTCCTGAGACGGCTGCTGTAAAATAGAACAAGCTCAAGAAAGTTTTTTACCAACCTTCGACTTTGTTGCATCAGTGACATCTTCTGACTGTTTTATACTATGTAAGATAAAAATAATGGTGTGAAACTCCTGTGCCTTGCCAATATCTTCAGCCTTCCCGTCTTCCTCTTTATGGAGCAACATAGAAATGATCAAGTATAATTGGCTGAAACAAACAATCAGAATTCGTAAGCAAAAAAATATCAATTAAAAAACAAATAAGTGAAATCACTAGTTTCACAATAATAGAAAGAGCAAAGTCGAGGCATATAAAGGTGAACTGGAAGATAACTTACCGATATATCATTTCATATTCCTTCACGTCTTTGCAATTCTCAACATCAGGACAAGAATGATGTGCAAGTGCGTGAACCAGATAAGGAAGGATATGATGAGGGTGGAGACTAACTGAATTTGCATCAGTCTGAGAAGAAATTTTCCGCACTTTTGTTTGATAAGAATGCTGTATGATATCAGCAAGGTTGTGTTTCTCCTGTATGTCAATCCAGACGTATAGTTTATAGTCAGATTGTCAACATTTTCGTCTCAGATACATCATATATGTGTTTTCAAGTAAAGGGCGATGACATACCTCTTCTGATTCGAGAACATTTGATCCAGTGATATCAAAAAGGAATGAACAGGCATACTTTGTCTCCAAAACCCGATCCTTTACATACTGATGAATTTTCCCGAGGAATATTTTCTTAGCTGTAGGAAATGGTATCTACAGGAGAGGTTAAGAAAAATGTTAAAAGTTCAAATAACCTAGATCAGATGAAGGATTAGAAGGGAGGTGTGAATTGAAAACAAATACGGAAGATACCTCAGGGGTTTTTAAAGTTAAATGAAAGATCTCTATAGGTATCCTATCATCCCAATGTCTAGAAAGGCGGAGGACTGCCTTTCCAGCAGCAAGTTTCAAATGGGCCTTGTCAACAGAACTGTGGAGAGGTTGAGCGTAAGTGCCTTCAAATTTTACAGAACAATGACCTCTAAGCATATTTAACACATCTACCAACCTTGATTCTAAATCCTCAGATACTTCCCCAAAGGAAAGAATGTTTTTTAGTAATCCAAGAAGGTCATCAACACCCGCACGAAGATGAGCATCCTTTAAAGGCAAGTAGCTCTTAACCAACGTCTTAATCCCATAAATCTATCGAGGAAAAAAAGAGTTTTAAACTAACTGGGCAAGAGAGAAATAACTTGATCAGTTTAACATAAGGTCGAACAACCATTGGCATCTATAAGTGAAGTCTGTTATAAGAAAATTTTGTCAGGTACCAAATACTTATATTGATATATACATATCTCCTATACCTTCAGTTGACAAATTTCACTTTTGTCATCCCATGATAATTTTTTATCATCTACAGTTTCCTGCAAAGAGATTAAAGTGTCATCCAATTAAAAAAAAAAAAAATCTGGTAAAACCAGTGAAAGATAATGAGGTTTTGCAGTAAACAAAACATTAGAAATACATACACTTTGGAGCTTCAGAATTTTGCTTCTAATAAACTCAACTACTTCGCTTTCTCTAGTCTCATAGACTGGCATCGCAATCTGCGCGATGCATCCAAGACACTGAAGAACAGCTGGCTGATGTCTCTTGTCCTCCAGCATGTCCACGAGTCTCTACAAATCAAGTATAAAACCAGATTTTCCACAAACTAATTATCAATTACAGATAGTGATAATAGTACGCAAAATATTCATGAGAAAACAGAACTGTCACCTTGTACAGAACGGAGAGCGACTTCAGGCCATCATCCTTTGTTATTGATGCTAGTGCGTGCACAGCATACTTAGCCTGCTTGCGGTTTCCTTCTACACAAATCCTCTCCAGTAAAAGGTCCACAGAACTTAAATAGATAGGAGAAACAATATAAATCAGAAATAGGTAACTAGCGAAAGAAGTGAGCTCAAGCTTGATGAAAAAGAAGAATAGATATATTGATGGAATTGAGATTTTCACCTTGCTACAACAATGAGATTCTCCCGAATAGTACCACCTGCTTTTGCCAGAATTTTTAGAGTACCCTCCTTTATCATTTCATCATCATCTTTAAGGAAACTTATCAGTTCTTCTTCAGCACCATCAAACAATGATGGACAGAAAGATGCCAGGAGCTAAAAAAATTCAAAGCACAAGCATCAATAAGTAAATGTAAAGATGTTCATGAGCATGGGATATAATCGGCTATAATAAATACCAATACAAATTTATTGACAGAATGTTAGTAATTCTTAAATGATGCGTCAGATAAGCTATTACCCCTAAGAAGTCCATGCAAGATTGGATCCCCAATACATTTTTAGAAGACTTTCTAGCAGATACTTCCGCTAATATCTCTTTCACATATTCCTTGCTGAATAGCAGATAAGAACACTTTATAGAGAGAGTGCTGAGGAATTCATAGAGAGAATGCTTCTCAGAGAGTATCTTAAGCATATCATCCTGCACAGAAATTAAAACCACAAACCAGTTAGTTACAAGGTTGTTGAAATTAAGTTTAAATGGAAAAATACAAAAAAAATTGTTATTCTCACTCGAATCCTGGACGCTTGCATTATGCTAGTGTTGGGATCAAGCAGATTGGTCAAAATTTTCCAGATATTAGCATCTTTCAGTTGATCAAGAATTAAAAAGTTTTGCTCAGTCTTTGGGGGGTCGGAAAATGCACGTGACATAACTCTGAATCCAAATAGGATTTTTTTCTGAACATCAGGAGCATCAGCACTCTGCATTCAGACAGAACATAAGGTTCTAGATGGTGAAACTGAAAAGGGAAAAATTCATACCAAAAATTTATAAACGAAAAAATCTTCAACTAGGTTTGGTCGAACCTGTTGGGTCTGCTTGATTGACAAATATCTTTGCATTTCTTGTTGTATCCTAAAGGTCAAAAATGTATACAAGATCAGTCTTCAATATCGAGAATGGACGGCATGATAACGATCATTCAACATAGTTTCAAAAGTCATCAATTCACCTTTGTCTTTGCTCCAGTATTTTCTCAAATGCTTTGGTCTCCACTTTGTCAAACCCAGAAAAGATTTGTATCCAATGCTTAACTTTATCTCTTACAGAGAAACCACTAGGAAACAGTGAACTGCATAGAATATATTCGATTGTATCTGATCTGCAACACATATAGAATAATTTAGAACATCTTTCTCGAAGGTAATGATCATATTCAACAAGAATTAAGTAAAGCACATATAAATATATAAGAAAAGGAGCCAAGGTTCAAATAATTGTTTTAGATAAATGTCCTACCTGAAATCTTTGTCATAAAGACATCTCAAGATTTTTCCAGGAATCCAATCAAAATCACCAGTGCCTACCTTCCCATCAGCACACCGTAAGCAATATACCCGGAACAACTCAGTCAACCTTTCCATTGTGTATGTTTTTACGAGTATCTGATTTACAAAAAGAACTATGAGTTGAAATGTCTTTAAATTTTAGCATACAACTATCTAAGGCAACCAAACTGAATGCATAAAACGTACAGCTTTGTCTCGAAGCCGTTCAGCAACCAACTTCAAGGTGTCAACTGGAATCGACGTCAATGCACTCACAGCCACATCACAAATAACAGCAACAACGTGTTTGCGGATGTTTTCATCATAATCCAAGAGCCGGTCACAGAGAGCAGCTACATAAGTATTAACACTGTAAGTTTAGTCAATTCTAATGTATACTAATGGCATGACAAAGAAAGACTTACATATAATTTGAGAAGCCTCAGCTCTCAAAGGATCCGAGAGCAAACAGTTCTTAATATGGTCAAGGATGGCCATCCTAACTTCAACAACCCTATCGGTCAGCCTTTTTAGAAACTCCGAAAAAATGGAACCGAACTCTTCGGAAATGACACGTCCAGGCAAGGAAAACAAGTCTCCAACCAATCCAACCACTTTCAAACGAGTATCCAGTTTATCAGCCTGTATATGTTAATAGTATGCATTAGGTATTATTCAATACCAATCAATTTGAAAAGATGAGCTCATACCACATGAAAAGTATTGAAACAACAAATGGATAAAAGTGACTATTCAAACAAATACATAATAGAGTCATGATGCCATGGAGAGCAAGATAGTGGAAAAAGACCAAAAGAAAATTATACCAAAAGCTCTCCAGTGAGATACGGCGCAACTCCGGATAGGGCCTGAGGAGCACAGCGGTACAAATCATAAATAACTTCATGGTAGTCAATTTGACTGCTGGAAAATCGGCTATCTCCAGACATTGAAGAGATCAGGAACTGCTTTATGTCAGATTCAACTTTGGGGGCACACTGCTCTATGACTTTCATAGCAAGTCTTCTTGCAACATCTGTAACGTCCTGCTATCATAAATGCAGAATATGAGCCGTCTGCTATTCCATATAACAACTGAATCCTAAATTAGAATAAAAGCAGTGGCCAGAGCCAGCAATGTCAGAATGCTCACACTTCTATTCCGGCCCAATTTAGAGAGTAAAATTAGTAAAAGATGCTCCTGCACATCTTCACTTTCTTCTAAAAGAACAATCATAATGTTTTGCATT
>NC_025695.1:29518886-29520620 GCF_000633955.1 Camelina sativa
GAATATGAGCCGTCTGCTATTCCATATAACAACTGAATCCTAAATTAGAATAAAAGCAGTGGCCAGAGCCAGCAATGTCAGAATGCTCACACTTCTATTCCGGCCCAATTTAGAGAGTAAAATTAGTAAAAGATGCTCCTGCACATCTTCACTTTCTTCTAAAAGAACAATCATAATGTTTTGCATTGATGAGAAAACAATCTCTGGATGGTCATCTCTGCACATACAGAAAGAAATCAAGATTTCGGGGAAGTAGACTTGATGTAAAATCAGCGGAACTTTTAATCAATCTGAAAAGAAATCTAGGTTGAAAGTGAAACCTACCTAGCAACATCAAGAAATGTAGTAAACACTTCTTTTACCAGATCATCACATTCAAGATCCAACATCATAACACATGACCTGTACTTTGCAACCGTTTCTAAAATGACAACCCTCCTTCCAAATGATGGACCACTGACATCATTCAACCCAGTAAAAGCACTCACAATCAGTTGAAAAATATCCTGAAACAAGATAAGAAACAGAAAAAATCAGTAGAAGACATTTCTTGATGTGATCAAGGTGGCAGAGGAAATTCAGGAGAAACAACCTTCATAATATTATCACTGTAAGGCGCTTCAGGTGCTGTGATACGAGTAATCTCAGAAATGCAGCTTGCAACCAGAAGCTTGACATCCTTGTCTTGATGGTTGAGAATTTCAGGTTTAATAACTGCATCAAGGAAAGGCTGAATGCACTTGAGCACTGCAGGTGGTGGAGACTGCTCCAACTCAGAAAGACAAACAGCAGATTCCTGCATGTAGCAACAAACAAACAAGTTAACGAGACAAGAGTCTTTAAGATTAAGGCTCAAACGAGCAGCTCTACCATTTAGTCACAGTAGAGTACGGATTAAATATTTGATTTTGAGTAGAGAGATATGTTACTAAACTAACCCAACCAAGTCACCCCAATGATACCAACCCAACAGCAAATCACATTTCCACAAAGGTGGTTGACAAAAGAAACATCTTAGTCAATGTAGAAGGCTTTCACAGTTATATATAAATGGAGACTGAAAACTGGGGTAGCATGGCAAGACTTGAAGGAAACCAGGGATAGAGAAATACTAGCCCTACCCTTAAAACTCGACATTCTAACAGCAGCCACCATACAAAGGGAAAAGGTCGCAAATATAGACACAGAATTCGTTCTCGGAGGAACCGAATAGAAAGCCGAACAATTCAGAATCGAGACTAGTCATAAGTAGCTACATATCTTCCAACAAGAATGGAACAAACCCCAGATTTTATGCATGACCTAATTTCCCAAAAAAAACATTCTAGATGAAGGGCAAAGGGTTAACAAAGAAGATGAGTACAAACCAACCCTAATTCGCAACTCCAAAGTGAGAAACAAAAAAAAAAAAACTAGCTCAATTAATGAACATGGAAGAGGATCTACAAAGCTGAAAACTTTATTCGTTTCCAATTAGGCATAATTTAAACAGATGGAAACAAATTCCCTCCAAAGGAAATATCGAAACTTGGACAAAATTAGTAAAAAGAAACAAGGAGAACTAAGATATGGGGAATCACCTTTAAGAGTTTGAGCAACGAATCTTTCGAAACAGGAGTTAGGTCAAGTTTCGATCCGAACTCATTCAACTGTTCCGCCGGCTTCTGAGCCATGGCGAGTGAAACGCAGAAGAACTCTTTAAACCGACGCTGTTCTCGTCTCTTAGAGGTGAGC
>NC_025695.1:29520636-29534102 GCF_000633955.1 Camelina sativa
TTTTTTTTTTTTTTTTTTTTTTTTTTTTGAATTTGATGTTCAGAGTCACTCTACGGAAGAAGAAGAAGAAGAAAGACACATCTGATCTGAGCCCCGATTTGCTGACTTACGGGCTTTGTGTTGTGTCCTCTCTCATCGCTTCCTCATTTTCACTTATTTTATATTAATGGTCCCTCACTTTCTCCTCTATTTACCCTTTTCCCATACTAAAAGCCCATCTCTAAACAGGCCTGGACTTTCTAGAGTAACGGCGTCGTTTAGAGTGGTTCATACTGACTGTTTCACTTTCTCTTTTGTTTGACCTTTTTTTTTTTTTTGGTTGGCTCTCTTGGCAATGGCGGCGGCGACGGGAAATGACGACGACAACGGCTTCGAAAACCAGCTTAAACCAGAATCTGAACCGGCTCTGGTCAACCTTTCGCCTCCTCTGTCTAAGAACGCTCAGAAGAAGCAACTGAAGCAGCAAAGATACGAAGCGAAGAAAGCTGAGAAGAAGGCACAGGAGAAGGAGCAGAAGAGGAAGGAAGGAGAGAGAAAGCATAAGGAATGGGAGGAAACCCTAGCGAACGCGACGGAGGAAGAGAGGCTGAAGCTGATTGAATCGAGGAAGAGTCTGCGGAAGGAGAGAATGGACAAGAGATCGGAGGAGAAAGAGAAGAAGATGGAGCGGCTTAATCGAGCCAAAGAAATAGGTCAAAAGATCGTCGTAGATGTTGATTTTGCGCATCTCATGTCTGAATCTGAGATCTCTAGCCTCGTTCAGCAGATTATGTATTGCTATGCGGTGAATGGGAGAAGTACTTCACCTTGTCATCTATGGCTTACAGGAGTCCAAGGGAAGATGAGTGCTGAGCTTGATAAGCTTCCTGGTTTTGAGAAATGGTTCATTGAGAAGGAAAGTAATTGCTACATCGAGGCCATGGCTGATCAGAAAGATCATTTGGTCTACCTTACCGCTGATTCTGATACTGTTTTGGATGATCTTGACCCCAAGCATATCTACATTATCGGTGGCTTAGTGGATCGAAACCGATTCAAAGGGATCACCATGGCCAAGGCACAAGAACAAGGCATCAAAACAGCTAAGCTTCCCATAGCAGAGTATATGAAAATGTCAAGTTCTCAGGTAACTAACTAATTAAAAGGCCACACAAACAAAAAAAAATCCTCTCTTTGAGCTCCTATGCCCTTTGTTTTCCCTTTATACTTTCTCTCCATGTAAGTAAGATTATGGTTTTTAATTCATTTAGGTTCTCACTGTGAACCAAGTTTTGGAGATACTCGTGAAGTTTCTGGAGACTAGGAACTGGAAAACAGCCTTCTTCACTGTGATTCCTCAGAGGAAAAGAACCGGACTTGATCCTGTTGCTTCTTCGAAATTGGAACCTCAGGAGGAAGACGCTGATGATCATCTGGAGAGGAAAAAGGTATGCGTTGAAGTTCCTCTGGAAAGTAGTAGCTAGATGAATGGAGATTATGCATATGAGAGTTGTTTCTATATCCGCTAAACACTGGTTTCTGTAGCTGAGAATTGGAATCTGGAATGTTTTGTCCCTTTATATGTTTGAGTACTGTCAATTCGTATATTAAAAGATCACATGCATGCGGTTTGGAAACCCAATACTTTATTAACACACATTACCACATGACAGATCAGATGAAAAACTTCATGTTCTTTCAAGTAGATGACAAACAAAGAAAAAAGCATCATTTTTTTTTGTTGCTTAAACCTTGATTTCATAAGCTACAACTTGCGCCTACTAACAGTTATGACTCCCGCTCTGTCAGCTGTCTACGGTATTAGCCATTCTTCTCAGTACTTATTTTGTTGAGTCGGAAATACTTCAACTCTGGCGCCGCTTGCTGCTGAAGATGAACCACTCATCTTAGAATTAGGTTCGTTACCACTGAAAACAAACCCGTTCTGATGGCGATAATGGTACTGCGCCATGTGAATCCCTGGCACAGGCCCGTAGGCTCCGTACTCGCTCATGGCCCCGTTAGGCCTCTTGACCACCAAGCCATTGGTCATACTAACAGATCCAGCACCGCAGCTAACCCCTCGTTCACCCTCCAACTCTCTGTAGCGGTGGAGGTACAATGTGAGGGGTTCGATGTAGTCATCAAAACCGAGCTTGCTCATTGCCCACAAGACGTCCTCAGCAGTAATGGTCTTGCGCTGTTCCCGCTGGCACCGCTCATTAGCCTCCCCTGTTATGAAGCTGATGTACTCCGAGACACACTCTTGGATCGTCTCCTTGGAGTCGTCTGAGATCTTGGCGTGAGCAGGTAAGATCCTCCGCATGATCCGTATCACGTTGGCGATAGGCATAAACCTGTCTTGCTCCCTCACCGTGCACTCCTCTTCACCACCATTACTGGTTTTGTTAGGCTGGATGAATTCTGAGGGACGCATAGTGCCCTCTGCCACCAGAAAATTAGCTGGTAATCCCGACAAAAATAAGAGAAATGGGAGTTTTAGTGCATAATTATTTTGTTAATTGCCTTCATCGCTAGAAGTTTGAGCTTCTATGACGTCTGCATGCCATGCAAACACACTGGTCTATGAGATTGACAAGCTATTTCATTAACTATTAGCCATGAAAATATGGCAGACATGAATAGAGGGATTGCAGAAAACATAAGAGAATGGTTTAGCATGCAACTGAAGGAAGAAGGCTGTAAAAGAGGGATGTGTAGAATGGCACTACCTGGTGCAGGAGGAGTGGTGGTGCCGAGGGATAACTTGCGGTAGCCATGGAAGCCTCCACGTTCCATATCTTTGTTCGAAAATTCACGACTTGGTGTGTTTGTGGATATATAAATAATAATCAATGCCCGAAATTACGAAGCATTTGAAGAAAAGAAGGGAATGAGAGAGATAAAAAAGAGTAAGTGGAATAAAGCTATAGTTTGGCAAGTGTCAGCATTTACAATTTCAGACCTCACAAGTTCCACAACGTGTCAGCCATAGTCGATGTGACCGAGGATCCTTCTCGTCTCCCTTAGCCGTTACAAAAATCCCAATCACCAACGTATTTGTCTTTTTATTCGAACCTTCTAAACTCAACACACCATACAAATACATAGTCGTAGTCTCGTAGAGTAGAGTTAAAATTAAAACTACAGCAAAATAAAGAAAAATGAAACTCGAGAAATCATCTACACGTATCCGTTTTGCGTGCCAAGAAAAAAAACCTAATTTAAAATCTTTCAGTCGAACCCTCATTCTTCCCTCTCTCCCGAGAAGTTGGTCTTGTACAAATCTGCAAGTTTCTCAAAGTATGAGCGAGTCTTGCTGTGCTCAGGCTGTTTCCTCCCACCTTCCATCACCCTCCTGTAGTACTTGTTCATGTTCTCCCACTTCTCCTTACACTTTTTAGCAGATCTGTCGTACCCTCTTTCCTTCATTCTTGCTGATATCTCATCCCAAATCGAACCCTTGTTGTTCATCACCGCCTTGTCTTCCACATCGCTTCTTGTACTAATCAATGCCTGCACTTCCTCTTGCGGCCACCTTCTGCCGCTGCTGCTGCCGCCTCTTGAATACCTAAACTTTATCTCTCTTTGTGTCCGAGCGGAACCACATTTCTTGTCTTCACATTGCTCGGGAAGAATCTGCTGGAGTGGCTGCGGGAACACGGAGGGTTTAGGGATCTCGATATCGTCACCAATAACGCTTTTGATGAAAGTGATGATAGAAAAGCTGCGTGCCATCTCTTGCTTCCGAGCCTCTTCATTCTGTTGCATCCTCTCAATTTCCTGTTGCCTCCAAGCTTCCTCGCGGCGTATCCTCTCGCCTTCCATCTTCTCCATCACCTTAATCAACTGGTTATGCATCTTCTCCTGCCGCTTCATCATACTCCCCACCAACTTCTCCAAGAATTGCTCCAGATTGACCCTTGTTTCCCGCTTTCTTTTGCCCGCGACGGTCTTGCGGACGTCAGGGGATGAGTCACTATCGCTATTAACAGAGGAGCTGCAAATATCAAAATAAAAAATGTTCAATTAGCAACTCTTATGGAAAACTCAAAGCTACCAACACGATTTCATTTTGCAATAAACTAATCATCCCAAAAGTTGCCAAGAATCTACAGACAAACACTGCTGCTTAGAAATGGTATAAACAACACTCAGAATCAAAGACTGTACAAGGTGGTAATGACGCCGCCACATCAGTCTGACTACAAAGTATAATGCTTTAAGCTGAGAGATGTTCAACCAAGGACGCATTAGTTAAACCAATTCAGAATCAAATGATGCAGCAAGCTGAATTATACAGAGCAACCCCAAGAGTCAAGAGAAAGAGTAGTTTAGGACTACTAAACGAGCATCTAATAAACACGTTAAGAATACAAAAAAAAAAAAAAAAAAAAAAAAAAAAATTTTNATTTTCACAGTAACAGATCCAAAAAGCTTACATTTTTATTTACATATATAAAAATGTATATAGTGGTGTAGGAATTACCTGAGAGAGACCCCATCCAAAGAGAGGCGATTGCGAGCTTGAAACTGCAAATGGAGGGGAAGAGGAGCACCAGCATCATCACCCTTTGGAATCCCACGAGTCAATTGACCACTTTGCCCAACGTCAGCAATCTTCGATCCCAAGGGAGCTTCGAAGCAGCCAAACCCCATCTCCGGCAGCCTATCTAGGGTTCCGACGAGAATATCAAGGGGATGTCGATCATCCGACGGAGGCTTAACGCCACACCTGATAGGTTTGAGTTTCTGAGGAGGGGAGGCCAAGTCTGCGAGCGTAGCCAAAGCGTCGTCGTTTCCTTGAGAGTCCGATTGACGGCTGCCGTACATCCACCCGCAACCACCACCTGAGCCATCAAAAGGGTCAACGTCTTCGTCGAAGTCGTCGCCGACTCGTTTCCGACAGTCGCCGGCGAGAAGCTCCATTTCGGAAAGGAAAGGTAAAAAAGGGAAGAAAAACAAAAAAAGGGGCGGCGTGAAAGAAAAGAGTGGCCAAAGTAAAAGCAGTTCAAAGGGTAAAAAAAAAACTCTGTAGTTACGATTCTACCCTCGAAGGAGCAACAGAACCTCCATTTTATCCTGACTTCACTTCACTTCTTGAGTCGTTTCCTATACCCGTTGGCGTTGTTGCATTATACAACCCGAACCTCGACCCGAATATGTTCGGTAGTTTTCAATTTGTATCATCAACTACAAACTTCCCAATAAGTTTCGTGTAAAGGCCAAAAACGCTTTAGGGGCCTGTTCGTTTGTGTGGCTCAGCGAATGCCGCGGAGATAGATATTTTTCTCCCGTTTTAGATTTTAAAAAAAAAACAAAAAAAAAAGGAAAAATCATACGGAAATTTATTCCTCTAACAAGCCGTGTCATAATGAGACAGAAATTATTCCGCCTATCAACTTATTATTATTATTCCTCTTAAACCAGAAAAAGGCTTGACATTTTATTTTGGTTCAAAAGATCAAAGATGTATTTTTTTTTTTTTATTATTGACAACAAAAATATTTAGTATAAAATCAGTAATAGAATTGAGGAGGTAGTAGAAACTAGAAACTAGAAACTAGAAAGCTGCTTCCTTTTCCTTTCTTTTTTTTAATAATAATATTTCGTTCATACGTTTGGGGGAAAAAGGCAAGTGCGTTTTTAGTGAATAAAAAAAACCATCACAGGTTTTTTTCAAACGAGTTTGATCAAATCCATTTTCAGATTATGTTTCATTTTTGTCTGTTATTATTATTTAGGAGGTTGGTTGGTTTGACAAAGTAAATTAAAAAAAATAAAAGAAGAAGGCAAATCTATCTTTTGTGTGTAAATTTTGAGTTTTGATAATGATGATGAGTTGCCGTTTGGCGAAAAGCTATGGTTTTATCAGATTGTTCTTCTTGTGTAGTAGTAATAATAAGAATAATAATGGGAGTCGTCTTCTTCGTTTTCCTCAATTCCCGGCTGATGCGTTCTCTGCGTTTCGCAGTTCGAGGTACAGATCCATGATGTCTGCTTCTTCCTCCTCCTCCTCCTCAAACCCCATGTCCCGTGAGGATGCTACACTCCTCCCATCCATTGATGACAAGTACGGTGGCGTCAGGACCGAGATGACTCATCCCATGGATCCTTCTCTCTTCTCCTCACTTCTCCGTGCCTCTCTCTCTAACTGGACTCTTCAGGTTCTCTCTCTCTCTTTACCTTTTTTTCATCTGATTACGAGTATTCATATAAATTCCATCAAAATTATCACATTGAATGAGTTGGGGTTTTAAAGTGTTGATCTTGTTGTCCCTGTTCTGTTTTGATAATTATTGTATTCTAATGCGGGCCAGAGACTCTTATTATGTTACTTACTTACTGTGCTGCATATAGTAAAAAGTGTGGATCTTTTTCTTCTTATGTGTATGTTTTTGTACTTTGTAGGGCAAGAAAGGAGTGTGGATCAAATTGCCAAAGCACCTTATCGGTCTTGCTGAAAGTGCTGTTAAGGTGTGTTTGTTACTTCAACCAGATTTGTTAAATTGTTTTGGAGATTCTTCATGTCACACTACTGACTGGTTGTGTATTTTATTATGTGTAGGAGGGATTCTGGTTTCATCACGCCGAGAAAGACTACTTGATGCTTGCGTATTGGATCCCCAAAGATGTCCATACGCTTCCTGCCAATGCATCTCACCGTGTTCGCATAGGTGCCTATGTCATTAACCACAACAAAGAGGTGTGATGAGATGAGATTTTCAATGTGTGTGTTTTTTTTTTTTTTTTTTTTCATTTGAAAACATCTCCAAGAATGGTTCACATCTCTGTTTCTGTTTCTTTTTTAAATCCAAAAGGTGCTGGTCGTTCAAGAGAAGACAGGACAATTTCAAGGCCAAGGTATCTGGAAGTTCCCCACCGGAGTAGTGAATGAGGTGCTGCTTCACTTCTTATAAACTCATTACATAGTTAGGTTAGGTACAGCTCTCTGATGCGCCTTTTTTTTTTGTTTTGTTTGTGTTGACTCAGGGTGAAGATATCCATGATGGCTCAGTCAGAGAGGTGAAAGAAGAGACTGGAGTAAGACTTCTTCATGCAATAACTTTTCACCTGTCGCCTTTACAGTTTACATGAGTCCAAGAGCTAATCCCACTCTTCTCTGGATCTTATGTTTTCAGGTGGATACAGAATTCGTCCAAATATTGGCGTTCAGGTTGCAAATCCATCCAACCTCCAACCGCATCATCTGCTATATTGCAACTTAAACTGATTATTATCTGTTTTGAAATTCTGGCAGACAAACACACAAAACCTTCTTTGAAAAGTCAGATTTGTTCTTCGTTTGCATGTTAAAGCCCCTTTCTTTGGAGATCAATGCACAGGAATCAGAGATTGAGGCAGCTCAGGTAACATCTTTTCCTCCCCACTTGAACAACTTTCCAGTCTCATCTCATCCACCCAAACACTAACAAACCTCTCTTCTCTTTCTGAAAATGGGAACTTGGTGCAGTGGATGCCTTGGGAGGAATACACAAAGCAACCATTTGTACAGAAGCATGAACTCTTGAGGTATATGACAGACATTTGCTCTGCTAAAACCGACGGAGGCTACGAAGGCTCCACTCCTATTCGTGTCTCGGCGCCTGATCAACAAGGGGCGCCTGATCAACAAGGAAACTTGTACTACAACACCCGCGACTTACATTCGCGCCATTGACCTTCTTTCTCAACAAACAGAGCAGTCCTCACAGATTCTAACGAAGCTGGTTTATTTGCTGCCTCTCTCTCTCTCTCTATCTATGTAAGCATTTTGACTGACACTTGAATCTTTTTAGCTCTCAACCAAAAACATAAAAAGCATCACAAATGAAAACATATGCATTCAGTGCGATCCAAATCCAATACAATGGCTTTAATGTTACATACAATTCAAAGAAGCAGATTCGTTAGTGAATCCTATTGTTCAACAAACACACTTGATCCTCTTAACACAGCCGCAAAATCTAAACCCTTAATTAAATGCACATCTGATTTTACATCACCAACGCGCCAATGTTCGTTCTATCACACGATACCTTTATACATCGATAATTACGAATTTATATGGGTCGTAAAAATAGGCATGTGTGTATAATATATATATATATATATATGTATTTATGTATCTATATACAGAGAGATCCACTTCACCGATCCTTTTTTAAGTTCTTGTCCTACCGGAGGCAGCTCCAGCACCACCGTTGCTACCGCCACCTGTGGCCCCATACATATGGTTCTGCTGGTGAAGAAACTGATGATGTTGGTGATACTGCATCCCACCGCCACCGTAGAAACCACCAGCATCGCCTTGATGCTCTCCGGGCTCACCACCAGTCTGTGGCCTCCCGAGTCCAGTCCTCTCCCCTTCGATCTCCCTAAACCTCTGCAAGTAAACTTTCAATGGTTCAACATAATCCTCAAACCCTAGAGTGGTCATAGCCCAGAGCAAATCGTCGCCGTTGATGGTCTTCCTCTTCTCCTTCTGACACTTATCGGAGGCTTCTCCGGTGACGAAACTGATGAACTCGGAGACACACTCCTGCATGGTCTCTTTGGCATCTTTGGAGATCTTGGCGTTGGCGGGCAAGGCCTTCTTCATGATCCTGCTGACGTTAGCGATCGGCAAGAACCTGTCTTGCTCCCTGGGAGACAACGAGGACTGTCCGTTCTGGTTGTTCCCGTTTTTCCCTCCACCGGAATCCCTATCGGAATCCCCCATTTCTGAAAATATTACAAGAAAAACAAAAAAGCTGGAAACTTTACTCTCTTTTTGTTTTCAACAAATCATTCCATCATTTGATTCAAATCGAATTCAACTGGTGGTTGACTTGAGTGGGAGGGGAAGACTGATGCGAGAAATTTAGGGTTTTAGTAAAAAAAAAAGAACGGGTGGGAATTGAAAAGTGTCGGCTGAGATTTGTACACAGTGTGGTGAAGGGAGTCGCCGGAGTTTATATAAAGCGAGGATGCACGACTTCTGTTCACGTGACACGTGCGCACATATGAACCGTCCAATTACTGATAAGATTCTGACAACTGGATACGTGCTCGACCGTCGGATTGGAATGATCTTGTTTGAGTGAGTTAAACAGCTCTTTATCACTCTGCCACGTGTTGTGGACCGTTAGTGGACCCGGCCAACTTTCATTTGGACCCGACGCGAAGAAGAGGAGCGTGGTCAACACACAGCAGAGAGAAACAGAGCGCGTGGAAGACACAGTGGAGAGATGAACGCGTTAGGGAGACAGAAGGTAACTGCCACTCAACGACCCATCGGTCAATTTTTTCACTTTTTTTTCCTTTTTTTTTTGGGTTAACAACTAGAACTAGAACTAGTAGTAGTAGTAAAAAGAAGATGGGGATTTGAATTGGTTTGGGATCATGAGGGTGTGGTCTCTGTGGTGGGGTTCATTGCCATCAAAACTGCATCGACCAATCAGATCAGACAGCTGTTGGAAACAAAGGGTCCAGTTTTTGTCCACTTTTGACGGTCTCGATCTTCCCCGATGGGCCCAACCATTGTCGCTTTACTAAGCGTGTGATTATTACTTAACCATAATCACCAGCTTCCAGCTGTATTAATTAAGCTCCTAATGACATTACTAATGGGTTTGTCCCACCTGGGGATCCTGATGGGCCGGCCGTAAATATTAATCAGTTATCAAACTGAATGGCCCATTGAAAGAAGGTGATGATACTGTGATAGAAATGTTGACAATGTACCAGGCTTCTTTCTCTTTTCAATGTAACGAGGGAGGAATTGAGAAAGTGTGGTTTGGTCAACAAAACCCTAAACACAAGGCATCGTGCTGACTGCTGACTCCATCCTACTAGTACTATAGATGTGTGTACGCCACGTGGAGACGAAAGTCAATCAGCGTTGTGTTATTTGTTCAAAGCTGAATGAAATGTGTGGGGTGAGAGAAAGTATAGTTGAGGGTAGGCTTGATTCTTTTGGTTCCTGCATGACTACTCCAATTCAATTTTGTAGCGCTTCTTAGACAAATTAATAAAGAAAAGGAGAAACGTCACATTACATACAAACGTTGCACCAAATTTAATTAAATACTTATACGGAGTGAAAGAGTAGGCGAACCACTCAGTAATTGCTTCCAAGTGCCGTCTCTCTTTCTCTCTCCGGGGTTCATTGATTCATTTGGAAGATTCAGCTCCCAAATTGACCCTTTCATTTACAAGTCAGCCATGAATTAGTTTTTTTTTTTTAATAGAAAAGCAAAGAGGGTTATATGGGTATAAAGAGAAGCTGCCGTACAGAGCTGTGTAACCTGAAGCCACGCAAAGGGTCTCTTCCTCTTCTTTAGCTTCTTGTATATATATATCCTCGTTCATGCTATTCTCATTTCTTTAACAAAAGCAAACAATATTCATATTGTTGTGACAAAAGGCAAAAAGAAAAACATTTTTCTTTGATTTTTAAAAATGGGAAGCTTCGTCATTCTCCGTTGCTTCATCATAATCTTCTTCTTGTTGTTCAACGGAGCATTTGGGAATATATGGACCAGAATGGAGATGGTGGAGATGGCTGGCTACGGCGAACAGAAACTCTCCTCCGTCATCATCACCGGATCTCTTCTTTGCGACACTTCACGTCCTCGCTTTCATTCCATCGCTATTCCAGGTATATAGTTTCTCTACCTTTTTCTCTTCATGCTACTTGTGCGTTCTGAGTACTTACATGATCCTCACTGGTGCAACTGTTGCCATCAAGTGCCACACTGGATCCAAAAAGAGGTCCAAATGGATTAAGGCTGTTACTGATGATTTGGGAGAGTTCGAAATCGATCTTCCCTCCCAACTCCACGCGATTCCTGACCTCGAAAACACATGTTTCATCAAGCCAGTACATGTTCCTAAGCCCTACAGATGCTATCACACTTCTACCAATATACACAAACGTATCAAACTTGTTTCCTCTACCAATGGCTTCCGTGTCTACACCTCAGGGAAGATCAGGTTACAAGGTTACAGTGCAAGATCATAACAAGCTCATGGTGTCAACATTTCAACAAAAGATTTGAACAGAAACAGCAGATTCTTCAAGTTCCATCATGTGAAAACCATTCGTTTCTTCTGGTCCTCGTTTGTTTAGCTGGCGCTTCAGTCACAGAACCGAGTTGAGTCTCTCTATATTGTATTTCATGTTGCAACGGTGTAAAAAAAAACATACGCGGTTTACATCATGTGTATAAAGGCCCTCATGTTTTTGGTACAAAAGTAGCGTGATCACATTAGAACATATATCAGATGAAATGTTTAGCAGAACTAACCCAAATAAAATTTGCTGAATAAACGACACAAAGCATGTCTCTAAACTTGCAAACATTGAAGACAAGACTGAGAGAAAGAGATAACTCAGGATTGAGACGCTTTGGGGTGAGTTTCAGAGAGTATGTATGTAGCAACATCACCACAGCAAGTAAGCTTATCAGCTTTTTCTTCAGGGATCTCAATCGAGAACTCTTCTTCAATAGCCATAACCAGTTCCACCTTGTCTAAGCTGTCTAGCGACAAATCCTTCTGGAAATCAGCCCTTTCAGTAACCTGTGTAAGTAAACTAACCCGTATTACAAAACAACCTTTTCACTAAAAACACTATACTGGTTAAGAAAAAAGCAGCATTTTGATAACCTTGGAGGAGTTAGTTTTGTCATATTTCTTCACCAGTTCAATAACCCTAGTCAAGATTTGATCTTGGCCTCCATCTGCAACAGCTCCTGCTGTAAAATTCATATAACCATTACCAATAATCTTGAAAACATTATCGTTTTGAAGCTGCAAAATGGGTCTGACAGAGACTCTCAGTCCCAAGTGTTGCAGGATTAAGCTCCTTATGCAATGCATCTGAAACAAACATGAAGACATCAAAATCAACAAGTGGACGAATTTCCAATAAAGTTTCAGCCTTTTAAAGAGGAAAAAAAACAATTAAAATATCCCTTCCATTGATGCCTAATGTTTCAAGCTTTAACGGAACAACACCACTGAGGAACCAATTTCAAGCTTATAAAAACTGAGACTTGATACACCGAATTTCAAATTTCAAATAGAAGCCACACAGATCGAAATCTATTGAAGCCCATACCTGCGACTATCGGGATATGCCAGGGAGTGACGATCTTTAGGTCTAAAGCGGGAGAATGGCAGAGAGCACAGAGCAGAACAGAGCAGAGTGCAGCAGGAGAGAAGAGAACAACACCTTCTGGGCCAAAAATATTAATGGGCCTTAATAATATGGATTGGTAGGCAATTAATGCGTCGTCGTTTGACTTTGAAAGCCCAAGAAAGTTTATGGCCTTTTCTATACAGTTCTCCTGCTCATTTCTAATTATGGCTATGTGATTGCTCTTATTATATAAACTTATATTTCCCAATTTAGTAAGGCTGCTGAATCTTGGATTCTTGTAACGTGAGTTATTAATAGAAAAAACTTTAATACAAGAAATAGTTGGTAAATAGGGGTATAGTCCTATATTACTAGCATGGTTAGTGGACGATATTCAATTCATCTCCATGTGTCTAACGTTTGAAGTCACGCTTTTAATAGAGAACTTATCTATGAATGACATAATGTAGTAGGTTAGGTATTAAACTCTGCATTAAGGTTACTAATTAAAATTTAAGTGGTACATAATATAAGACCAATGAATTATACAAGAAACAATATGTTTTAGAATAAGATACTGGTATATGTGATGCAAACCGTATATATCGTCAACGGTAGATATATGACTTGTAAAAGTTATATACCAACAATAATATATTCATATTATATCGTTTAACTTAATGGTGAGGAAAGACAAAAATCTCTCATATTTTGTTCAAAAAATTTAGAAATAAATACAATTTGGATACCGGTAATTGCCGGAATTGCCATCATTTGTGTTAAGTTTCACCCATCCAATAGATGGTAGTGTCCACGCAAAGAGTCTATCGACTGGCACGACATTCACTATTGTTCCTCTCCAACTTGAGTGTTCGAACTTCGAATGACACATCTCTATAGCCAGTATTAGTTTTGTTAATGTGTTACTAATCGGATTCCAAAACTGAGATAAGATATGGGTTTTTTTGTTGGTTCCCAAAAAGTGTAAAATAACGAAATAATAAGTGGACGGCAAATAAGTGATTAATATAATGAAGAAAAGAAAAAAAGTAAGCGTATGAGAGAAAGTTGGTAATAATTTGGATGGCACAAGTAATGCCTTCTGTACTACTACTAAACTTTGTTTGAAACCTCTTCTTCCACTTGGTGATTGAATTATTATTTTAATAAGTATTATACAATTCAATTGATAGAAAATTAGTAGTAATATTGAAAGCAAACGAAACAACAGTGGGATAGCAAATCTTTATCGTCATCAACCATTCCCCATGTTCCTGCCCACTTTGATTCCCCTCCCAATAAGAATTATCATGATTGCCATTTTCATTTTCAAGTTTAAAAAAAAAAAAAAAAAAAAAAA
>NC_025695.1:29534214-29560312 GCF_000633955.1 Camelina sativa
AAAAAAAAAAAAAAAAAAAAAGGCTCAAACAATAATTAGTACTAGTATTTTGCAACAAAAATGATTGATTGTCTCTTAAAATCACATGTTGCATCCTTCACAATTAGCACTTATTAGAAGAATCATTCATTGGGAAAAAGAAAAAAAAAAAAAAGAATTACCAAATAAGATTTGAATCCTACAAGTAGGAAGGAATCAGGATTAACTTAATTAATGATAGATTTTTAACTTATGGGAAAAAAGAAATAATAAAAGGGTGCACGCATTGGTAACCCAAAGCGTCGGTTATTAAATTTTGTTTTTAGGAAAAAAGATTAATTTGTTATTACAGACAGAGAAGAAAGAGTACGAAATTACCCTCGTCTCTAAGAAGGGAAGAGAGAGGGACGATGACGATTAGCCAAAACATTCCATATAAAATAAAATAAAAAATAAACGTAAGAAAAAGCTTTCTCCTTTTATTCTTTTTCTTCCCAAAAATTGGTTTGTGCTGCTGTGAGAGAGAGAGAGAGCATTGCTTGTTTTTGCTTCCATCCATTTTTTGTTTTTTTTTTTTCTTTTGATTTTATCGCAGAAGAAAAAGAAAAGAAAAAAAGAAGAAGATTTCCAAAATAAATTAAAAAAAGAAAAAAAAAGAGAGAAGAAGTCTAAAAATTTTGGACGATAATCAGAAAAGAGAGAGGAGGGCCTCTCGCCCTCTTATTAAAAACCTTTGTCTTCTCCAAATCTCAAGATTTCTCTCAATCTCAGCTCTCTCTTCTTCTTTTTTTTGTTTTTCCTCTCTTTCTCCGTTTCTTTATTTTACGGTATTGATATATTCTCTCTCTCTCTCGCTGTCTTCTTCATCTTCTGGGTTTTGTTTTTGTTTTTTTTTTTGATTCCAAAGCTTCAACCTTTTTGATGATCATTGGGGTTTTGTTTTGCAGGAATCCAAGATCGTGGGTCGATCGGTTTTGACATAATCCGATCACGACCCATCTGCTCTTTTTTTCATCCTATTTGCTTCCCTTCAGGTTTTTTTTTTTGGTGTTTCAGATTCCACTCTTCTTCCCCACTTTTAGATCCATATGTATAATACCAAAAAAACACAACCTTTATTTGCTTGTCTTGCTTCTTCGCAGAAATGGAAATGGAATCATGTAAGCTCTTCATCGGTGGGATATCTTGGGAAACCAGCGAAGATCGTCTTCGTGAGTATTTTCAGAGTTTTGGTGAGGTTTTAGAGGCTGTCATCATGAAAGATCGAGCCACTGGTCGTGCTCGTGGCTTTGGTTTCGTTGTCTTTGCTCATCCTAATGTTGCTGAGAGAGTCGTTTTGCTTAGACATATTATCGATGGCAAAATTGTAAGTTTCCTCCTTTAACCAAACACTCTTCATACATACATTGCTTCCACTTTCAGTCTCGCTGATTACTTGCTTCATTTAGAAGTTGCTGCTTCTCAAAGCAAACCCTTTTGATTTTCTAATTCCCCTTTTAGTTAATTACTTGACTCTTTAAGTTTACAGTCAGCGTAAAAGTGAAAGAGCTTTCTCCCTCTGATAAATGCATTTTCGATCATTCTCTCACACACTAATAAACATGTTAAAACTTGGATTGTTTTCATGGCTACTTAGTCTTACTTCGACTGCTCTCTTTTTGTTGTGTCCTGTGTTGATTTTCTCCATGATCACAGGTTGAGGCTAAGAAGGCAGTTCCAAGAGATGATCACGCAGTCATGAACAAAAGTAACAGCAGCCTTCAGGGATCACCTGGCCCATCTAACACCAAGAAGATCTTTGTGGGGGGTTTGGCATCCTCGGTGACAGAGGCTGAGTTCAAAAAGTATTTTGCTCAGTTTGGTATGATCACTGATGTTGTGGTGATGTATGACCACAGAACTCAGCGACCTAGAGGCTTTGGGTTCATCTCGTATGACTCTGAGGAAGCTGTCGACAAAGTGCTCCACAAGACATTCCACGAACTCAATGGTAAAATGGTGGAGGTCAAACTGGCTGTTCCTAAGGATATGGCTCTCAACACAATGCGGAACCAACTGAATGTAAATAGCTTTGGCAGTAGTAGAATCAGCTCGTTACTGAATGAGTACACCCAAGGGTTCAGCCCGAGTCCAATCTCTGGTTATGGAGTAAAACCTGAAGTTAGGTACAGTCCAGCAGTAGGTAATAGGGGCGGCTTCTCACCGTTTGGACATGGATATGGAATCGAGCTCAATTTTGAGCCAAACCAGACTCAGAACTATGGATCTGGTTCTAGTGGAGGCTTTGGTCGACCCTTCAGCCCTGGATATACTGCGAGTCTCAACAGGTATGGTAACCAGATGGAGTTGGGTGGAGCTAGTGCTGGGAATGGTTCTGTGGTAAATGCAGCAGCAAAGAACCATTTATGGGGAAATGGTGGTCTTGGTTACATGTCAAACTCGCCGATATCAAGAAGCAGCTGTAATGGAAACTCTGGAATGCCTTCACTAGGCAGCATCGGAGACAACTGGGGAGCAGCTGCACGTGCACGTAGTGGCTACCACGGTGAGAGAGGAGGCGTAGGATTAGAAGCAATGAGAGGAGTTCATGTTGGTGGTTACAGCAGCGGCTCAAGTAGCTTGGAGGCAGACTCTCTGTACAGCGACTCAATGTGGCTTTCACTGCCTGCAAAGGCAGAGGAAGGATTGGGGATGGGAGCATTGGACTTCATGTCTAGAGGACCAGCTGGATACATCAACAGGCAACCAAACGGAGGTATGTGCCATTTTTGATCTGAGAATTTGATCATTTTATAGAAAAATCAAAATCTGATGAAAAGATGGTTGATGTTGCAGGAATTGCAGCTTAGAGAAGTGAGAAATCAACACTATTGGAGATCAGATGATTGCAGAAGAGAGTTTTTTAGACGAGGAAAAAAGTTATTAAAAAAAAAAAAAATTATTGGTTCCAAAAAGCTTAAAGCTTTTCTTTTTTACTTTTTTACTATTTTGATTGTTGTTATAGCCTTTTTTCCTAATTTGGGGGTTTGTTTCTTTTTTATCTTCAAAAGAAAAGATGTAAACTTGAGTGATATAAAGAGACAAAGAAACAATGAAATGTATTTTGTTCTTGTCTCTCTTCCTTTTATCTACTAAATCCATATATTGACAAATTCAAACATGAAAACGAATTAAAAAAGAGCAATTTGCCTAGAATGTAGGCAACGTAGTGTGAGGCCGACGTGTGTCAAAACATGTGGATGATGATAAGCCACAGGACAAAGAAAGCAATCCATCATCCATCACAATAATATCCATTTATGTGAAGTGGACCAAAAGAGAGAGAAGCGAGAGTTACAGTCCTCAAACTAGAGACGAAACATCCTAATCCCCTCAAACTCTCTCTCTCTTACAGCTTCAAGACTTCACTGGAATCATCGCCACCATTGTCCCTACACTCCTCCTCTATAAGGTCTCGTCTCACGAGGCTCTCTCAAACCGATAAAGATGCGGTTGCTAGTTGAGGAAGTAGCTTCACCACTGTCCTCTGCATCAACTCCAACGTGTAACTCTCATACTTGCAGATGGAAGCCTTACTCCAACTCTACTGACTTCACAGCCAACGCATCAGATCTTCTCATCCTTCTCGCCTCAGCTCTCATATGTGCTCTCTCCCTCTACGCTGCAATCCATTGCTTTCTCCGGCCAACCCTCGAGACTAACGAAGACCACAAGCCTGATGACCCTGAGGCAGCTGCTTCATCCGCTGCACCAACTCCTACGCTTGTCTACTCATCCGACCTTGAGCTTGCAGGAGCTGAAGCAGAGTGTGCCATTTGCTTGTCGGAGTTCGAACAAGGAGAGAGCATCCAAGTGCTGGAGAAATGTCAGCATGGTTTCCATGTCAAGTGTATCCACAAATGGCTCTCTTCCCGCTCCTCCTGTCCCACTTGCCGAACTTCTATCTTCCCACAACACTCGGAAACTCCTTCCAGCCAGATCAATGCTTAGAGCTTCTTCTTCTTTTTCCATCTTGTCTTTCAAAAGCTTAGAGTTGTATCATGTTTTGCTTGAGATTACTCTGTTTCTGTTCTATAGTATTATTAGTAACACAGACCAACCAAAGTACTAGTTACCAGTCTAATTCTACATCGCCACGTAATGAAAGGAAGCCGTGATGAGTTTTTTTAATAAGATTGATAGAAAAACATTGTACGAGAAAGTTGCTGGACCAGAGGCTTTTTAATCAGAAGAATCAATGGGTTTAATAAGTGAAAGAATCTAGGAAAAAACTAGAGCAACTTGATGACAAATGTGTATAGCATATAGGAGAAGAAATTATATGGAAATTAAGACCATCATTAGTGGAGCAACCCTCCTAAGTTACTCTCATATTAATTAATTATATAATTAATATTAAATTAATTAAAACAATTCTAAAAGAACTTAAGCAAAATCAACTCATTATTAGAGAATCCCAAAGAAGGTTGCTTAAGCATTTAAATAATATTTTTTTAATTTGTGTTTATTAATTATCAAAATTTTATTATCTAAAATGACAAAACAATTATTTAAAAATTTTATATTACATAAAATAGAAAACAATAAAATTTTACAAACTTCATATGTTGTCCCAAAACCTGAAACAAAAGAAGAAGACAAGTAGAGTTAATCACAACAAGAGATAAAAAAAAGTTAAACAAACAAGAGATAAACAAGAGTAAAACAAACCACATATAAGCAAGAGTTAAACAAACAAGAGATAAACAAGAGTTAAACAAACAAGAGACAAAACAGAGTAATTAACAAGAACATAAAAAGCTACTCATTCATTCTACAATCTAAAACACAAACACAAACATAAGATCACAAGAACACACGGGTTCACTCTACAATCTACAATCTACAAGAACATTAACAACAACACACGGGTTTACAAAACGATGTCCAACAAACACTCTACTAATCTTTCCTTCTTTCCTTCTCAACAAACACAAACACTATACACAGGGATCGCTACTGATCCGAACAACAAACACAAACACTAAACACAAACAGAACAACAACCACAAACACTAAACACAGGGATCGCCACAAACACTCTACTAATCTCATGTTACTTTCCTTCTCAACAAACACAAACACTAAACATTTGGGATCGCTACTGATCAGAACAACAAACATAAACACTAAACACAAACACAAACACTCTACTAATCTTACACAAACACAAACATAAGTGAACATCAATCAAATCTCAAAAGCAAAGAATCAACTCCTAATAAGTTAAACCGACACAAAACATTAACAATTCTAACAATCAATGAATTAGCAACCGGTTGAATTAGCAATCCGTTGAATTAGCAAAACATGCAATAAATCGATGATGAGGAGACGAACCTTATCTCTCCGATCTGTTAGCCGGTGGACCTCGTCGTCCGCTTTAGACCCCCGGAAACCTCCGCCGTCATTGTCCCACCAATCTGAAACCTCCGCCGTTGTTTGTCGTGCTCCACCGAAGCGTCATCATCTTAGGGTTACACCGACTTTGGTTAGCCATCGCCTCCGGTTGCCATCAACCTCCATATTTAGCCGGAAATTCGTGTGAAATGGTGGATTTTCCCGGAATTTGGAAAGATCGCGACTTCGATCGCCTTTGTCTTTCACCCGACAGAGAAGAGAGAGAGAGAGAGAGTCGGTTGCGTTTCTCAGAAAAAAAAAATTAACTTTTATATTTAACTTGTAACCAATGGCAAAACGCCACGTCGCGTTACTCAGGGTGTTGCTCGAATTGCTATCAGAAGCAGCGATACTCACCAAGGACTCGATAATGGTTTAATATTGTGTATTTGGGGTCCAAAACAGAGAGTACCACTAATGATGCTCTAATACTATGATGTAACCTGTACTTAAGCTCAATTTCAGAATTTCACCAAATCAACACTTATTGGGCCGAGAAATGGGCCTAATATTTATTGGGCTTATAAATGGGCCTAATGATAGGTAACTCCAGGCCTTTCCCAAACCTTTTAGGCTATACAGTCCTCTCTCGGCTATAAATAGCATTTAAAGAGTAGGAGAGAGAGTCACAGTCACACAACACAACATCCTATTACCTTCCAAAGAGAGAGAGAGAGAGAGAGAGAGAGAGAGAGAGAGAGTCGTTTTGAGACAATGAGTCGGAAAATGGAATCGAACGCAGGCAGCTCCGACGAGAACAGTTCTCCGACTCCATGTAAGTAAAGTTTTCATCTTTTGGACAAATCTGTACTCTTTCTCTATTAGGTTAAAAAAGTCATTAATTAATTTTGTGGTGTTGTTGTGTAATGTGTAGTGAGGAACCCATTTCAGAAAAGTGGGAGTCAGGCGGTGTACGAGGTGAGTGTGACGAAGAACGCGTGCGTGATGAGAGCCGACTTGCCTGGGTGTCCCGAGTCAGACCTCAACTACTGGGTCGACACGGTCGGCAACAACGTGCACTTCTTCGCTGACGAACCAGCCATGCCCGAGTACGAAAACGCCGGACGCAAGTACGGAGGCTCCATGGTGGTCGACCCAGAGGCGTTCGACGTGAAGAAAACTAAGGTGAAGCTTATCAACGGAGTGCTCTGGATCACCGTCCCTAAGATCCCCGGCACAAAGGCCTCCATTGGTGTCGTTGATCAGAAGATCATTCGTTTACCCAGTCAACCACATCATCGCACCTGATTTGTGTCGTCTCTTCGTGATTTGGTTTGTGGTCTAGCTAGGGTTCAGTAGCTAGCTAGCTAACGTCTCTATCTATCTATATCTATCTATCTATATCAATGGCTTGCTCATGCAGCGCTGGTTTATGTTTATCTAATTTCTTCAATGGTTTAATTAAGTAGTACTCTTTTTTTTTTTTTTTTTTTTTGGTCAAAAATTAAGTAGTACTCTCTTACTTCTTCTATCTCAATAAATGAAAAAGTTGTCACCTTTCTTTTTGTTTTGTTTTAATCTTACATTATATAATTTAGCTAATCCACCAGACTATATAGATTATTGCCATGATCAAACTAGATAAAGACATAACCTTGAGAACTTTTTGAACGATATTAATGAAATCGTGTACATTAAAAGAACAAACTTTTAAATTGAGTTGATGAGAAAAAACTTGATAAACACTAATTATCAACAACGGTTGAAAATTTTTACTTTTAGATCTTTTGATGTAAATTAAAACAAGAAAGATTGACAGCTCATAGTTTTTTTTTAGCCATGAAGATTGCTGACGTCAGCGTCATCTTCAATTCAATCACTGTGAAAAAAATGAAAGAGATTGGCATGGAACAATTTTATTTTTGCAGTATTTTTTTTGTCGTATGTATAAACGAATGGAGAAAAAGCATGGGACTGCTCATAGAGTTAGTAAAGTCAGCTCTCTTTCTCTACCGTAAAAAAAAATTCAAAATTCAAAAGAGAAAGCAAGTTCTTTTGTTTTTGCCGAGAGATATACATTAATAATAAGTTAGCTAGTTTTTCTTTTAAAGGCTCTTGATCGACGAGTACGTGACGCCATCCTTGCAAAGACCATAAAAAAAACTTCAAAAGGCTCTTGCACGTGTGGCTTAGAACTTTTTAGGTGATTGTTTTTATTTTTTTTGGGCAAGGATTATCTTAAATATCAAGCTATTGTAATCATTACAATCAGATTTTCTTAATGAAAGTTCACATATTTTCAAAGAAAAAAAAGTTAGCTAGTGTGTGACGTAGTAAGACCAGTCAAACTTCGCGATTGAAGGCGAGAAAAAGCCAGCTGGAGCGTGCCACGTCACAGACTGTACTACCTCAGGCTCATCATCATGGTGCTTCGTCTATATTTATCAACAGCAAAATATAACCAAAAAAAAAACGCCATTCTTAATTACGCAACATAGAACTAGCTAGAAGAGAGAAAAGAAAGAAGAGAGAGAGAGAGAGATGGGTGAGCCAAAGCGAAAATTATTGGACATGTCAAGATTTCCAACAGTTCGAGGTATCTATCTCTTTCCTCACTACTTATCTCTCTTTGTTTTCCTTTTAATTACCAGCTAGCTAGTATAAAATTAGATTTCCCAAGAACATTCATGTTATTGTTTGTAATCTCTCCAGAAAAATGTTGTTTTTATCTAGAAAATTTTTCTCCTTTTTCTTGTTTAAGTGATAACATATATGAACTTGGTACAAAGATTTACATTTTTGTTGTGCTTGAAAAGCTAGTTTTTTTTTTTGTTCATGAAAATTGAAGCTGATCAAGTTAGTTCTGTACTGATCTAGTTTCTCGTACGTTCTCGATGGTTCTCTGTATACATACATCTATTTTGTTTTCATGAAAAAGTAAGGTCCTTTTTTTTATTTTTTTATTTTCATGAAAATGAAACAGATCGAGTTATAAATAAGTTGCATGTTTTTTTTTTTTTTGTTAAAAGGCATTCAAATTTAAAGGCGTGGAACCAAATGTTTTACAGAACCGAAACCCAATATTGGAAGCCCAATGAGATAGATATTAGAATAAATATTAAACCAAACTAAAAAAACTCTTAGTTAAAATAGAACCAATCTTGAACCGAAGAGTTGAATCATAACCAATAAAACAATTAGGCAGTAGTAATCAACTCGAACCATCCCACGCTGTCATCAATGATTGGAGATGAAAAAACACGATCGTGAGAGAGATAAGAGGAGAATCCAGTGGCGATTAGGGTTTGTCCTTTCTTTTAACGAGATCCTTCAAACCAGAGTTGTAGCATGTCGGAGGACAGGATGGAGTTAGAGTGACGGTAGCTGAGTGCTCTGTTTCGCACAAAAGAGTCAATCTGTTTAACAATAAGGTCGGCGGACTTGAAGCTGTTCCGATGAAGACGATGGTTCCTTTCCGTCCATATGTTGTAGATCGTAGCTTGCCAAGCCGTGAGAAGGAGTATCTTGACAACTCTAGAACCTTGGAAGCTAGTGAGCTGCTGAAGGCAGTCAGACCAAGAACGGACAGGGGAGAAGGAGCAGCGGTTGGCGATGAGGTTCCAGATGCTCCAGCTGAACGGACAATCAAAGAAAAGGTGATCACGACTTTCCTCAGTCGATCCGCATAGCAGACAAGACAGATCTACCTGTAAACCTCAAGATCGAAGTCTATCCCTAGTTGGACATCTATTCAACACAAATAACCAGGTGAGGAATCTATGCTTTGGTATGCCTTTAGTGAACCAAATGATCCTATACCATGCCACCTTATGTAGAGTTTCTTTTAGGGCAGTGTAGATGTTACCAGTAGTTCGACCATCTCGCAGTTGGTCATTAATCCACCAGATGTACTTATCCTCTTCGTCTGCTAGTTGTAAGGTAGTTAGCTCAATATGAAGATTGACCTATTTTTCGGATCGTGCAGGTGGTACCCTCCATGTGCCATGACGCTAGAGGTCTGCGATGGTTGATCTTAGCGGGATGTCCAAAGTTCCTTCATTGTGCAGGTAGGTTGACAGTCGTCCTAGACTGCACCAATGATCGCTCCAAAACCTACATTTTCTTCCATTGCCAACCTTAATCTTTATCCAATGGAATACTTCTTCCCGAAGCTTTAAAAGTTTGTTCGTTAACCAGGAGAACTTGTTACTTGGCTTCCGGGTCCAAAAGTTACTAAGATCTCCAGAGAGAACAGCCGACTTGAACCACGCAACCCACACCGAGCCTGCCCTGAAGAATAAGAGCCAGATAAGTTTTATCATACATGCTGTATTCCATTTTCGCAAGTCACGAATACCTAGTCCTCCCTCTGATTTCGCATTTGTGATAGTTTCCCAAGCCACTCGGGCCGAGTGATGACCCTCTGTAGTTCCTTTCCACAGGAAAACACCAGTTAGAGAGTTCAATGTGTCAATACACTTCTTTGGCAAGAGGAAAGCTGAGCACCAGAAGTTCGTCAGTCCAGCAATCGCAGTGTTTAGGAGTTGTAACCTTCCCGCAAATGAGAGAGATTTCATGGACCAGGCATTTAAGCTACTTTTTACTTTCTGGATCAGAGGAGCAGAGTCGAGCAAGGTAAGCTTTTTAGTGTAGAGAGGTATGCATAGATAACGGATCGGTAGTTGTCCATGGCTAACCCCTGTTTCAAGTTTGATCTGGTCAATTCCAGGTTGAGAAAGCCCGGAAGAGAAGAAACTAGTCTTAGGGAGACTGACAGCCAGACCAGAGACAGCTTCAAAATCCTTCAAAATGGTAAGGACCCTTTGAACCGAGGCTAATGATCCATCTACAAATATCAACAAGTCGTCTGCAAAGCTTTAAATCACGACACCTGTAATGATACTTTATTTTTCCTTCTTCTGCAGCTTTATCTAACATGGCAGAAAGACAGTTTAGTGCAAGAACGAAGAGGTAAGGCGATAGTGGATCACCCTGCCTGAGCCCTCTTCTACTTTTAAAGTACCCATGCACGCGCCCATTGAAGCCAACTGAGAAGGAGGGAGTGCATATACATGCCCGAAGCCATTGAATATAGAGTTCAGGTACTTCTATTCCCCTTAGACAGCTAAAGATAAACTCCCATCGGATAGTATCAAATGCTTTTGCGATGTCAACCTTTATTGTTATCCGTTTGGGTACTTTCGATGATAACCATTTACAAGTTCCGCAACAAGCAAGGTATTTTCAACTAATAGTCTTCCTTTGATAAATGCAGTTTGATTCCGCTAGACCAAAGCTGGGAGGGCAGGTTTGATTCTTGCTACCAGAAGCTTGGAGATGACTTTATATAGAGTATTAAGACAGGAGATTGGTCGAAAATCTGAGATGAGAGAGGCTCCGGGGAATTTCGGGATCAAAGCAAGTGTTATTGCATTAGTCGCTGAAGGCAAGAAGGATGTGTGGAAAAACTTTTGAATGCTTGTGGTGACATCTGAACCAAGGATCCCCCAGGCGGATTTGTAGAAGGCAGAGGTAAAACCATCAGGCCCTGGTGCCTTATTTGCATTTAGCTTAAACATTACGTTTGTGATTTCCTCAATGGTAGGCTGTTTTACCATTGTGAGTTTTAGTTCAGGGGAACAACGGTAAGTTATAATGCTTTGTATCCATGCAGGACAACCAGAGATGGGTAGCATAACAACATGACCAAGTAGAGATTCAAAATGACTAACAGCCAGTCGACTCATTTCAACTGGATCATCAATAATAGCTCCCGAAGAGCTAGAGAAGGATCTGATGGCGTTGAATGCATTGCAGATCCTGGTAATGCGATGAAAGTAACCCGTGTTTAAATCTCCCTCTCTAAGCCAGTTAATGCGAGATCGCTGTCGGAAATACGCTTCTTCCACCCTTCTGAGGAAATTCCATTTGGTGTGGAGGTCTTTCTCTTCTTATAACAGAGCTGGCGACGGATTGGATATAGCTTGTACTTGCACAGTTTGTAGCAGTAAGTTAGTCTCTCTCACTCTGTTTTGTATATCTGAAAAATTCTTTTTTGAAAGTGTTTTTAGCTCTCTTTTGAGTGTTTTCTGTTTTGCACTGAGAGTCGACAAACACATTTCCCTTTGATTTGTGTTTCCAGCTAGAATCTTATTGGTTTCCATCATTTGGAGGAAAAGCGGGTGGGTGGAAAGGAAGTTGAAGAACTTGAAAGGTTTGGTACCAGAAGAAGGAAGGGTTGCATCGAGGTTTAGAAGGCACGGTGTATGGTCCGAGTATTCAGGAGCAAGGAAAGAGGCGATAGAGTACGGGTAAGCAGCAATCCACGGGTTGTTTACTAGCAGTCTGTCAAGTTTTTTGGCTATAGGGTTTGAAGGATTTTTACTTGACCAGGTGAAAAGAGGACCTTGATAGCGCACATCAAACAAATCAAGCTATAAGAGACAATCCCGCAACTCTGTCATTCGCGAGGTTAAGTGGTTGACATTTGCATTGGAGTGTTCCCCAGGATGGATAATTTGATTGAAATCTCCTCCTACCATCCAGGGAAGAGAGTCCAACTGAAACCGCTGCTGGAGATCAATGATTTCACACAAAAGGTCAGTACAATTGTCACTTTCATTTGGCGCATAAACTGTTGTGAAAAAGAATCTGTGACCCCCTTGAATTGTGATTTCACTAGTGATCATGTAAAGTGATTGATGAAGAACAGTTATTGATGCAGGGGACCTCCAGATGAGAACTATCCTGCCATCATCATCTGATTTGTGATTCGATGTGAACTGCCATCTAGGACAGGTAAGATTCATGACGTGGTTCAAGTTTGGTTCTTTTATATGGGTTTCTAGTATGGCACCAAAAAGAGGCTGGTTAGTGTATAACTAATTAGCAAAAGGCCGATGCTTATCCGAGTCATTTAGTCCTCGAACATTCCAAAAAAATGGTTGTATATACATGGGAATGTGAGGAGGTAAAAGACAAATGGGAGACTCTCCCGAAGATGGGGGAGGCTCCAAGTATGAGGGAACTGCAGTTTCTATTTCCATATCAGATGGTTGCACAGAGGGAGGAGGGGTTAAGGAGGGTGTGTGAGAGGTTGAGACAGGAGATGGTTGAGGGCGGATTAACAGTAAGGAGGGGTCAGGGGGAGGTTGGGTAGCATCTAAAACTTCAAAAGGGTTTGGAGTAGCAAGAGAGGAGATCGGACAACAATCCACTTGGCCAGGTAAGGATGTTGGTTTGTTTGTTGTGTTTGCTGAGGATTTGTGGGGGTTGATTGGTGGTTTTTGTTGCAAAACAGGACACTCGGGGATCAGAGATGAGACAATGGGACAGGAGGAAGAGGGATCTCTCTCAGGTACTGAAGGGTTCTGTTCTTTTGCAGCATCTAACTTAGAAGCAGGACTTTGTGGTATTGGCTGCTTTGAGGGTGGTTTTGCAGGTTTGCTTCGAACTGGAACCCAAGGAGTAGTAACAGAAGGACAGTACTTGACGACATGGCCAATTTCGTTGCAGTTAGAACAAGTTAGTGGGATCCATGGGTACTCGACTGCTATCGTGATGACTACCCCATTCTCACGAAGAACCTCCACACTTGAAGGTAGAGGCTCTGTCAGGTTTCGTTCTACTTTTACATACGCTTCAGTTAAACTGACAAGATTTCTAGTAAAATCATCCATTTCCTTTGGCTCTCCGACCAGGCCCGCTACTAAACTGATCCCTTTTCGGTGCATCAGGTCAAAAGGCATACCTTTGAGATGAGCCCAGATTGGAATAGCATTCAAGTCAGGCTTATTTCCTCCAAACGAATCCCACTGAGCCACCAAGAACATACACTCACCAATGTACCACATTTTCTTCTCCAATACCTTGGTTTGAATGTACTCATTTGGTAAGCGGACAAGCATCGAGTTATTTGAATGATTAAGGTGAATTTTCAATCTTTGGCCTCTGCCCCATATGTAACTAAGAACACTTTGAATTTGCTTAAAAGATGGTAGTCGACCTTTAAACATACCAAAGATGAAATCTTTGTGTATTGCAGCACTCTCGTGGAAGACCGAATCAGGGATGACTATTCGAGGCTTTCCTTCTCGTGAGTAGTCTACTGGAGCAAGTCGAGAGAGGGATTTGTCAGCTTCTTTTTTGAGTCGTTGTGCCAAAGAATTCGCACTGCGACTGGGAGGAGGATGATTTTGCGGATTTGGAACAGGAGGAGGAGGAGTTACTATAGGAGTAGCGACAACATTCTTTGTGATAGTAACCCCTGGAGTAGTTGCTGCAGGAGTAGGTTCAGCAATTGAGTCTTTTTACGGGGGAGAGGAAGATTGTAGAGGCAGTAGGGATAGGAGGGGAGATAGTTGGGATAGTTGGGATAATTGGGGTACGAGGTGGAGTTGGGGATTGTGGATTACTTAGGAGGATGCGGTTAACCTTCGGAGTAGGACAAGGAAGCAAGCCGTCAATTTCAGCTATAGTACTAGCATTCGAAACTGTAGCAGTGTTATCAGATCTAGGGTTAAGGGTCAGAGATCTAGGGTTAAGGGTCAGAGTTTGATTGTAGGCATTGAGATGTGCCTGAGCCTGAGGGTTTACAACCACATGAGTGGATTTATGATGTGCTTTTAGAGCTAAGACTACTCGCTCAGGAGCGATGTAATCAGTTTGAGAAGGGGAAAGGGAAGCAACAGTGGGAGAGATGGGAGACAAAGGGGGAAAGTCAGAGAGGGAGGCAAGGGGATTTTGGTTTGGAGGGTCAGGAGGGAGGGGTGGGGGACAATGGAAACCACTTTCAGCCATGGCTGAAGTAGGATTTTGGCCGGAAGCACGATCTTCAGGGAACCAGCGGTTCGCCGACATCACAGGTCCATAGACAATATTTAAATTGAAATAATAAGTTCCATGTTTCATAAATGTCTTCCCTTTAATTTGTTCTCTCTCTGTTTGCTTTCTTCTTTACCAAGTTTTTGACGTCACGTTTTCTATTGGGAATTTGGTGAGAAATGCCATTTTCATAATTAAAGTTGTGAGAAATGCCAATTTTCGTCTTACCTTTTCGATTATGTCATTTTTATTTGTGTGTCATAAGAGTAAAATACTATATTACCCCTATAAGAAAAAAAAGAGAAAAAACTAACAATTAATTGTTTGGTGTGGATATGACAGTTTATGCGGTAGACAACATTAATTATGGATATAATTCTCTTTCTCATATAAATTGTTGGTCCATAATTTGATGTCATGTATCTCTATGTCATTTATTGTTTTTTCATTTATGTCATCCAACACATATTTCTCTTTCCATAGACTAAATGTAGTAGACAAGTTATGATAGACAATATGTGCAATGTTTGCAATTGTCCATCACTAGTGAAAGTGAGTTCGTAAGTAGCAGAAGTAATATAACAAATAGACAAATGTCAAATATAGATAGACCAAAGGCTATTACATTTTATTATGAATCATAATTAGTTGTCGATCAAAATAAAAAACATGATGGACAACAAGTTAGGAAAAATATGAAATGGACATATTAAGTGGACCATATCTGGTCCATCGAAAGACAAATTTCTGGTCCAAAGAGTAAAACCTGGCTGGAATGTGGATGGTGCATCACTTGTGTCATTCTCTGGTCTATGACTTGTGGCAATCAGTTGGTCAGTATATATGCACAATGGACAACAAGTTAGAAAACAGGAAATGGACAATTTATTCCATCGGATTTGGTTCATCAGATTTGGTCCATCGGATCTGCTCCATCGAATATGGTCCGCCGGATCTGGTTCACTGGATCAGGTCCATCGAATGCCCAATGTTGAGTCACTGTTTTTGTATGAAACCAAAAGCAGAAACACAATTAACATAGAAAAACTCATACCCAACCTCAATGAAAACATATCTGGAACGAGACAAATTGCTAGATCAAGTTAGAACAAAATGGACTTAGACTTAGTCAACTAGATCTGATTCATCAAAAAATATACCTGAATCAGATGGAGAACATGGCCGAAGAATGGTGTGGATGAAGAAACGATTTATAGAAGGGTTGGTCTCCATCGTGTGTCATCATTGAATAGAGATATACATGATATAAAGATTAAAAGATGAAAGGTTTGAGGATTTCAATGAAAAAATTAGAGAGAAAAAAACCAAGTTCTGTCGTTGGAATGAGAAATAGAAATTGAAGAAGAAGATGAAAAGTAAATTTTAGGTTTTGTAAAAGAAATAATTTAATATTTATTTTTTAATTGTTGTGTTAAAGAATTACAAGAGTATATAATTGTCTTTAAACATAGAAAGTGTGGCAAGCAAGAAAATAATTCAGTAAAAATGGCATTTGTTAAAAAGATTGGTACTGTAGATGCCATAATAAAATATTCTACGCGACAAACAATCAGTTCCAGAAAACGGGTCCAAAGGGTTTCATTGAAGTGAAGGTTCTGGAGAACGACAAGCTCTATGTTCGTGTGGACTTGCCCGGTGTCCTTCACGACGCCGCTGGCGTCAGAGTAGACGCCGTTAGACAAAAGGTTGTGTTTTTCTCCGGCGAGACGGTCATCATCAACAAGAAGGAAGGCGTGCGTGAGTACTCTGGAACAGCCGGTCTTGGCTGTGACTGCTGCGAGATCACTGGCGTGGACCATGTCAAAATGAAAGATGGGGTTTTGAAGATGATTCTCTCAAGGGTTAAGGGGAACAAGAACAACAACAGCAAGTGTACTCTCACTGTGCCTCCGTTCACAGGTTCGATCTCTAAAGTCACCATCTTTTTTACAATCAATTAATTCTTGGTTGTATAATAACACAGACACACACGGATCTAATTCTTGTTGGTACGCGACAGGCCAATCCGGAATACGTTTGGAGGATCATCCGTATATCGTGAAAGGTCGCAAGGAAGCACTTTCCTTCACACCAATAGAAGGGGGAGGGTTTTACTTTGCAGTAGACTTGTCAGGTGCTTGTAAGGATGATGTAGAAGTTTCTGCTAATGAGGATACAATCAGATTCAAAGCCGAGATCAAGAACGTTTGTGAGAATGATGAGAGTGGTCGAACCTAACTCGGTGGTACCACCCACATCATCGGTGGGGATGTAAAATTTGGTGTTCTCATGATTGTGGTTTTACCTCCTCCTCCCAACAACAACGACGCCTAAGGAAGAAGCCCTGTTTAATAATCCCATATCCCTCTCTTGTGCTCTACTATATTTTTCATTTTGGGACAATTAGTTGCATTCACTAGTTTTATTTGTTTAAGTTGAGACAATGGTGTGTGAGAGAGAGTGATACTCGTTATGGCTTTTGTGTTTGTTATGGAATCAAGAGTGATTCATATGTCTTTTGTTTTCACAAATCTTTAAGTACTCTTTTCTAATTTCTTTTGTTTGTCCCTAAGCTGGTTCCACCGAATAACCTGATGATTATGTTGATGATTAATCAGAAACCCCTAAAGCTGATATTGACAATTCTCTTAAGGGCTACATGGAATGTCAAATGTGTACAGATCCTCGGACATTTGATAATCCCCCAGTTGAATCGAAAATGTTCATAGAGGAGCCTAGTGTTGTTGTATAAACTACAGATAATTAGAGAGAGATGATGTTTTTAAAGTTTATTATAGCTTTTTGTGACAGGAAACACAATTCATAGAATTGGTAACGTCAGCTCCTTCTCTTGACGTAAAAATATTAAGAAAGAGGAAGCAAGTTTTTTTACTTGTGGTTAAAAGATGAGGAGAGTGACGTAGGCAAGACCCATAAAACTTGGCTATCAAGGGAGAAAAAAAGAAGAACCACCTGGAGCGTGCCACGTCACAGACGGTGCGATGGGTCTCTATTTTTTATTAACAGCAAAATAAAATAAAAACGCCATTTTTATGCAACGTCCTAGTAGAAGAGCGAGGAAAACAAATTAAAAGAAAGAAGAGAGAGAGAGAGATGGGTGAGAGAAAGGTGCGATGCATTGACCTGTCAAGAACTCCAGGCGTTGGAGGTATATATCTCTTCTTCCTCTAGTAGTTATCTCTTTTTGTTTTCCAGCTATTATTAATTAGATTGTTACGTTTAGGATGTGAAACTTCCAAGTAAACCAAGTAAACCAAGTAAAAAGACAAATACTCTTTTATTGAAAGATAAAGAGAAACCAACTAGAGAGAATATCGGAGTCTCTCCCCTCTCCTTACAAAAGTATTCACTATTCTCGATACCTACTCCTCTGCCCTTGTCTACCTTTAAGTACTAGCAACAAACCCTAGTGATCCCTTGTCTCCATGCTACAGAGCCGTTGTGGCCACCGTACCAAGAGACGATGACCTTATTCTTTATTTAAACTAAAGTGACCTCCCTAAGAGGTTTACTAACTCCTCTTGGTTTACTGGATTCTTTTGCTTGGGCTTTTAGCCACTTGGGCTCTTCTTCCTCTTCTGGTATTGATAGAAAATTGGAGGGTGTTGCTCTGCATACGTATCATTACCCCCGCCTTCGAAATCAACCTTGTCCTCAAGGTTAAAGAGTGGAAATTGACCTTTGATAGTATTGACCCATTCCCAAGAACGCTCGTAGTCAGGAAGGCCCTTCCACTGAATGAGAACTTTTGTCTGCCTTGAACGAGGGTTCGTGCGTCGCCCCAATATCTTCTCTGGTTATGCTTCAAGGACTCCTTCTCCTGAAAGCTGAGCGGGAATGGTAGTGGACACCACCTGATCCCCGACTGCCTTTTTCAACTAAGACACGTGAAATGTATGATGAATTTTGGCCTCCGGGGGTAGCTTGAGGCGATATGCGACTGCTCCCACCCTTGCCTCTACCCTGTACGGACCATAAAAACGGGCTGTCAACTTCTCATTCACCCGTCTAGCCAAGCTGCATCGATGATATGGTCGCAGTTTGAGATAGACCTGATCCCCGACTTGGAACTCTACTTCTCTGCGATGACCATCCGCTTGTGCCTTCATCAACTGCTGAGCCTTGTGTAAGTGTTCCTTGATCAAAACCAGCGTTGCGTCCCTCTCCTGCAGTTGTTGTTCTAAGTCTGCATTGGCTGTAGAACCGGTTTCAAATTTCACCAAGGTGGGTGGTTCTCGGCCGTACAGCACTTGGAATGGAGTCATCCTGATAGCCGAGTGAAACGAAGTGGTATAACACCATTCTACCCAAGGAAGGAACTTTGCCTAGGTGCATGGTTGGTCTCCCGCCAAACACCGAAGGTAGGTCTCCATGCTTCGGTTAGTAACCTCTGTCTGCCCGTCTGACTGGGGGTGGTAAGCGGTGCTAAAACAAAGGTTGGTCCCCGCCAATCTGAACAACTCTTTCGAGAACTGACTAGTGAAGACCTTGTCTCTGTCGGAAACGATGGACCGAGGAAAACCATGCAACCGGATAACCTCCTGAAGAAACTGATTCGCCACGTCCGTTGCTGTAAAAGGATGCTTGATCAGTAAAAAATGAGCATATTTGGACAACCTGTCTACCACCACCAATACTGCATTATGACCTCCGGATTTGGGCAAACCCTCCACGAAATCCATAGGGATGTCCTCCCAGACCTTCTCAGGAATTGGCAGAGGTTGTAACAGCCCCCGAGAGAGAGTGTGGAGTGTTGGTAGCGTTGACAAACTTGACAAGTCGCCACATGCTTGCGAATGTCAGTCATCATCCCTTCCCAAAAAAACAATTCACCAATCCGCTTTTGAGTCTTTAACACCCCTCCGTGACCTCCCAATTTTCCCTCATGAAACTCCCTCATTAGTAATCCAGTGATCGTAGACCCTTTAGGTATCACCAGCTTTCCCTGTCTCAACAACCGCCCTTGGACTAATGAATAATCAGGATTTGCTCCAACACCGGTGCGCAAGCCCTGTATGATCTCTTGCAAGTCCTTGTCTTTATCCACCTCAGAACAAATCTCCTCCAACTGAACCTCTGCGGGAACTGATAGCGCAAACAAAGCTGGGACCATTTCTTTGCGAGACAAGGCGTCAGCAGCCTTGTTTTCCATCCCGGGTTTGTAATGGATGTCGAAATTGAACCCCAAAATTTTGGTGAGCCAGCGTTGGTACTCCATATTGATCTCCCTTTGTTCCAACAGGAACTTCAGACTCTTCTGGTCGGTACGCACCAAGAATCTCCTTCCCAACAGGTAGTGTCGCCATTTCTGAATAGCAAACACTATTGCCATTAGTTCTCATTCATAAACCGATTTGAGCTTCTGTCTGTCGGTCAATGAGTAACTGTAGTATGCGATGGGTCTGTCTTGCTGCATCAGAAAGACCCCTAACCCTGTACCGGAGGCGTCAGACTCGACCACAAACGTTTCAGAGAAATCTGGTAGAGCCAGCACCGGTACTGTGCTCATGGCTGTCTTAAGATGTTGGAAGGCTTCCTCTGCCTCTCGTCCCCACTCGAACTGATCTTTTTTCAGTAATGACGTTAACGGCTTGGCAATGACCCCATAGCTCTGCACAAACTTGCGGTAATATCCGGTGAGCCCCAGGAACCCGCGTAAGGCCTTGACATTCGTTGGTGTCTTCCACTCAACCATTGCACTGATCTTTCTCGGGTCTGCAGCTACTCCATCGGTTGTAATGATGTGACCGAGGTACTCTACCTGCGTGCTCCCAAACTGACACTTCTTGCGATTGGCGTACAGGCTATGTTTCTGTAGCGTCTGTAAGACTTCCTTGAGGTGACCTTGGTGTTCCTCGAGTGACTGGCTGTAGACGAGAATATCGTCGAAGAACACAAGCACAAAGCGTCGTAGGAAGGGGCGGAAGATGTCATTCATTAAGGATTGGAAGGTAGCAGGTGCGTTTGTCAACCCGAAGGGCATGACAAGGAACTCGTAATGCCCATCGTGTGACCTGAAAGCGGTTTTAGGTACGTCCTCCGACTTCACCCTGATCTGATGATACCCCGAGCGAAGGTCCAGCTTCGAGAACACCTTGGCACCGTGCAACTCGTCCAAGAGCTGGTCGATCATGGGAATTGGGTAGCTGTCAGGTACGGTGGCCTTGTTCAAGGCGTGGTAGTCGACGCAGAACCTCCAACTGCCGTCCTTCTTCTTCACCAGGAGGACAGGACTCGAGAAGGAACTCCCGCTTTCTCTGATGATTCCTGCTGCAAGCATGATGGATATTTGCCTCTCGATCTCCTCCTTTTGCGCCTGAGGATACCAAAAGGGCCTCACACTGACCGTTTCTGCACCTGGTTTCAAGGTGATGGCATGTTCCTTTCCTCGTGATGGAGGTAGACCCTGTGGCTCCTCAAACACCTGAGTGTACCCTTCCAACAGCGAACGGAGCTCATCCGGGGTCACTTCCTCACCTACCTCCGCTTGTATACTGCCACATTTGATCCACACTCCTTCCCCTTCGTGTTTCAGCGCCTTCATCATAGCCTTAAGTGAGACAGCGGAGTTCTGGAGACTGTGGTCACCGTGGAGGGTGACCCATTCGCGTCCCACCATGAACCCGATCCTCTGTTCCTTCCAATTGACCATGGTGTCTCCCAACGTCTCAAGCCATTGCATCCCGAGATTGACATTAGCTTCACCCAGTTCCAAGGGAAGGAAACTAGTGATCAAAGTATACCCCGGTAGTTGCAACCTCACGCACTGACACACACGCTTCCTCTCACCATTAGCCCATTACCCATTCTTACCCCGTATCCCGCGGTGCCTCTCGGAATGATCCCTAGTCTTCCCGCCATTGAACTGGATATAAAGTTGTGGTAGCGCCACTGTCGATCATTACCACTACTTCGACCCCTTGCACGTTTCCCTTCAATTTCATGGTGCGAGGAGAGGAGATTCCCGCGGCGGATTGAATTGAGATTGCCGCGAACTCTGGTACCTCCACGGTTTCTTCCATGATTCCCTCTCCTCCTTCCTCTCCGTCCATCCCCTCTTCGTCGGCGGTTGCCAACAAGATCTGAAGCCCCTTGAAGCGACATCGATGTCCGACCTGATATCGCTTGTCACACCGGAAACACAGCCCTTTCGCTCGACGTTCGTTGGCCTCCGCATCCGTCAGCCGTCTGAACGGTGGTTGTTGAGATTCAGGTTTAGGGTTTGTATTAGAACTTTTATCCCCAAAGGGTCGAGACGATGTCGTTTTAGGCTCCGACAGAGGAAATGTCTTATTATTAGAAGACATAACCGTACCCGTCTGGTAGGGCCCACGTGACGAACTCTTGTCTCCCGTGCTTCTCATCGGTGTTTTGCCCGCGATTTCCCACCCGTCGGTGCCGGTGAGTCTCCTTGGGCCTCCCAGTCTTCAACCAGATGAGAGAGGTCCATCATTTTTTTCAGGGTTCTCGGTTCAAACAACTTCACCCCCTTCCGTACCTTGGGTTTCAGTCCGATCATAAACGCCATTTCCAACACCCTCTCTGACACCTCCGGAGCGTTAGACGCGAGAGAGATGAATTCTTTGCAGTATTGTCCGCTGGTATCCTCCTGTCGAAGCAACAGCAGCCTCTCGCCGGCGGTCAGGTCGTGCGCTGTAGCGAAGTTTTCAAGCACTCTGTTTTTCAACTGTTCCCAGCTCAGAAAAGGGTTCCGGTCCTTCTCCCAGCGGTACCACGAGAGTGCATTCCCAACGAAACAGACTCGGACAGCCTTCAACTTGTCTTCCTCCGTGAGCTCCTGCAACTCAAAGTGCTGTTCCACCCGTACAACCCATCCATCCGCCTCTTCTCCTTCGAACAGAGGAAGCTCGAACCTTTTCGAAAGGGGTTCTCTCTCCTCTCTTGGCGGGTTCGGTTTTTGTGTCTCTCCCATCGCTGTCATAGGGCTTTGCGGAAGGCGTTGCTGGGATTCCCCTCCGCTCTGCTTTTCCACTCCGGAGATTTGCGATTCCTCCACGTTGCCCTTGGAAGATCCCCACGCACGACGGTCCTCTTCCACCATTCTTCGTTCCATTCTCTCCAGAACGTCCAGCTTCCCCAACTGTTTCTCCAAGACGTCCAACTTCCCCAGTTGTTTCTTCATGGCGCTGACGTCAAACTCCAAGTTTGACAGTTGCTGGACCTCCTTCTGGATGTTCTCCATGATTTTCTCTAACTCCTCCACCTTCTTAAGCACCATCTACCCAACGGTTTCCCACAGAAAGAAGGCTCTGATACCAATTTGTTACGTTTAGGATGTGAAACTTCCAAGTAAACCAAGTAAAAAGACAAATACTCCTTTATTGAAAGATAAAGAGAAACCAACTAGAGAGAATATCGGAGTCTCTCCTCTCCCCTTAAAAAAGTACTCACTATTCTCGATACCTACTCCTCTGCCCTTGTCTACTTTTAAGTACTAGCAACAAACCCTAATGATCCCTTGTCTCCATGCTACAGAGCCGTTGTGGCCACCGTACCAAGAGACAATGACCTTATTCTTTATTTAAACTAAAGTGACCTCCCTAAGAGGCTTACTAACTCCTCTTGGTCTACTGGATCCTTTTGCTTGGGCTTTTAGCCACTTGGGCTCTTCTTCCTCCTCTGGTATTGATAGAGAATTGGAGGGTGTTGCTCTGCATACATATCATAGATCTTCCCAAGACCATATACAGTAAAACCTCTATAAATTAATACTCTATAAATTAATAATCACTATAAATTAATAAATTTTGCTGGTCCCAAGTCGGACCAGTATAAAAATTAACAATATTCGATAAGATAATAAGATAATAATTTTTTTGAAATCTCAATGTAAAATATGGTCCCAATAATATCATAAATTAATAATCATGTAAATTTATATATATATATATATATATATATATACTGATATAATAGTGTATGTTTCTCCTAAAACTCATTTCTATAGAACATTTGTAATGTTGTATTTTCAAACTATAATGATATCTCTAAAATATTTTATAACATGTCATACAAATAATTAAATTTTAAAGTTTTAATTTTTAGATATGCATCATTTACAATTTGATAATTAGACAGATTATTAAAATATGAGAATTAATATTATTATTATTCATAAATTTGAATTTATGTATGTCATGTGTATAAGTCAATTTGTTTATAGTATTTGTAATTTATTATCAATAATGCTTTATAAATATTACAAGTTCAATTCCTAAACCATAAAATTTATAACATCCGAAAGTTTAATCTTATTTTGCTATAATTGTTCCAATTCATAATTAAAAAAAAACAATTAAAAATATATCTATAAATTAATATCATTATAAATTAATAAAATGTCTTGGTCCCAATATTATTAATTTATAGAGGTTTTACTGTATATATATATATATAGCTTTTTTCCGAAAAAATGTGGTTTTTTTCATGAAAATGAAGCTGATCAAGTTAGTTCATTACTCAGTTTCTTGTTCCTTGATGGTTGATTTATGTATATAGAAACATCTTTTTGCCATGAAAAAAAAGTAAGTCTTTTATTTGTTTTGGTCATGAACACCCAAATATATGATGAATCCATGTAGACTATGTAGTAGTATCTCTCCCCTTTGTTCTCTGTATGCTTTCTTCATGAAGTTTTTGACGACGTTTTTTTTCAATCTTTTTGTACTACACTCATCACAGAGGGATTTTATGCGACGAACAATCAGTTCCAGAAAGCGGGTCCAAAGGGTTTCGTTGAAGTGAAGGTTCTGGAGAACGACAAGCTCTATGTCCGTGTCGACTTGCCCGGTGTTCCTAACGACGCCGTTCGCCTCAGAGTTGACGCCGTTAGACAAAAGGTTGTGTTTTTTTGTCCGGCGAGACTGTCCACGACATGGACTGGGTGCGTGAGTACTCTGGAACAGCAGGTCTTGGCTGTGACTGCTGCGAGATCACTGGCCTGGAGGATGTCAAAATGAAAGATGGAGTTTTGAGGATGATTCTCTCAAGGTCAAGGGTTAAGGTGAACAAGGATCAACAGAGCCACAACAACAACGACAAGTGTACTCTCACCGTGCCTCCTTTCACAGGTTCGATCGATCCCATCAATGATATTCCTCTTTTAAAGCTAATTAATTAGTCACAATCTTTTCATGCCGGCCATATCCAATAGTTACGTTGTTGCAAAATAATACACGATCTGATGATTTTGGTTGGAACTTGCACGCATGCGCATGCGACAGGTCAATCCGGGATACGTTTGGAGGATCATCCGTACATAGTGAAAGGTCGCAAGGGAGTATTGTTTGGTACTGCAATAGTGGGAATAGGGCTTTACTATGCAGCAGACTTGCCAGGTGTTTGTAAGGATGATGTGCAAGTTGATATGTATGAGAATGGAATCAGATTCAAAGCTGAGATCAAGAACGTGTATGAGCATGATGGGAGCGGACGAACCTACCTGGGATGCATCATAAGTCCTCCTTCCAGAGTTCTACCTGTAGTTTCAAGCCACACCATCAGTTGGGATGTAGAATTTGGTGTTCTCGAGATTGTTGCTATACCTCCTGGCAACAACAACAACAACAACGCCTACTAAAGGAAGCTCTATTAAACTATGTATCACTCTCTCTCCCTCTCTTCTACTCTACTCTACTATATATGTTTTTCATTTTGGGACAAGTTACATTATTGACTAGTTTTTCTATGTTTTAAGTTGAGACAATGGTGGTATGTGTGAGAGAGAGTAAGACTCGTTTATGGCTTTTTGTGTTTGCATGCTATGGAATCAATTCAAGTGATTTCTTCAGCATGTCTTTCTTTCCCTTAATTAAGCTGGATCCATCAAATAACTCAAGAGTCCCCAAATGAATATATAGAAACCGTCATACATAAAAGGATTCTAGTCTGATTTTCTTGTCGAAATTTATCGATCAGCATCAGAGACAAGTCAAAAGTTTCGTAATCCTCATCACTCCTCTCCTTTTGCTGGTTTTGTTTTAGAAAAGAGAAAATTGGAATTTTAGTACATTTTTAAAATTTATTTAGAGAATTAGTACATTCACTATTTAAAATTAGTAAAACACATACTTTCACTATTTACTACTATTTGAATTACTTTTTAATCCTTTACAAATCATTTTATTTACAATTGTGCTATTAACATTATATATATATATATATTTTTTATTAGATTATTCCTTGAATCTAATAACTAAAATACTATAATTGTAGTTAAGTTTTGAAAAATAATAAAATGTATTATTTTACCAACAAACCCTTTAGAAAACCGTAAAAACAGAGATTACTAAATTGACATCTTTTTAAACGACGGCGTTTAGGGGATGCTCGCTCAAGTTTACTACTGCCTGCGTACAAACAACAAGATTGAGAACACAATCTAATCTAAAAAGTCGAATTTCATTTGATTTGTGGTTGTATCCCCGATTCAGAAGAAACCCTGAAAGAGAAGAAGGCAAAAAAAAATGGCTGGAAGATTGAGCGGTGTGGCATCAAGAATCATGGGTGGAAACGGCGTCGTCGCCAGATCCGTCGGGTCTTCACTTCGTCAACGCTCCGGAATGGGTCTCCCCGTCGGCAAACACATCGTCCCCAATAAGCCGGTGAGTCCAAAACATAAAATCTCTTCTTGGTTTCGATTTTTTTTTTGGGAAACCCGACTCTCTCTCTCTCTGTATCTATGTATTATTGATTGATGATTCTTCTCAATTGCGACTCAGCTTTCGGTTAACGACGAGCTCATGTGGGACAACGGGACTGCCTTTCCCGAACCTTGCATTGATCGTATTGCTGATACCGTCGGAAAGGTATATTTGTGTATCTATTTAGATTTTATTATGGGCGGCCTAGTACTATATTGATTGTTTCTGATTGA
>NC_025695.1:29562751-29567365 GCF_000633955.1 Camelina sativa
TTTTTTTTTTTTTTTTTTTGGGGGGATGATGAGAAGTATGAAGCATTGGCGTGGTTGAGTGGCGGTCTAGGGTTCTTTGCGGCTCTTGGTCTGCTCGCTGTTTTTAACGACAAAGCTTCCACAGTTCCTTTTGTAAGTCAAAAAAAAAGAAAAAAAAAAGAAAAAACAAATTAATACCCAACCCGCTTTGTCCTGAGTGTGATTTGGTCTTGCTTGTGCTTGTTACAATATCTCTATCTATATCCCTATGCATTGCAAGAGCTATTCTGTTGTTGTTATTCTACTCTGAATTTGTTTCATCATCAACCTCATTATCGTTTTCACTACACCTAAATGTGAAATTTATTCTTGCCATAGCCTTATTATTTCCTGAGACAATGTTTTTGCTGGAACTTTTGGAGTGAAGAGTTAACCTAGATTCCAACCCACATAATAATAGAATGTTCTCAATCTCTGTTTCTTCATTTGCTGACTGCCCCCAATATTTAGCTCCCTAGGTTTTGCATTTCTCTTGTGTATGAACACAAATCCCATTTTTTGCTGTTTGCTTTTGCATCTCTCACCAATGTACCGGAAGATATGGATCTTATATCCACATTGATTTCCATCATCCTGTCTTAATTGATTGATTGATTGACCCCGTACATACTAGTTAAAAGAAACACTCTCTGTGTTCTTGGGAACTCGGTAAATGCTAAGGTCATACCCGTGCAAGAGAGATACATGAAGCCTCTTAGAGGTGGGTGTATCAGCAGGCAGCAGCTAAAATATATTGAGTTAGCTCTCTTAGTGTCCCCTGGCCAATAATCATACACTTTGTATGTACCAAATGGCTATACTTTGATGAGTCTTGTTTTCAAGGATTTCAAGTAAAACACCTCTAAGAGGCTTCATATATCTCTTGCACGCTTATGATCTTACCATTTACTGAGTTGCCAGATTCTCATTAGTGCTAAGAAGCTGCTCTATAGCTTCTTGTTTATTCTTGAAGTTGCTCTGTGGCATCTCATATCTCTGCTGTTGTGTTTCTTTCTTACCAGTTACCATTGTGGTATTCATTACATGATTATCTCTTATTTTGTTGTTGCAGACACCAAGAGTGTACCCTTATGACAACCTGAGAGTTGAGCTTGGAGGAGAGCCATAGAGACCCATAACATAAAGTGATCAAACTGAAGCGTGTTTTTCAATCACTGCGTTGTTTTTCAAAATGTCTGTTATTTCTTCTGCTTACAACTTGAAGACAAAAGAATAATAAAAAAAATACTTTGTTTTTATTATATGCGTTGTCTCTGTAATTAACAGTGACCAATGAGAGAGATTCATAAGAGAAGACTTGTGGTTCAGCTGATCTTGAATTGTGTTTTGTAATCTTTAGAAATAAATCTCTCCCACAATTGATAGTTAGCGTTAGCGCCATGTGTCGAAGTAAGTTTGAGCCTCATAGTAGTACGACTCCGAACAAAGACAGAATAAATGCGACTTAGCCTAATGTGGCATGTGAGTGGGACATTCCGAGAGAAACTTGAACTTGTCCACCTCCATTTGGGTATTATACCAAACTGTAGAGTTTAAACTTTGGTACTCCTTCCCTAATTTTTGTATAAACTCATGTCTTATACGCATTTGTTTATGCATCTCTTCGTTTTCTCTGATGATTATCTTATCAAAATCCATCACGACAAGTAGTATGTTAGGGACGAATTTTTGTATGGCGCGTCCAGTTATATATATATACGGACAACAAACAAATGAATATAGCTTACGGGTAAAAAGTTCATTTGTTGAAAGAAGATTGGTGTGACGGTCTTTAACACATTTCTCTACTAAAAAGAAGACTTAAAGAAACTAATTAAAAACTAAAATTGAAATTTGATTAGTGTAGGATGATGAATTGGATTTGACTTGTACAAATACACGTTTAAATAATGTTATGGGGTAAGTTTGGATAGACATCACCTCAGCTCAGCTGAATAAAACAAGTTGATAATCAAATAATCAACGGACTAACCTTTTGAAATGGTACTGGAATAAAAAGACAGCCACGTCACATGAGTCATGATGAAATATTATTTCAAATACACTTATGAAATATATTCCATGTCTGAGGAAAACAGCTGATTCATGATCAAATCATCAATATGATCTGCCAACGTGTCATCCCTACTGGCTCTAATTCAACCTGATCGTTTTGGACCCCTTCAAAACAAAGATTATTGTTGGTACCACACCCATCTCTTTCTCTCTCTCGTTATGTTATCTTATTTATATTCGATTATTTAAGGGAATAGTACTTCTTAGTCTTCCTTTTTGTTTGCAAACTGGATATAGCAAACCTCATCGTACGTACATAATACACATGCATGTCTCTGTGTGTGAGCTTATCGTTAGACCAAGTGCATATATGATATATCTTAAGAGAGATTTGACAGAAAATAAAAAGATTGGCCACCCACCAAATACATGTTCGATTCTTGAACATTTCTTCATCGTTTTGTAAGTATATGAATAATGATTATTACAACAATAGTATTCTTCTTATTATTGGATAAAAAGGACAAAAAAGAGGAAGGTATGAACCAGGGAAGTTGGGCTCTGGAGGAGTACCAAAGGCTGCATAATATAACGTCTCTCTCTCTCTCTCTCTACTCTTGCCAAATGGCTTTCCGTTCCTTCTCTTTTCTCCTCATTTATTTCTTCTATATATTGCACCATTTTCATAACCTCTTTTAAGTTTTCATTCTTGTCATTAAAGGAAATTTTTTTTGTGTCGCATACGAAATTACAAAGAATAATATAAATGGTTCACATCTATAAATATAGTGTATAAGGGATGTATCTAGTACATTATTTTTTCCAAGTTTTGAAAATGTTAATTCACTTCTTTTCTTATACTGCAAAATTTCACAATTTTTACAATTTTTGTTGAAAAATGATTTCGATACAATTATATCGAAAATATAATCAGAACAAACAAAACATTATTAATTTACCAGAACTTGCGATATAATGTCTTTATCATAATTTTATATAAACTTATTCAGCTGAATTTTGTATTGTTCAAATATTAAATTATTCTATTTTCTACTATTCATACTTCTTCGTTTCTTCTTCCATTTTCTAGGGGAATTTTTTTTTTTTAAAAAAATAGATATATTTTTAATTTTATGCAATATTTATTAGTTATTATTGCAGAATATTAAAATTCAAAAAAAATCATTAAATCACAAAAATGCATTAACAATCAATTTATAATATATTTTCTTAATATGTATGAATAACCTAAAATGGATTAATAAGAAATCAATGGAGTATAAGTATAACATATTAATCAAAGCTATATTGTGGATAAAACTAAACTTGTGAATTTGAGGGGGTGTATTCAACTTTATATTTTGAATGATTTTAGTTGTTAATGAATTTTAGTTATTTTGGATGAATTTATAGAAGTTTTAAGGTAGATTTTCAAAACAAATAAGTATTGGTTTTTACTAACTTTAAAAAACCATGATTGAATAACAGGATAAAAATCATGATTGAATAACAGGATATATGTTATTTTAATACTATAAAATTACTTGAAATATTTTGATTGAATATACCTCTATGTCATAAATGAAGAAACTATATAGCCTACAATCAAGTTTATGTACAACTCTTCATATTACATATATTTTTCTAATGCTAAACTTGATCCCTAGAGTACTTAGTTTTATTACATGACAATAATTTCATGGGTCATTAATTAGCATATACTCCCTTCTCACATAAATTGATGTTTCAATAGTTTCACACATATTAAAAAAAGTTAAGCTTTTTATTTTTAAACTAATTTATAATTATTTTATAATAAAAAAAAGCATCACCATATTATGTCACTTGAATAAAATATAAAATTAAAAAAATCACTTTACCAATTTTTTAAAAACAAAAATAAATCCTATAACATCAATCAATCAGTATATAAGCCATCATCACAGCTTCTTCGCCACTTGTAATTTGCGAGAAAGCCCATCATTTTCATGGGTCAGTTATATATTAAAATATGAAGTTAAAAAGAAAAAAATTCAAACAATATCTTCCTTAGAGAAACTGAAAAGTCATCAATCATATTCAAATATAAAATGACCTTTATATTATGTTTACCCATTATCCAATAATTCGATTTTGTCGATTCAAGGACTATACATTTAATTGCCTCTAAACTACTAGTCTGACCCCATACATTGTCAATAAAATTGTGTGAACCAGCAAATATTTGTGATTCACGTTGGATATTAACATTTTAGGTGAAAGAAAAATACAAATTAAATTTTCAAAACAGAAACAAACAAAGCAAAAAAAAAAAAAACATTTTGCAGGGATAAAAAGAACATTGAGTAAATATAAACGCCTTTACATAAATACTAAACATGTGTCACTCACGCTCATAAAACCGAATATTTTGTTATACGACCACACAAATTAAGTCTACACATAATTATACAAAAAAAGATTTGCCAAACACATTATAATATTAAAATAAATAAATATATAAAAAGGCTCCTCTTCATCTCTCTTCAAAGTTGTAATTACATTTCTCTATTTTTCTTTTTTTTTTTTTTTTTTTTTTTT
>NC_025695.1:29567390-29596625 GCF_000633955.1 Camelina sativa
GGAATAAACAGAATGAACGGTGGTGATGTCACCGTCGCCGTCACCGGATCCGACGATCTGAAATCTCCACTTTTACCGGTCGTCCATAATGAGGAACCATTCGAACGGGAAACGGTGGGGCAACAACTTCGGGCAATATTCGCGCCTAAAAACTGTTACATCGCTCTTGGTCCTCTCCTTTGCGCCGTCGTGTGTCTATGCGTACGCCTCGGCGGTGATGACACGAAGACGGCCAAAAACATGCTCGGCGTTCTTGCTTGGATGTTCGCGTGGTGGTTGACGGAGGCTGTTCCGATGCCCATCACCTCCATGACGCCGCTTTTCCTCTTCCCTCTCTTTGGAATCTCGGCGGCGGATGTAGTGGCCGATTCTTACATGGATGACGTCATCTCCCTTGTCCTCGGCAGCTTCATCCTCGCTCTCGCCGTCGAACACTACAACATCCACCGCCGACTCGCCCTTAACGTACGTTTGTCTTCTTCTCTCTTTCTTTCCACGTACTAATTCATTTAGTTATTAATCATCATTTTATCCTATTTTCGCCATCTTATGTTAGAAGAATAACGGTGTTCTTTAAAATACTACTACTTCCGTTTTAAAATATAGGATGTTTAGAAGCATTTTTGTTTCATAATATAGAACGTTTCCAATTTTCTATGCAATTTTTAGATTAATTATATATTTTATATTATACAGATTTGTTTATGATTAGTTAAATTTTTTAAAAGTAACTATTTCTTAATATTCGTGTTTTCACTAAAATATCCTATATTTTGAAACGGAGGGAATAAGATATTTGAATGTGTGTTGAGGGAACGTGTAGCCATGTAGGGGCTAGCTCTAATTCATTTTAGGAAATATTGAAATAATAATGAGATAATTTGTGCCGGTGAACTAATTAATTACAGGTTTACAACTATACGTATTACCTAGGTGGAGTGCTTCAATTGAATCCACACACATAAAATTATACATTTATTATTATAACATAAGAATGGACCACCATATATATACGTGGCGATGCCAGATTATGTTTTTACTTCGCCCTACACATTTATTTTGTTTTAATTCTTCATTACAAAAAATTCAAAATCAATTGTATCTACATGACTTTTGTTGTTCCAGAAAATTCAAAGTCGATAAATTGATCATATATGGTTAAGTTGTTACTTATTAACTATTTTACCTATACTTTGTATGATAGATGAGGAGTCATTTCATGGAATATGGCCCTTAGGCCAATCCATACCATTTATACGACAACAAAACATGCATAGATGAGAGACACGTTAACACTATGTTTTCCGGAACTATTGATCAAAAGCAATGAGTATGATTTAGTTTGTGCGGGATCCAATCATTAGTTCACAAGTCACAACTTCATTCATTATATTATTTATTTACTATATATGATCATTAACATTACGAGATAATTCCTAATTGAGTGGAGCTGATCACCACGTATCTAATTATGATAAGTTAATAACATAACTGAATGGATAATATAATTCTTGAAATAGATAACGTTGGTGTTCTGCGTGGAGCCGCTAAACGCGCCGCTTCTTCTGCTTGGCATCTGCGCCACAACGGCGTTCGTGAGCATGTGGATGCACAACGTAGCGGCTGCAGTCATGATGATGCCAGTCGCTACGGGGATACTTCAGAGACTGCCCTCTTCATCTTCTTCGTCGGAAGTTGTGCCTCCTGCGGTGGGGAAGTTTTGTAGGGCGGTGGTGCTAGGTGTGATTTACTCGGCAGCAGTGGGTGGAATGAGCACACTCACTGGAACAGGTGTGAATCTGATACTTGTGGGAATGTGGAAGAGTTATTTCCCGGAGGCTGATCCTATCAGTTTCAGCCAATGGTTCTTCTTTGGCTTCCCACTGGCATTGTGCATATTCGTGGTCCTTTGGGGTGTTCTATGTGTTATGTATTGTCCCAAAGGCGCAGGGAAAGCTCTGTCTCCTTATCTCCATAAATCTCATCTCAAGAGAGAGCTTGAGTTGTTAGGACCAATGAACTTCGCTGAGAAGATGGTCCTAGCCGTGTTTGGTGGGTTGGTATTGTTGTGGATGACAAGAAACATAACCGATGACATCCCCGGCTGGGGTGTGATCTTCAACGGCCGGGCTGGGGATGGAACGGTGAGTGTGATGATGGCGACACTGCTCTTTATAATCCCAAGCAAGATTAAAAAAGGAGAGAAGCTGATGGATTGGAGCAAGTGCAAGAAGCTTCCATGGAACATAGTCTTGTTATTGGGAGCTGGATTCGCTATAGCCGATGGAGTGCGCACAAGTGGCTTAGCTGAAGTCTTGTCAAAAGGGCTAGTGTTTCTCGAAACAGCTCCTTATTGGGCGATTGCTCCAACCGTTTGTCTCATCGCTGCTACCATCACAGAGTTCACCTCAAACAACGCAACCACTACGTTGTTGGTTCCGTTACTGATCGAGATCGCAAAGACCATGGGAATCCACCCTCTACTCCTGATGGTTCCAGGTGCCATCGGGGCTCAGTTCGCTTTCTTGCTCCCCACGGGAACACCTTCTAACGTGGTTGGGTTCACGACAGGGCATATCGAGATCAAAGACATGATCATGACAGGCTTTCCTCTCAAAATCGCCGGAACCATCTTCCTCTCCATCTTGATGCCCACTCTTGGTATCCCTAGTCTTACTCAAAATTATCAACACTCATTCTTCTTTATAAATTCATTTAAAATATCAAGTTTGCTAATATATATTATTACATGACAACGGCAGGGGCTTACGTTTTTGCATCAAAGGGAGGAGTTTAGTTATACGAGCGAAGCACAAGACCATATGGACAGTACTATTGTACCATATAAGTTTATAAATTACCCTGTTATATATATATATATATGTGTAGATAATTACTAATATGGTCAATATATGGATGATGGAATTGGGAAAATTAGATGTGGTCAAAATTCAGAAAAACAAAATCGGCCCATTTTTGTAATTCGCTCGATTATAGTTTTCCGGTTACGATTGCTTTCTTTTGTGCTTCGAACGTACCGGTAAGTTTGGTCCTTTCTTGATTTTGTTTCTGTGTGTAAAGGGTTAATTAGTAAATATGAAAATATGAATGCGTTCTCATCTTGCTAATGAAACCAGTACACTAGTGGCAGTCCCCAGCGGTCCTACTTGTCCAAACCACGTCATTGTCCAGCTGTGTTTTCTTCTGTTTTCGGGTTTCTACAAACACAACAAAAATGCAAAAAAACAAGAAAAAGAAAAAATATCTAATAAATTGTTTGATTATATCAATTATTATCACAATTATAATGTCTTGTTTGATAATTTAGTTTTTTTTTGTCCTTTACACTCAGTTCATCTTATTGATTTGTCTTTTGCTATATAGTTGTCTATATGTAGGCTGAATTTTAAAAACGGATAATACAATTAACATATTAATATAATAGTACATCTTTTTCAAGAATTATATTAATGAGTTTTATTTTTTTTTTACCAATAAATTATGATGTAAATGCAAAGCAGAAGAAATAAGTTTCACATAAATGTGAAATTAAATATTTTATGCAATCAGAAATAAAAATCTGCTTTTTAAAAAAAAAAAATCTAGAATTCCACGACACGTCATGCAACGTGGCAGACCTCTCTGGTATAAAGAAGAGCACATAATAAAACCTATCTTGGGCAATAATACAACATAAATCAAGGTTTGAGTGAAACAAGAAACAACAACGAACGGTTACAGGGCAAAATGAAGGTCATCTCCCTTGTTCTTCTCCTCTCTCTCGCCCTGGTAGTCGTCCCTCTCTACGAGGTCTCCGCGGAGACCCGTGTCGGTGGCTGGAGTCCGATAAGCGACGTCAAAGACCCTCACGTCGTAGAGATCGGCGAGTTCGCGGTTTCCGAGTACGACAAACGGAGTAAGTTGGGACTCAAGTTCGAGACGGTTGTTAGCGGCGAGACTCAGGTGGTTTCTGGCACGAATTATCGGCTTACGGTTGCGGCTAATGACGGAGGAGCGAGCAAGAACTACGAGGCGATGGTTTGGGAAAAGCCTTGGTTGAAATTCATGAATCTCACTTCCTTCAAGCCCGTCAATAATGGTCGTCGTCGTCGCTTCCTCTGAGGCAAGCCACTTGCTATGTAATAATGTATGTAACCGCTCTTTCGTAAACTGCAGAAAAAAAGAAAGTTAAAAATAAACGAAGGCAATTAATTAATTAATGTCCTATTTTTCTGTAATATATATAAAATTTTGGTTTGAGAAAAAAAAAAAAAAGATATGAAGAAGAAATAATTGAACAAGTTTTGACATAACCGCTGATTATGCCGGATAATCTGCTACAGAGATTATGGGTCAGTCACGAGACCGTTGAGTGAGAGAGAGAGATGGATGTATCTGACAATACTAATAAGTTTTTTTGAAATTAATTAGTCAAAAAATTACAAAAGAGGAGAGGAGACAAACATGTGAGGGGGGGGGGGGAGAGAGTGAAGGTGTAAAGTGAACATGTCATATGTCTTTGGTCCATCAATCCATAGCTCATTTACATGTGACCTTTTCTTTTGTTTGTCCAACTGTACCCTTCTTCTTCTTCTACTTTCACCACCATTTATGTTTTCATTATCATCATCATATATTGAAAATAATGTATCAAGTGTTCTAAATAACATATATATATATATTTGATATTGCTAACATTTACCGTTTTAACTATTAAAATGGTAATTTAGATGGTAGTGTATTGTATAATATTACCCCCAATAAAATTACCCAAGGATTCGATTTTTTTTGTGACCACTTTGAAGAACAATTGATTAAAATTACTTAATTAAATGACCCCAAAGAAAAAAAACAAAATATAAATTAGTTTTAAAATCCGAGGGGGGGGGGGAGCAAGAGAGAGAGGGGTGAAAATAGGCATTTGTTCTTTCTCTCTTTCTTATATGCGCTAAAAATGGTGAAAGGCGAGGAGATATAGGAGAGAATCGAGAATCCCATATCCACGAGGAGGAGGAGACAAAAGTTTCAGTTTTTCGGAAATAGTATTGTCTTGAGTTGTGAGAAAAAAAAGGGAGGGGGGAGAAGAAGGAAAGGTGTAAGGATAGGGTCGTGCGTGTCAACGAGAGGTGCTGGACGTGAAGCCTCCTCCTCCGCATCGGCGGCGAGGAGGCTTCCGTCTCAGCACCACCTCAGCGGCAGCCTTAGCTCCTCTGTCTACGGCGTCGGAGATCCGTCCGATCAATCCGATATCGGCGGTGCTAAGATGAAAGGGCTTTTCAAGTCCAAGCCTCGCACTCCGGCTGACCTTGTTCGACAAACGCGCGATCTCCTTCTCTTCGCCCATCCGTCTAACTCTCTGCCTGACCTCCGAGAATCCAAACGCGATGAAAAGGTTTCATTTTTCTCTATTTTCTCCCCTTTTCAAACAGAAACAAGTTTGTTTCTTTCTTCAATGTTTTTTTTTTCTTGTTTGGNCTTTGTTTTGGTTCTCATTCAAACAAAACATCAAATCATGAAATTGGTGTCTTCATTACAACAATGATGTCGTTGCTCTCTCTGTGGGGTTGATAGATAGATATATATATGTGTGGTTGCAGATGGCGGAATTAAGCCGGAATATCCGTGACATGAAATCGATTCTCTATGGAAACAGCGAGGCAGAGCCTGTAGCTGAAGCTTGTGCACAATTGACTCAAGAGTTCTTTAAAGAGGATACTCTACGCCTCTTGATTTCTTGTCTCCCTAAACTCAACTTGGAGGTAACTATTTATTTCCCTTATTTCTTTCTTTGACATGTATTATATTATTCGATTCGATGGTTGAATTCCGAAAAATTAATCAGGCCAGGAAAGATGCTACACAAGTTGTTGCAAATCTACAGAGGCAACAAGTCAATTCACGCTTGATTGCATCTGATTATTTAGAAGCCAACATCGATCTCATGGATGTTCTCATCGAAGGGTGTGTGTTGCTGTTTAGTTGGCAGTTTTACAAATTTAGAGATTCCTTTAAATTTATCATTTTTTCAATAGCTTTCCATGTTATATATGTCAGGTTCGAGAACACAGACATGGCTTTACACTATGGTGCTATGTTTAGGGAGTGCATCCGTCATCAGATTGTTGCCAAGTGAGCTTATCTTTTGCTTTACTTTTAAACCTGTCAAGTAAAAATTTATTGTTTCAGAGAATAATGACAATTTGTTTACTAACAACATAATTTCCTTGGATTCAGATATGTTTTGGAGTCTGACCATGTGAAGAAGTTCTTCGATTACATACAGCTTCCTAATTTCGACATTGCTGCCGATGCTGCTGCTACTTTTAAGGTTCCAAATCACTCCTACTTTTGCTTGAATCTTTTGCTTGCATCTTTTCCTGTATCAGGACGCAATGATAACTCCCAACACTGTTGTTTGTTCTGACAGGAACTGCTGACAAGGCATAAATCTACTGTTGCCGAGTTTCTCACCAAGAATGAAGAATGGGTAAGTATTTTTTAATAACATTAAATACGGATTCCTAGATTTGTGCTTGAGGGCAGAACATTGTGAATTATGCTCTGAAGGTCCTGTGTCAGACTCACAATGCTTCAACTCTTTGGTCTGCAGTTTTTTGCAGACTACAATTCAAAGCTTCTTGAATCAAGTAATTATATAACCAGACGGCAAGCTATTAAGGTAGGGTAACTTATACGAGAGTCTATAAAATGGAACGTGATCAGGCTGATGTATTGTATTGTGTAAACCTTAAACAGTTATTGGGTGACATATTACTGGATCGATCAAATTCAGCTGTGATGACGAAATATGTGAGCTCAAGGGATAACTTGAGGATTCTCATGAATCTTCTGAGAGTACGATGCTTTAACCGAATACCCTCGTCGATATTTATGTTGTTGATCATTGGGGAAATAAATTCAATATCTTTGGATTACAGGAGTCAAGCAAGAGCATCCAAATAGAAGCATTCCATGTCTTCAAGGTATAGTTTTACTACCTTGAAAACGACTTTCACTATGTCAGTCCAACGTGACTGTACTGAGATTATCGTTGCTGCTGTTCAGCTGTTTGCAGCAAACCAAAACAAGCCTGCAGATATAGTCAACATTCTGGTGGCAAACAGAAGCAAGCTCCTGAGATTGTTGGCTGATGTGAAACCAGACAAAGGTATGGAGGTCCTGTTAAGTGACAGTTTGTATCCGATCCTTCTCCTGCTTAACCTTAAAAAAATCCTTTGTTTGGTTCATTATGTTGGCAGAGGATGAGAGGTTTGAAGCAGACAAAAGTCAGGTGTTGAGAGAAATCGCAGCCCTTGAGCCGCGAGATCTTGCTTAAATCAACCAGTGGAAATCATCCTTCCTTCCCTTTGAAAACACTCGAAAAGACATTTTTGAAGCATCTTCTTGTTTTTGTTTATTAGGTAACCAATCTCTCTCTCACGTTCTCACTCACACACACACATACACACACACACACACACACACAGACAAGATAATTATTCGATTTATGTACTCACATGTACACTCACCTCACTGTTGATGAATAAAAGGCTTTGTCAAACTCGGATGAGGTCACATGTACACATCGTGAATATTGTAAAAGAGCACAACTGTCAAATGCTTCAAAGGACTTCAACAACTATTAAACATCAAATGTATTTTAATTTAATCTAGCAAATATACTGTATGTAATAACCCAAAAAGCAAACCAAAAATTAACCATAAATTTTCACTCTCTAATCTTTTACGCAAAAGCAAAGCGTATAGAGACCCGACCATCGTTGCCTTCTCGCTGACCCATTTTGGCAGATTCCTCTGTTTTCCCTCTCTTTATGACTACATACCAAGTAAACGCTTCGAGCACGGCCGCGGCTATGCCCAGTACTACGATTATACCGGTGTAAGTGTTTCTCCACTGCTTCCTAGGGCTCAAGATGTCTAGTCCTTTGAAAACATTCACCACTGCAAGGATGACCACGGTATAGCCTATGGTATGATGGTAAATGTTCCAGTAGACTCTGTACTTGTGCTCTGGTTTAGGTCTCAGAAACATAGCGAACACCTAACGTGTGCCACAAACAATTGAGTTATACAATATGCATTATTTTGAGTTATACAATATGCCTTACTGTACTATTGTTTTGAAATCTACCTGAATCGTTGCGAGGCAGAAGAGAGCGATTCCAACAACACGGTGAGTGGTAAACTGAATCCCGGCTGATTCACTGCCCAGTTTGAGACCGGTGGCCCAACCAGCAACACCAATGATGTAAGCAGAAGACTGGCAGAAAACATGAAGGTAGAACCAAGCAGGATCTGCTGATTTGGAGACTTTCAAGTAGCGAGCAATGATTGCCCCTATTGGCATCATTATCCCCCAGCTCACTCCGTTCAATATGCCATGTATCTGTAATCATACTAGAGATCAATCCCAAATTTCAAACAAGAAAGGAGTAAAAAAAAAACTTCTTTTGATGAATCTATCGACTGACGTTGCGTTTGCGTAGCTTAGAATCTCCTCCTCCTCCTCCGGTAGAGGTGGAGGTGGATCCTAATGCACCGGATACAAGATTCATCGTAGAAACAGACCGAACGTTGTTGCCAGAAGTTGGATGAGGCAGAGGATTGTTCCCTGAAAGAGACCCATCTTGCCACACAGTGTTAATGATCCCACCGTTTGCAAGTGGAAGATTCAGAGTTGCGAAGATGACCATCTCGTTGTTTTGGTAAGTGGCAGACAACTCTGAGACGTTGAAACTCAGCTCAGCTTCTTGGAGACTCATTTGGTAGCTGCTGATGGGTGACGTGTAAGCCCTAACGGTACCGTCTGATTGTGGATAAGCCACAAAGGCTTGAGCTCCGACCATGCCTGTGGACGTGGGATTCACGGCCCATGCCACCCATTTCCCGGTAGTGAGTTTCGTGTGGCGATAAGCGATTTGGAGATTGCCGGAAGAAGAATCATAAGTGTAGTGGAGGAAGGAATCAAGAACAGAGAGGTCGTTGCAAGACTTAAAGAGACGGTTACTTGAGAATTTGTAGTTGGAACATGTCTGAGCCAAGGCGGATTCAGCGATGATGCAGATGAGAACAAAGAGGCAGAGTAGAAGATTTAAGGATTTGGCCATGGAAACAGAAAGTGTGAGTACTTAAGATTGGTGGGAGAAGAATGGGATATTAAGTATGAAAGGGGAATTAGAGAGAAGAAGGAGAGATTAAGTATGTATGAATAGAAAGTGGAACAAGTAGGGTTAGGTTTGTTAGTTAAACTGTCTTAATAAAGAATCTCTTATATTCTTTCTCTTCATCACCACACTTGTCCTATTTTTCATAGTTTTTCCTCTGCTTTCTTGTTCATCTATCAATTGCAATGTTTACCTTAGAGTAACCAATGGAAACATTATAAATGAAGCGTTCATTATTTACCCTAACAAGATTTGACGTGTAATGTATTTCTTCCTTAGAGTCTTTTTAATTAACCCTCTTAAGCAAAAAAACAAATAAAACGAGGACGTTAATAAACATGGTTAAAAAGTATAAATATATGAATGACGATCGCGTCCGGGAATGACGGGTTTGACGGGAATAACGATCGCGTCCGGGAATGACCAAGGGATATTGTCCTAGTCGGGATGGAACTAGGACGGGAAAAGACTTGATCTATTCGGAAATTGACCAAGATCAAGGGAAATAGATTTCATCGGGAAAGACGTAGATCAAGGAAAAATGACCAAGTCCCAAAAAGAGCATGATCGAGAATAAATCAAGTCTCAAAGTGGACAAAGGTCGGAAATATTTACACCCACCGAATTCAAGTAAGAATTTATTTTAAGGGGGGTAGACTTGTAATGTCCGTGTCCCGCTATCCTAAAGGGGGGGATAATTTGTTTTAAGGAAAATGAAAGCTAGATGAGCTTAAGTAGCTAAGCTACTAGCTCAACTAGCTGAAATATGAGCTAAAAGAGCTCAACGAGCTCGATGAACAAGCTAGCTCAGCTCAGCTCAGCTGAGCTAACTAGGGTAAGCTGGCTAACAACTACCACTAGCTCGATCAACTGCCAAGGAGCTCGACCCAGCTCGGCTAGCTGGACAGTGGTGGACAGTGTGCAGGTCAGCTGGATAGCTCGTGAGCGGTTAAAATGGAGGGACGTGGTGACCGAACAGGTTTAGCCGAACGGGCACGGATGAACGTGCACAATCGAACAGTCTTGTCGGATAGGTGTCTTTTGGGACCTAGACTTCGGCCATGACCCTATAAATAGAGGGCGTGGCCTTCATTCCAACATACCATCATACATCCATTTGTCCATCTATGCCTAAGAAGAAAAGGGGGTGCGGCTCGGCGAATACATCAATACCCGTCTGAACTGATGCGCATGCTACTTCTCTATCGAAGGTACAATGAGACGAGCGACGGTTCGCCAATCGGGTCAAACTGATCAAAGGATAAACGGCGGTTCGATCATAGAGTCGAACTGTTTGCAAGATGATCAACGGTTCGATCATAGAGTCGGACCGATCGAAAGGTCATCGACGATCTGTGCCAATGGATGGGTCGATCGAGGGTTGATTGGTGATTCAACCGCTATTGGAATGGGGTGATCAAATGATCAATGATACGAGATGTAGGTTGGATTGATCGGTCGGGTGGTCGACAAGTCGTTCGGAAGTATCGGCCTGGTCAGTGGTTGATCGGCAATTCGATTATGGGGTCGGATCGTTCAATCAGACCTGGCTCTGATACCAAGATCGACAAGTCGACAACGTTCAATGGTATGACCGATGGGTCAACTAACGGTACATCTGGTGCCAAGCTTCGGCAAACGAGTGGTTTGGGAAGCCGATAGCGCAACCGATCACTGTCAACCGAAGAGACTATAAGTCCCCATCTCTAATGTGCTAAGCCTATGGGGTTGGTTGGTTGTATGGCTAAGTCACAAAAGGATGGGTCAAGGGTAAAGTTATATTCTGCTGCATATAAAGGTTTACAAAGCAAGGCCGCGAGCCAAAACTAAGTAAGCGAGTCAATGGATATTCGGCCGGGAATGGGGCCGAAAGGAAGCCGTGATTGCGGACGCTGGGACGTCCGGGTCGTGGTCTTACAGTGTCGATCGACACTCCTAGTGGTGTCGGTCGACACCATTCGCGTTTGGTCAAATCGGTTAGATTTTAACTCTCTGGTTCGCGTGGATGGTTTAGAGAAGCCCTAAACTCGAGTTTATAAGGGAAAATCGACGACTTCCACTTTCTTTAGCCGTTTCTGCACATCTAAGAGAGAAAGAAGAGAGAACAAAGTCTCTGTGAGAGTTCTTGAGGTTTTGGAGGATTCTCTGTCTCTGTAAGGTGATTTTTCTTCTGGAGGGTGTGGATCCAAGGCTAGGAACGTGGTGGGAAGCTTGTGGTGGTGTGGTTTCGTCGTGTGTTTAAGAGATCTCGTTGTTTGGCTAAGGTGAATGCATGAACATGGCTTATCTAAGCTGAGATCTCTGGTTATGTGATTTTGTGTGTTGTGTGGTTGTTTCCTTTGGTTGTTTGTGAGTTTTTCGTAGCTCATGAGGGTTGGATTCGTTCCTGGGTTCGTGTGAAGGAGAAGCTTGGAGGCAAGATTCGGAGATTCTGTTCGATTGAAATCGCTGCTCGGCATCGGTGTCGGTTGACACCAACGAGAGGACAACTCGGGGACTTAGCGAGTGTCGGTCGATTCCATGTGGAGGTGTCGGTCGACACCGTTAGGCTTTTGGGAAGTGTCGAGCAAGTGTCGGTCGACACCTTCGGGTATCGGTCGACACCAGATGACCATTGTCGGTCGACACCCTTCTTACAGTAACCGGTTTATGTCTTGTTGCTTTGTGCATGTTCCTGTTTTGTTTTATTATTCTTGTTTGTGGCATGAGAGATCTTATTGCTTGTGTGTATAGCCCAGTAGATGGAAGGATTGCCTCACTAAGTATTTCTGGTAATACTTACGCCTCTCTTTATTGTTGTGCAGGGTCGACCCTGAGGACATGCGGGCTAAGCCCATGCTTAGGGCCCAATTTTTTTTTCTTTCTATGAAGTCTCATATAGTTTTTACTCTTTTTTATATATATATTAATATCATATCTATATTCTTTTTTTATTGTTTTTAAAATATCACAAAATTCTAATTCCTTAACCTAAACAAAAAGGGAAAAATATGATTAGTTTTATTATAAAACATTGTTTATTAGAATACCTAAACAACTGCCGTATCTAAAATTTTTCGTTCAAAACAATCACCTCAAGTTGTCTAAGGCATTATTGTGTACTTTTCATCAATTAAGTAGTTTTTGTAAGTTTTTTTTTTGATTTTGTTTGAAGGATTTAGTTTTTTTTGTCAACTAATTTTTTTTTTTAATAAAGAGGCCACATTTTTTTCTTCGCTTTGGACCACATATTTTGTTGGACCGGCCCTGTTGTTGTGGCCCAGGTAAAGGCAAAGTATGATCGTGGGATCAAGACGATGAAGAGGAGGATGTTCTAGAGGCTCGGTTGTTTGCTCTGTGTCTTGTTAGGATGCTAGAGTGGAACTTAGTGGTCTAGAATGGATGTTAGGAATGTTGATTTCGTTATTGGTTATGTTCTGGATTATTAATGGAATTGATGTTATGTTATTTTCTTGGTGGTTATTGATTATTGGAGTTGATTTATTATGGTTATCCGTTGTTGTTGATGATTGGGGGTAGGTTGCTATTGAATATGATATCACTAGATATTAGGTTATTTATAAAAAAAACGGGTCGGATTGTTTCAAATTTTATGCATTAAGATGAAATGTATAATTAAACTGTAAAGATGGTTTATTATGATGGTATAGATATTTAAATGGTACTTCGGGTCCTATAAGAGTTTTTAGGTAAAAACACAAAGATTAATAAACAATAAATATCATGTCATTCATAAAACTTCAATCAATAGGAAAATATATTACATAGTTCAAATAATCATAAATTATTATATTAATAAAAATTGTATATAGAAATTTGAGAAAATATTATAAAATAGAGAAAAAGTTTTAAAACTCTTATAGAATAAAACTGAGAGAATATTAAAATAAAATGTAAGAGGTTCATATTAAATATTAAAATGTTACGAAACAAAGTATAAAAACATATATATTACTATTTAGTTATTCTAAAATAATTTTAATTTTTACCTTTGTTTTAATTTTTATCGGTGTAATAATGCGAACTTTATCTAATTAACATAGTATCATCTTGTTAATTCTTGAGGATCAATGTCGATTTGTTGGCTTGTAAATTGGGCCTAAGTCAACTGTTTAATGAGCCACATATCAACCAAGCCCCCCACCCATCAGTCATTTAATAAATTTATTTACTGTTTCGTCGCCCGATGTATTCATTAACATCGGCGACTATGAGTTAATAAAAGGGAGCTTCAAATTTAAAAACTAGAAAATGAGATTTGGAGACGTTCCGTTTTCCCAAAATAGAGACTTTTGGGAATTCACAATAATTAAAAAAGAAAAAAAAAAAAGGAGAAATGACTTTTGAGATTTCTACGAGTACAGGAAGCTACTTACTCTTTGCCTATATAAATGTCCGTCCATAGAGACTAGCTAGTGAGACAGAGAGCCTCATTTCTTCTTCTTCAAAAAAAAAACCATTAATCACCAATAATCTCTTATCACTATGGCCAACGAAACAGCAAAGTGTGTTTTTCTCACGACGAATAAAGAAACCCGTCTTGGTCTTTGTTTGGACAGAGATTATTCTGTCTCGCTCTTAAAGGTTCTTCTCTAATCTTTATATAGTCTTTTTTTTTTTTTAATATTTTGGTAAATTCAAAAATAAGCATGTGTGTTTTTGCTACTCACTGCATGCATGTGTGTTATACACAGAAAAAATAAGCATCGAGCACCAAAATATGCTTCCCTAGTTTTGGGAAAGTCACTGTCTCTGCCTTGAAGGTTCATCATACCCACGTCCTCTTTTCTTTTGTTTTTTTTTGGTTTAAGCTAAAAACATCAACTTAAGGAAGGATCATGTTTTTGTTATTATAGGTTTACTTGGGAGGTCAATTTTATCACCTATCAGACATTTGATATACCTTTGATGTTCTCAAAACTGTGAGAGAACTCTTACAGTAGCTATAGAAATTAAATTTTATTTTTATAACTATGGTTTAATTTGTTCAGTTGTTCTAGATAGATCATAGATACCCTTAATGTGTAATGTTTTTTTCCAGTAGACGTTGAAAAGGATTTAATATATGCCATTGCTCCGGTGTCAGAAGCTGTGGATGGTGTTCATGAGAATCCCAAAGTAATATTCTTTCTGAAGCAATAGGAATATATAGTTAGATTTATTTTGATTGTTTGTATTTTAATTCACTGCTTTTCATATTCAGATGTTACTTGGGTACATCACTGACTCTTAATTTAGCTCCAACTGCTTATAACAGTTACCATAATATTTTTTAATTTATTTTTATGTTAAGTAGACCTTGGAAAGGAGGCAACCATTGTCGTTGCAACTAAGTTAGGAGTTACGTATGATTTGAATGAGAGTCCCAAAGGTGATCTTCTTTCTGAAGCGATAGGAAAAGGTACATTTCTTTTGATGGTTTATATATGGTTGAGGTTACTTCTTTTCATTTCTAGATTGTTACATTATTAACATTTCCTAAGCTTTAACTACCGCTAATAATTATATTTATAACTTCCGGATTCTTAGCTTCTCCTGCAAGTAATTTGGAGATAGATGGATCTGAACAAGAAAAGCTCAAAAGTTCAGATCCATCTATCTCTTGTTCCTCAGAATGAAGGTCTGAAAGATGTTGCAGCCTCTGAACCTGTTCCAAACTCTGATTGGAGAAAAGATTACCAATACTTTTGTATTATTGGCAGTTCCAAGAGGTAATTATAGTTCTTGGCTGAATAAACATTTTCTACTTTATAACTATGTGTAATTGGGGCGTTTCTACTATCTCGTAAATTGCTGATTCTGTGTAGCGAATGAGGTTGGTGCAAAGGACATTGGTGAAAAAGAACCTGATGAGACTACCAAATCTGTGAAGGCTACAAAGAAAACAAGGAAAGAAAGCCAAGGCACCAGCCAAAGAAGAAACTTGAGGTTCGTCTAGCGCGCCCAAAGTTGAGCCTGGTGTTGTTGCAGTGACCCTCAGGAGAATGTGGACGAAGTTGTGAAGAAGTCAAGCAAGAAATCAAAGAACGTTGTGGAGGAGGCTTGAGTGTTGTCATCTCTGATTAAACAGTACAAAAAAATTGCTCTGCTACTGTGCTACATTGCTCTGCTACTGTGCTACATTGCTCTGCTGGAGCCTTCGCTTTCTTTGTCCTTGTTTTCTTTGTAGCCTACATTTATTTTTGCTACATAATTTCCCCAGTTTCAAAAACATATTTGCTGGTTCTTTTCTTTCAAATAATCGTTTAGGTTGTTTTCTTGTTTCTGTTTTGTTCTAACGCATGATTTTATTTCGGCTTTGAATGGAGTTTTAAGACTTCAAATTTTCACCATCTATGTTGAGATGAAAAGGTGTGTTTATGGATAAATATTGCTTGTATTTGGATCTGTTGTGGTTAACTAGCTTAGTTAAATGAGCGGAGAAAAGAAATTAGGACAACGGGAGAGATGAAAACAAATTCACGAGAGATAATTCATATTGGATCTAGATTCAAGAAAAGTGTGGAAGTGGAACCGCCTAGAACTAGAAGCAGAGCAGGCTGAAACCGAGCCACATACCAAACAGGAGAAGCAAGCATGCGCAGATACAATAATTGTTGCGCAGCTTTTGGCAGATGGAACTCCTTAAGCAATTCTAATAGATTTTATTTTACATTGGGTAAATTATATAGGTTAGCCATGGATGAGTTTTTTATTCACTTTAGGTCAAAGTCAAAAGTGTTTTTTATTTGTTAGCCACCTCCAAAATTTTGGACAACTAAATCTTTGTGATTTTTAAGGCAGTTGTTAAGATTGTTCCTCTTTGAGTGACTAAATGGAATAAAATCCGTTTTCGACAGTTAAAAAAAAAAGAAAATAAAAACTAAATAAAATTAGTCACATAGTGTTTAATGCAAAGATAAATGTAGGACAAGACCATTACCAACTGCATTTAATGGAAAGCAAAAGGATCTTTAGTCTTTTGTATGTGTAGACAAAATCTAAAGCTTTGGGAAGAAAAAAAAAATCTTCGCTGAACGAAGATGAGATTGTGAAGAAGGTGAAATTGTTTTTTTTTTCAAAATTTTATAGGCGTGGAAAAAGTATTCAAATAATATATAAAGTTTTTAGTTCTGTTTTTATTGGGCAACAAAGCAAAAGGAATGAATTTTTGTTTGTGTTTAATGTGTGGTGTTGGGAATGTTTTTGTGTATGGAGTAATAAATAGATACCATGTCATTTAATGTGTTTATCATGCATTTATGATGCAGATATGTAATGAATATTCCTGTATTTATTGTATTTGGTGAATGAAAATGTAAAGATAAAGAAGAATGAGAATTTGAACCTGAGAAAGGAAAGTTTAGCATGTGTCTATTATTGAAACAAAACATTACGTACACCAAGTTATCGTTTACGTTATGTGAGTTGTTCTATTTGGAGGCTACATAGTTTAATCCAACAATCAGTTATTGGATGCCAGGACGTATGTCTATCATGATAGAACGTAAACGTCCTCCTGTTCACATTGACAATCAAATGAGCCTGGATACATTCATTGTCATTTGTAGTGGTGATCCAAGTGTAAATATGTGTGTCTCATTTTCTTCAAAATAGGATGACGGTCATGAAATTAACAAGTGCTCAGGGAGTGAAAACCCAACAAATTTGATATTGAAGTTAACAACTGTGGCTGAACGTAAGGATGTCGTAGATCTGGAGGAGGAAGAAAAAGAGGATAAAGTCGATGATGAGATAGAGGATGAGGATCAGACAGCCAATGAGGAGGAAGAGGATGATGAAGATGAAGCAAAAATAGTTTCATCTTAACTTCAAAATACAAAGCAACATAGTTTCATCTTAACAAATAAAGCAAAAAGTACATAACACAAAATTACAAAGCAACCTAGTTTCATCTTAACATATAAAGCAAAAAGTACATAACATAAAATAATATTGCATAAACCATGTAGAGAGAAAAATTTTATGCTTTAGGCGCCAAACATCAAAAGTTCACTTTAGAAAAACATGCACATCTCATGTGCATACCAGTAGAAAAAACAGGTTTTACACCCGATGACGTAGGTGTAACGTGTACAACATGGGAGTGGTTGGAAAAACCTCCAAACTCGTTCTCATAAGGGGGGTCACAAAAAGATCCACGAGAATTATGCTCCTCTGGTTCAACCATACGGGTAATAACCACCTATAAAATGATACATGTATTAAAAAAATGTACACATATTAGACAACTCAAACTTTACTATAATCCGTGTACGTATAAAATCAACCGTGTACGTATATACATTTCAGTGCTAATGTACATACCTCATTAGCGGCCTCACATGCGAAGATGCTTGCTGTCCAGATTGGGCGCAGTTTTGCCAGATTATGGATTGATCTTTGAGTGAACGCCTGATCATCTTCGTCAGACGGTATTAATTTTGCGAGTAATGGGACAGTTTCAAATGCCAGCAGTTGGAGCGAAAGAAGAAATCCATGAACAACTAATGACCGTCGCTTGCAACTTTTTACTATAGTGTCAACATCTGCAGGACAACTGAACCCTGTAATAGTCTCCAACGTCCGTTCAAATGATAACCTTCCCCATGGATATTTCAATAAAAAATCAATATTCTTGGTCATCTCCATTGTTTTGGAACAAAGTTTGACTGGCTGAGTAAAACAAGTGAGAACACCATCGACTATTATTATCAGCGACAAAACAACTTTCTTCCATATTTCCATCTCTTCAGTCTCCAACTTCTGAACCAACTCGGAGATTGTTGGTTCCTTTTTTCCCTGAATAGTGTAGTCAAAACACTCTTACATCCACATCTCATGTTGTTTTTTGGTCACCAACTGACGGCAAACTAATCAATGAATAAGTTTCCCTGAAAATGAAGACTTTTTCGGAGGGATACGAAAAAGATGCCCAAATGGAGACTTTAACAGATTTTCCATTTTTTTTGTTCCCTTCAGCACCTTTGCTATTGTAGCAAGATACTCCGGTTTAGAATATGCATTGATCTTAGTTTCGAGAGGGTAATGGTCGAGAGCAAATAACCTCCTCGGTAAATCCAAACTCCTTGGAGAAATATTCTCTTGTTCTTTCGGTTCCATCCTACCAATTCCAAAAAGTATGAATTAATTGTAAGACATTTTTATCAAGCAAAACAAAACATAGCTTTCTAATGTATGTAAAAATAATCGCCGTAATACGTACACAACAACAATAAAATGGCTTCTCAACCCATCAAATTTACTAACAATGTACATACACACCAACATAACATCGACAAAACAATTTACGTATATATTAGTCTATACGTACACAACAACAATGAATCCAAATTCTAATGTGTACAAATTGGAACACAATTAGGGTTATACTTTCTACCCCCACCGCAAGTACAAAATTAATCATAAAATTCAAAAACTTAGGAATCAAAACAATACCCAAATTTTTTTTTGGATAAACTTTTCTCGCAAATGTTGGATTTCGGTTGCAATCTCCATTCAATCAAATAGGACAGTCAATTCAACCACTTACCCATTTAACAATAAAATTGGAAATTACCTTCTTAATTTACACCGGTAATCGAATACCAAGTGAAGCTGTAACGCCCTGAACGCAATCTCTTAGTGGGCCCTATGTCCAATCTCAGTCCATGGGCCCACCTTCCTTAATGGATCTCACTTCCTCTCACTAGGCTCGTGAGCCCATCAATATCCGACTGCCGGTTTGCAACATCCGGGAGACTTTAAAGACTTATTACTGTCCCTACAAATCACCACATGATCTTTCCTTGTGTTTTGTCCTCACTCGCACAGTTCCGTCAATCATGTTGAGACAACTCCAGCTCAAGCACGCGTAACTCTGGAGTTCTCTCAGGCCCATTGACCGAAAAGATAAGTACACTTTGGTGACATAGGTGGCCAAATCAATTATTTTAAACCTCTCCGAAAGTCTCTGAAACTGGGGTGTCACAATTCACCCCTACTAACAGATTGCAACATCCTCGTTGCGCACCAAGACCATCACCCCCGACAGTGTGAGCCCACTTGACTCCACACATGTCTGGGTTCGGCTCTGATACCACTTGAAACGCCTAGACTGCCACCTCTTAGTGGGCCCCATGTCCAATTCCAGTCCATGGGCCCACCTTCCTTTATGGGACTCACGTCCTCTCACTAGGCCCGTGATCCCATCAATATACGACGACCGGTTTACTATGTCCAGGAGGCTTTAAAGACTTTTTACCGTCCTTACAAATCACCACATGATCTTTCTCTGTGTTTTTGTCCTCACTCACACAGTTCCGTTATTCACTTCCCGGAAGGTCACCCATCCTGAGACTACTCCAGCTCAAGCACGCTTAACTCTGGAGTTCTCTCAGGTCCCTGGACCGAAAAGATAAGTGCACTTTGGTGACGACATATGTGGCCAAATCAATTCTTTTAAACCTCTCCGCAAGTCTCTGAAACCGGAGTGTCAGTCGCCGTATTTCTTCTTTGACACAAACCTTCTTAATCTCTTCGTCCTCTTCTTCTTCTTCTCGGTCTTCTTCTTCTACTCCTGGAAGATCTACACACCCTATTCTCGCCGGGATTCTACTAACTCAAATTGGCGGCTTCTTCTCGCCGGAGTTCAACAACCCAAATCAGACAACCAAAATCTTCGACTACACTCTCTCCTACGTTTTTCGTTTCTACCGATAACGAAGAATTACCTTTTTGTTTATTTTTTTTCTTTTAAAGTAATTGAATCAGTGCAACAGTTGGATATTCCACTAAAATTTTAATTTAACTGAAACTGTGCATCGATTAGGTTACGAAACAGAACCGTAATTGGTCTACAAAGGTATAGTTGTCTTTTTTTTAAGAGGTGACTAATCCGTGAAAACCTTCTTTCACTTTACCAAATCGTGAGAGAAAATCTTTATTCGGAGTGGTTAGTAAAATTTTATTTTCTATATATGGGTCTCGTGACCAAAATTTCAACTCCTAAGTGCTAACCAAGTGGATGTGTAATAATATCATTCTGGTCAACTATCCAATTACTACCTGCCACATGTCCCCATTAGATTGTTAGGTGTAGCTGGGCTCACTTTCAAACTAGACTCTTTCTATGGGTTTATGTCGGATTGTTAAACCCAAAAATATATATTTAGATATATGTATTCTTGGGTTAATGAATTTTTTTTTTCTTTTTTTATAATTATTATAAAATCACTAGTTTTCTAAAAACAATTCACATTGCATTGTTTAGATGGAGTAGTTGGTAATTTGGTTTACAAAAAAAAAAAAAAAAACTACAAACATAATACACCAAGGGTAAGAAAAGAAGAAGGTTGGTTATTGCTAAATTATAAAAATAAAATAGGGCCTAAGATAAAATAGGGAAAGGGGGTCCAAAAAGGCCCATATTGAGCCCATAATTGAAAATTCCGAAACCGAAATGGAAAAAATTCCGGTTTTTTCTCTTTCTCGGTGTCTCTGTCTCTGTGCCAGAAGAAGTTACTCTCAGCGTGTCTTTGATTTCCCAGAAGAAGCGTTGAATCTTTTTTCTGAATCCATATTGAGAGGATCCTCTTTCGTTATTCTTCTCCTTGGATCCATTCCCATCCTCTTTCGTTAGCTTCTACCAGGTAATCTTGTTTTACTCACCATAATTCCCCAGAAAAAAAAAAAAAAAGTTTCTTTTAAAAAAATTCTCTCTCTCTACATGATTATCCCTGTAAATGTGAGTTCTTTTGCAAAATGGGTCTGCGAATTTGTGATCATCAGCGTTTTGTGTGTTGTGTGTGTGTGTGATCTTACATTTTGACGGGAATGTGATGTGATCTCTCATGTAATTCTTTATCTTGTTGACTTGGTTTCCATTACAAATGCTCTGTTTGCTTTAAAAGATATATCCCAAATCTCTCTTTGACTCTCCTCTAAGCGAATTGGGTTCTCTTCACTTGACTTTAGTTTCATAGGTGAAAATTTTCGATTTTTTTTTTTTTGTTTTGTTTTGTGTGTTTATGATTCTCTCTGTAACAGATGTCTCATCATCTTTTAAAAAATTCTGTGTGGCGGCCTACCTTTGGAAGGAAGGTTTTCCTAGTTAAGCAGAAACCAAATTTACTCAATTCATCTTTTTAATGTGAGCCCCTAAAGACAAGACTGAGAATTTCTATCAGTGTTTAGTTTTGCACTTTGTGTGATCTAAAGTGATGAGTATTTTGTTGGTTGAATTGGGCCCGCTGCTTGTCTTTTCTGTCTCAGTTCTGTTTTTTTTTTTCCTCTTTATGATAGATCAGAATATTTCTCTGCTTTCTTATTGGAGGCTTTCATGATGCCTTGTGACTTCTCAACAGTTAGTTTTGTATCTACCGACTTCTTACTTAGATTCTCATGCTGAGCTTTGTGTAACTTAAGTTGCCTTTACTTGTTTCTTTTATTTAGGCTTATGTGAGCTTGTATGACAAGTTTCTCTAGGAGCTGTTAAAGGGGTCAGATCCAGCTTTCAGAAGAGGTAACTTGTTACTGCTGCCTTCCTTACTTTTGGAATCATAATGGTGTTTTTGTGCTGAATCCTCTGCTTGTGTTAGATTTTCTTACGGTGGTTGAGATTATGAGCTGAAAGTTTTTAAATTTAGTCAACTTTGTTGCACAGAACCTTCTAGGAAGCTACCTCCTCAAGCACAGGTGATCTTAAAGATTCTCTTGTTTCACCTTTTCTTCTTAACTCTTTAGATCTCAATCTTTCCTGTTTCCTTTGCCAACTCTACTTATTCTTGTCTTCCCTCTTCCTCACTTTGGCACTTTGTTTTCTTCTTAACTTTGTGTACACAGGCTTACAAGCCAGTGGTTAAGACATGTTGCTGTAGAAGGGATAATCTCGAGCATAAAAAAAAAAAAAGGAGATGGCTTTCTACTCTGAGGACGACAAGAGCGAAGACTACCTCTTTAAGATAGTTCTAATCGGTGATTCTGCAGTTGGGAAATCAAATTTGCTTGCCAGATTTGCGAGGGATGAGTTCTATCCCAATTCAAAGTCGACCATTGGAGTGGAGTTTCAGACGCAGAAGATGGATATCAACGGAAAGGAGATCAAAGCACAGATATGGGACACAGCAGGTCAAGAACGCTTCAGAGCAGTCACTTCTGCGTACTACCGAGGTGCAGTTGGAGCTCTTCTGGTTTACGACATCAGCAGACGGCAGACTTTCCACAGCATTGGTAGATGGCTCAACGAGCTACACAGTAAGAATCCACACCTTAAAAAAATACCCTTTCTTACTTATCTTCTGCTAAACAATCTCAATGAAACTGTTGCAGCACACTCTGATATGAACGTTGTGACGATCCTGGTGGGCAACAAGTCGGATCTGAAGGACTTGAGAGAGGTCTCAACAGCAGAAGGAAAAGCATTGGCTGAAGCACAAGGTCTTTTCTTCATGGAGACATCGGCTTTGGACTCATCAAACGTGGCCGCTGCATTTGAGACGGTTGTGAAAGAGATATACAACATACTGAGCAGGAAAGTGATGAGCTCACAGGAGTTAAACAAGCAAGATCCTGCTTCACTCAGCAATGGCAAGAAAGTTGTGATTCCGTCAGAGGGGCAGGGGGAGTCCAAGAAAGGTGGATGTTGTTCTTCTTGATAGGAACTGAAATTGTAGAGAGCTTTCAAAAGCAAGATTATTTTATCATCTGTTTTGATTGTTTATTTTGTCCACTCTGCGATGAATGTTGAAATTTGGGATGGGGCTGTGTTGTGGTGTGGAAGTGTTTAGGTGTAGCAATCTGTAAATTTTCTATTGCAGAAGCTTTTATGAAACTCACACGCTACTCTATAAAGTTTGCTCATGATGATGATGATGATGATGGTCAGTCTTTCTGTTATTGTTGTTAGTTGTTACTTGTTATGCATCACACAGCCAAATCTTGATACATTAGATCTTGCTACTAGAAATGATCTAAACCCTAAATTAAAATAATACTACTATGAAGCATTTGTCTTTGTCATCGGGAAGAGGATCAAATCGAGCTGTGGAATTAGATTTTAATAAAACATAGAGAAATAAATGTGTGAGCAAATGAAGTTGAAGCATCAGAGATCACACGTGCAGTGCAGTTGTTTGTGGAAGTAAATTAGAGGGCATGTGAGACAGATTGGCTCCACACAGGATTGCATTTATCACACCGTAGTACGGATTCCACACACTATCTATCATCATTTCAAGCTCATTAAACCGGACATTTTTCTTAACTAATTTGTCTTAATCTAAACCGGTTTGTATTTGGCTATAGGTTTGCTTCGGTTTCATTCGGTTTAATGATCTCTGCGAGTCCCTTCAAGACCTGAAAATAAGAGAAAGGCCATTGACTCTTAAGCATATATACAACTATGCAAGATCACAACTAGTACAATTTAGCTTATCTTGTTGGTCTCTCTTTACCTTTTTGGTCTCATGGAGTGATACCTCCAACATTTCAATTTTCTGCAGAGGAACCAACCACACAAGTTCAAACAAAAGATTCATGAAATCAAATATTTATTCTTGTGAAATGTGTATATCAATACGCGCGGTTTCACCTTCTGGGAATCCTTAACAGCAGTTTTCAGGGCAGTATACTTTTCCAGTGTAATCACCATCTTTCCTGAGTTTTCCTGCATTTCATTTATATCTCAATTCCTAGAATTTGATTTTCATAAGACAACAATCCTTTTGTACCTTTTGATTGGCTGAAGCATTTTCTGAGACTTTATCTAAAGTTTCCCTCTCTGGATCAGCATCTCCGATTGTGGAAGACTCCTATTGATATAGAAGAAGTTGTCACCAATTTCACTGTGTATAGTAGTACTTGATGGAAGTTCAATAGTTCTGGCACAAACCTGGATCTTTTCCTTGATGTCTGGATCATTCCAAGGTCCTTCATCGCTAAAAAGACAGCCTCCATGATCTGTACAAGTGCAATTTCCTCCAAGAAATGTTGGCAAGTTGCTGTATTTTTTTTGACATCAGACATAACCAAAATGCTGAGATTCCAAAGCAAACAAATCCTTCCACCAGTTAACAGAAAATCGAATATACAAAAAAGGTTTTGTTGACCTTGGATCTACTGCTTCAAGTAGCTCTCCAAGGTAGTTGGGTCCTAGCACCTTGAACAAACATAACTCTCTGATAAAGAACTTGTGACTAAACCAAACAAAACAAAAAAAGAAAGAAGCATCAAAATTCATACTTGAACTTTAGCCAAAGTCCGAGGATCAAGAAAGGTCTTGAGTGCAAGCCACAACATCCTGAATCCAGAACTGGCATTGACAACGAAGAGGCGATGCAAAGTCTAGAACCAAACCAAATCAGATATACAAGGCATTAATTGTTGTTGATGAAGCTGGTAATAAAAATCCGAACCTACCTCAGGGTAGTAGTTGCTGTCTATCTTGTGAATTTCCATGAAGAGTGATCTCGCAGGTTTTGAGAAGTTTGACATTCCCTTTTTTGCAAGAACAATGGATTAGCAGCTTTACAAACAATCAAACGATTCTCATCTCTACGAGAAAGTCATACATACCACTCCAGATACATCCAAAATGGTAGTGGTAGACGAAACGTGCTTCCCTGAAGCAATCGAACAAGCGGGATATCTCAAGCTCAGCGTCTTCTCTTGCTCTTTGATATGATTGTTAACATATCTGTCAACAGTGGTTGCTTTAAGAAAGGCGTTAAGGTCAACCATCCCGAGCCTCTCGATGTAGATTGGTCTACCACTTTTGTCAACCTTATGAAAGCCATGAGGGTAATGTTTCTTCACTTCATCGTATTCCTCAAACTTAAACTCCTGTCAGACATTTTGTCGAACACGTTGTGAGTTGACGGAAAACACACAAAAAACAAAATTTTGTTGGTTATACATTAGAGATCAAATCCACTTTGGAATCAACTCGCCACTTCGTGTAATCGAGAAACGCATCTTTTGGATTTCTCCAGATCAAAATCCCTCATTTTTAGAAACCTGATTGGTTCGAAACAATCTGAGAAGAATCAAAATCTCAACCACGAGATAAAAAGGATCATTTTTTTTTGATTATGTACCTGAGAAGAGTATTGTGATCTCCATGGTTTGACGGTAAGTGACCATGGAGGAGAAGCAAGTTACGAAACGCTTCAACCATATCTTCTTCATTATTTGGTAAGTGTCCTTCATCATCTCTGTTGTTCAAGGAATCAGAGTAGTCTTCAGCACTACCATCGGAGATGTGTATGTCTCTGTAACCCATCTCTGTTTGAAAGGTTCATTGGGGGCTCTGTTCTCAAGAATTCAAAAGCTTGTAAGGAAGGGAGAGGAATCGAATAATTGATTTCTCTCGGGCGCGGGAAAATAGGAAAAAAAGAATAACAACGGTCTTTGGGTTGCTTTACGGCGTCGTTTCTTGGATTGTTACGGAAACAGCAAGGAAGGCCCACTTACAGTTTTTGTAAGATAAAATGGGCCTACTATAACTCACTTTATGATGATTATCTCTGAATTCAACGGGAAAAGGGTATATTTCTACCCGTACTATTTGTAAAGTGTATATTTCTACCTAAACAAAAGAGAAGTGTATTATCTAACCGGAACGCCAATAAAATTCAAAATTACTACCCAAACTTTGAAGCGTTATCGATAATACTACATTGACACAAAAACTGTTAGTCAACCGTTAAATATGAGTGATTCGTATGACACATAAGCAATGATGTGGCAAGAGTTTTTGGAATCAAACTCAAAACGACGTCGTTTTGATTTGGGGGAAAAACTTCAATTAGGGTTTTTTTTTTTTTTTTGTTTTCACGATTCATTTCTCTCTTTCTCTTTCTCTTTCTCTGCGAAGGCGTTCTTCAATTAGGGTTCTTTCTCTTCGAAGAAATCAAATGGATAATCAAAGAAGAGGTTTCCCCAAGAGATGTCAATGTGGAGAACCTGTTGTTTTGAAGACATCGACAACTGCTAAAAATCCTGGAAGATTGTTTCATGGGTGTCCGTTTGGAAGGGATGGGGTAAGTGTGATTCTCTAAATTTTGTTGTATAGTTTGGCTGTGTCTGCAACTAAAAGTCTGTAAATGTTATAGAATTGGTATCATACATTTAAATGGACCGATACGTCTATGGTCGAAGAGATCGAGGACTTGATTGAGAAAGTGGAGAACATTGATGGAGCTGCAATGACATTGCAGAAGGGTGTCAATGCTTGCGAATCTCAGATTGATACTCTCGCCATGGAGACTCGTGTGCATTTGGGTGTGGTTGAGAAGGAGGTCGAAGAGATGAAAATGCAACTAAGAAGCTTGAAGAACATTGTTGGCTTTGTTATGGTTATGGTTTTGTTTTTCATGTGTATGTATTGAATATGTGAGTTAAAAAGTGGTTGTATGAGAGTAACTAGTTTGGATGTTTAGAGAAAAATATGGCTTGTAAGACTGTTTGTTTGTATGAAAGGTAATGGAAAAAGAACAAGACATATGACATTGCTCAAACCCAATCCAACTGTGATAGAATCCAAAATAGACCGAGACATTTGGTTGTGGTACATGTCACAAAACAGACCATGAAATCAAAAGACATTGTGTTGTTACATGTCCCCAAAAACAGACCATGACATCAAAAAGAGAAAAAGAAATAGTCCTAAACCGCTTCATACTTCAAATGTGTCTTGTGTTGGTTGACTTGAAAATGTGTCTTGTGTTGGTTGACTTGGTCCTCCTCCATCTGCCGATGGTTTAGTCTTCTTCTTCTTCTTAGGTGGCATAGACCTTTCCACTTCCATATTTGGACATTTAGCTGCATTGTGTCCAGTTAAACTGCAACGACGACAATGCATGATTCTCCTCTCTCTACTAGCCTTTTTCTTTTTTGGAGACTCATTCTTCCCTTTCTTCCTTTTTGGCTTTGGCTTTCTTCCTTTTCTGTTTTCAAGTTCTTCAACCAGATTTGGAGGTGGCAATATCACAGAACCGGAGTTATCCCAGAAACACATACCATTTACTGGCCGAATTGAGTCCCTATAAATTTGTTGTTGCCTTCCATTGAGAAGCCAACTAGAGATGTAATCTTCATGATTTGGCTTCATGAGAAGCCAACTGCGATGTAATCTTCATGGAACTCCACTCATTTCCCATCTCCTGCAGGCACATGTCTTCATTGTAATGTTCACAGAGTAAGATGTACCTGACTCACGGACTTCATTTCTACCGTCTGATCCAGGGATAACCTTGCAGAACTTAAGCCTTTTCTGCTCCAACGCTATCATTTCTTTTATTCTAGGAGGTACTCTGCTTAGATCCTTGTCAGCTTTTGTCTTCCTCATATCAATACGCACCATGGTTCTTCTCCTTATCGTCTCCAACATCTCTACCATTGGCATATACCTTGCAGGATCTATTGCATTGTTGAAAGATTCAGAGATGTTGTTATGAACATCTACGCAGGAGGATGTTGGCGTGAAAAAAGCAAGGCTGCAATTCTTTGGGTTCTTCTCCATCATGGCTTCATAAACACGCATATCATAGCTCTTTACCAATTCCAAATTTGCTTCATACTCTTTCGTGGTATAACTTTCCGCTACTTGCCAAAAGAGCTTTTTCATGTCACCTTGATGGGGAAATATCTTCTTTAGGTTCCCATAGATGTGTCTAGCACACATTCTATGTTCAACATAAGGTAACTCTCTTTCCACTGCATTCAATAAACCCTGTAAAAGCAAAACAAATATATATTAGTTAAACCATACATGTCATTTTACATGTTCTAAAGCCTAGTACGGGTTGGAGATATACCTTTTGCCTATCAGATATGATAGTAAACCCTTGACCCTCCTGTAGATTGAAATCAACCTTCAACTTTTCTAGGAACCATACCCAATTGTCTTCATTTTCAATATCAACAACGGCCCAAGCCATGGGATACATTCCATTGTTAGCATCCCTCCCCACAGCAGCCAATAATTGTCCCTTTAGTGTGCATTTCATAAAACAACCATCCACTCCAAAGATAGGACGACACCACATAGACCACATCTTTCGAATGGCAGCAAAACACACATAGAATCTATGGAAGATCTCTGATCCATCATCATCAAGCATTGTGTCTAGCACTACTGTTGACTCAAGGTTAGATCTAGCAAAATATCAAAATGGAAACCTAGTTAACAGATTGGAAAACACTTGTTAAATTTAAAATTTCAGTAATGAAAGAAGAACTTACTGAAGAAGTGCTAAGCGGTAATCTTTCAGCCTAGAAAAATGCTCCTTGTGCTCACGGTCGATGATCTCTACAGCTTTTTTCTTAGCATATTTACACTTGTCTATGCTTACTATCAGATTGTAGTTCTTCTCAATCTCTTGTTGTATCCGTTTTGGTCCATAATCAGGATCAGTTCTGATATCATCCAAAAACATCTTGCAAATCACAGGTTCTTTCAATATCTTACAATAGTTATCATTTGTGCAACTGTGCTGATCTTCAAAAGTTTTCATTTTCCACTTGCCAACGCACTCCTCATAAGAACAGTAGATATACCATGGACAAGGCTCTTTAGTCCCACACACAGCCGCTGACTTGTCTTTCCCCCATCTACTTATCTTTATGTTACAACCCTCTTTTAATGCATAAGCTACTAAAGCTTCTCTGAACTCCTCTAGACTATCAAATACTTGTTCTATCTCTAGCTGACCACTACCTCGTTTGTATCTAACCAAATGCTCCTCTTCTTCTTCACCATCAGAGTTAGGAGGTGTGTTATGATAATCGAAATCCTCATCCTCATCAACAAAAGAAGCCACATTTCTTTCAACCCGGATCTCTTCTTCACATGGCTCAGATGACTCGATATCATTAGGATGCTCTGTTGAGTTCACCAAAAAAACATTCATCACTCCAGTCCATCTGCCCGCATCACACATCCTCTTAAAACTCAAATCCGCAGACCTCAATCTCTTTCTTTCATTATGCTCTTCAAAAGGGTACTTATACCACATGTTTTGGCCATATAATCCCTCCCCCAACTCCGCCGACAACTTGATGAAAAACTCTT
>NC_025695.1:29598003-29600200 GCF_000633955.1 Camelina sativa
CTGAATTCAACACAGGTTTATTTTCTGAGTACGTTCCCTAAAATCATTTTTTCCCAAGTACAAGAAACTATTTAAGAGAAAGAAAAAAAATTGTTTTAAGAAATACAAATCATATTTTAAAGAAACATAAGATAAGGAGTAAATAATGTGAAAATAAGGTTGGGTCCCCATGACCATGAGCCACCATAAAAAGATTCCAAACACTTACTTTACTTCCTTTCAGCACTAGTTTTTTTTTGTTTTTCCTTTCTTTCTGGATTAGTATTTTTCATCTTTACACACTTTCAAAACTCTTTTGGATATCTCTCACTATATGTTACATGACAGTTGATATATTTATCTTTTGGGTAAGCGGTTTTTTGATTATATATAAAATAGTGATGAAAACAGAAAATATTCTTACAATTTACAAAAAAAAAAAAAAAGAAACAAACAAAATTTGAACCCCTTAATTGTAAGAAAAACTCTTCGGAGGTACGTAGTTCTAAATGAAACAAACTATGATTTGGGTATGTTCTGAATGTATATTATGTTTTAGCATTCGATTGCTTTGTAAATATTATGGATCGGATATCAAAGAATATATATGGTCCCATTCGGATTTAACAAAAAAGTTTTGGAACAAGCTCCAACGTTCATAAATTATATATAGGTTGCTAGGTTGTGGATATATTGACGAATGATGATGATGATGATGATGATGATGAGTGAGTGCTACTTTTCAAAGGAAGTGGGACCAAATTGACGTTCACGTGATGCTTAAGAAGTAGCCCTGCACTGTGTCCGCACTATCATAAATTCACGTCCTAGCCTCTCTCTATTATTTTCACCCATTTCCATCTTCTTTCCCACTTATAATCACATTTTGCTTTCTCGTTTCAATTTCGTTTTTTCCCCGTTTTATTGTCCATATTCTCCCATTTAATTACATCCAAATTGTGTATGGTTTGAGTGCATGTGTACTGTGCATTTATATAGAGATAAAATACAAACGAGATCAGAGAGAGAGAGAGAGTGGGTTCCTCATGCTACATTTAGTGTGCTTAACTGAGAGCATGCTTCCAATAATCTTATCATGATTATGGGCATCCCAATATACAATATATACTACAGCTATAGACTATGAAAAAATAACAAGTATTCACAGTCAAATAGTAAATCATGGGCTCCTATATTATTATTAACAATAAAGCTATTCCATTGGTCGAATCTGAAATAAAGACAAACCCTAAACTCAAGACCTGAAATAATTAGCCAAACACGTCATTCCAAACAGAAAAAATAACAATGACCTAACACGTTAATAGGCAGTCTACTTTTTTTTTTCTTTTTAAACATAGAAATAAGGACTCTGTTTCTTGGTTTTTAAACAGTAAAAGCTAATACATATGAAGACAAAAAAACATATAGATAATAGATTTATTGGTGTGTGTCTTTGCCTTTCTTGCCTTCACTCCACCACAAAAATATAACCGTTGCGACTGATACGTACAAGAGGACCACTTCATAACAAGTACACATATATAAAACCATCGATCTTCTTCCATCGTAATTTACAATTACTCCCGATCGACCGTTTCCTTTCTCCACACTTCCCAATCCAATGGCGCAACTTACTAATTCCCTTAATTATCTTTTTTCTATTTCTCTCTTGCTATTATTATTCCACTGCTTATGTTTTCGTTTTTCATTGGTTGCAGCTTGCTCAAACTCCACCGAAGACCAACAGATTCAACACCATCACCACCGGAAATGGGTGGGTCCTTCAGGTCACAAAGTCATCACCGTCTCACTTACCGGCCATGCTCAGTTTCGCTCCGTCCAAGACGCCGTTGATTCCATACCAAAGAACAATAACATGAGTATCGTTATCAAGATTGCTCCCGGATATTACCGGTATATATATAAACCTTAATTAGCTAATTTTTTTTTTTTTTCTGAGTGTCAATATAATGGACACATGCAAACTTAATACATTTTTCATGTGTGCAGAGAGAAAGTGGTGGTTCCAGCGACAAAGCCGTACATAACGTTCAAAGGAGCGGGTCGGGACGTGACGGTTATAGAGTGGCACGACCGTGCGTCGGACCGTGGCCCTGACGGTCAACAGTTACGTACTTATCAAACTGCTTCCGTCACCGTCTACGCTAATTATTTCTCCGCTAGAAACATTAGCTTCACGGTACTCTATATATAT
>NC_025695.1:29601031-29601466 GCF_000633955.1 Camelina sativa
TTTTTTTTTTTTTTTTTTTTTTGGTATCAAAAACAGACTAATTTTTTTTTTTGGTATCAAAAACAGACTAATTTTTGGGGACTTGTAATAAAAATGTGTCTATATGTCTTATACAGAAAATGATTACACATTAAATAATATGTGTTGTTGCTTGTTGGTGAAGGATTGTGAGTTGCATTCGATAGCGTCAAGATTCGGATCGATAGCAGCGCATGGGAGGACATGCCCGGAGGAGAAAACGGGTTTCGCGTTCGTGGGTTGTCGGGTAACGGGTACGGGTCCGTTGTACGTAGGCCGTGCCATGGGCCAATACTCACGTATTGTCTACGCCTACACCTACTTCGATGCTCTCGTCGCTCATGGTGGCTGGGACGATTGGGACCACAAATCCAACAAAAGCAAGTACGTAACTATTATTTTACAGTGCTAATAAAT
>NC_025695.1:29603297-29604526 GCF_000633955.1 Camelina sativa
GAAGAAATTAATAAATGGCTGAAATATTAGGACGGCATTTTTTGGAGTGTACAATTGCTACGGGCCAGGAGCAGCAGCGACGAGAGGCGTCTCATGGGCCAGAGCGTTGGACTATGACTCGGCCCATCCATTTATTGCTAAGAGCTTCGTTAATGGGAGACATTGGATCGCTCCACGAGATGCCTAACCAAAACTTCAAAGTTCAAAGTTCAAACTTCGTTTTGCTTCTACTCCTAGCTTAATTATATTCGTTTATTGTTTTTATTCTTTTCCCGATTTATTTATACCTTGTGATACAGAGCAGAATTGCATCTTCTTCATTTGTATACATTTTTCAATTAAGGTTTCGTGTGCTGCCAAAAAAAAAAAAGCTAATTTATACACAATCTTGATTAAGTACTAGGACAATAGGAGCAAATAACTCGTCTGTATTTTACCTAGGGAAGTTGATTTATACAATCTTGTATCTGAAATTCTGAATCCCCAATCGTAATCTGTTCATCGTAACCTGAGAATCTCTTCTCTTAATCGGATTCTCTGCTGGTATCAATTCCAGTAGCTGTTAAGTACTTGAGGAACTAGCAACTTCTTTATCAAAAAGTCCCTCAATGAGCTATATAGCTCGAAACTGAGAGGTAATTGATAGAGAAAATTAGACCAGGAGAAAGCAGAGCAAAGGATGGCTTCTCTTGAAGTTTCACAAAAACGAGGCTTGCTATATTCACTGAAGTTAAGATATTGCAAAATGATTTAGCAAATCAGGAAGTATTGCATGCAAATCTAGACATTACTGGCTGGAAAGTTCAACAGTTTCGTACTAAAACATGCAGAGACTAATACAAGGATGTGTAACATTGTGCTGACATAGAAAAAAAATTAATGAATAAGAGAAAGCAATACATGAAAAATTGGTCAGATTTGACCTTATTATATATTGAGAAAAACAAAAAGGTACAGTTTTGCAACTCTCCCGAAGACAACTTTTGGTTCCATTCTCAAAACCCAAATGAAGCAAAGAATCATCTATACAAACTACCATTATATATATTGCCTGCCCCTGAAGAAGACGAAGGAGGCGTAAATTCCAAGCTCCATGTTTCCCTCATGTATTGGTTTCTGTGGGACAATTTTCCTACCTGTGACAGTGACCAAAAACTTTTGTGAAATTTCCAGTTCCCGGTGAGTCGTGACTTAGAGTTCCACTTCCTGAAGCTCCTCTCCTAAGCTGC
>NC_025695.1:29605767-29606182 GCF_000633955.1 Camelina sativa
AAGACAGCAAACACTTACACTCAAAAACATTACAACTCACAGCTATAGAACGGCAACTACAATCAAGAAAATTATGCTTATTTCATACTGAATGATTCATCTTTTACACTTTCCTAGTAGTAAAACCAAGTGTGGCTTATAATCCCTCCCTAATATGACGGTACAATTGCGCTCATGGTTTAGAATCCAGGATAGTCTCCACACATTGTAATTCTAAAGTGCCTCAAGCTATTTGTTTACCTTGCTCGCACACCCGTACGCCCACGAGCTGAGAATTGATTCGAACCGTGTGAGATTGGTGGGATTCCGGAAGAATTATCTGATGGAGTTGGGCCGCCAGAGCTCCAGTTACCATTAGATGGATTCACGTCAGATTTGTTTTCATAACCCGATGAGTTGTTTTGGAATGAGCCTA
>NC_025695.1:29606242-29611372 GCF_000633955.1 Camelina sativa
CAGCGTCTTAGAGTATTCATATAACTCTGTTCTCTGACCATGCAAAGTTCAATCGACGAATCAAGTAATCATCAAACAATTAAAGAAAAGAATGGTGTTCTCCATAAATTTCGTTGGAGTATCTATGCAACATATTTGAGGAACATGGATGGTATTTATGATAAACATACAATTGTGCGGCTAGTATGATGATAACTAAAAGCCAAAATTATAGAAACAATCACCTGTATAGCCTCTGGACTTGCATATGTTCGAGGATATTTCCAGTGATCCGCTCCAACAAGGCAGAGTCTGGCGCTTTCAGAGTATGGATCAAAGTTCTTATCCGCAATTAAATAACAAATATGCGCCGCAATTATCTGATTCATAACCGTAGTTCAAATGTCATGATAAAGTTTTCATGAAGTAAAACAACACAACAAGGCAGAAAACCACCTCGCCCCTTTCTTTCCACATGCAATCTCCAAGATGAGTAATGACAAGCTCATCATCTGTTGTTCTGTTAGCAGTTATTATACCCAAGTTTTCTTCCCAACTGTCAAGCATGCTAGTACTTCCAAACTGCAATTCAAGGAAACAAAGAGACATTACTAACAAGTTCCCCAGGCAGAACTTCATAAGAAAATATGTCGTTTGCAAAGGTAGTGTAACGTAGTTCCCAATGGTAGAGAAATATTTGGGATTTGGGGTTTTCCTATTTCCTATCTAATAAGCTCTTGAAAAGCAGTAGGGGGTTCTGTTTTTATTGGATTCTTGGAAGGAACAATAGATTTTAGCTATTTAGAATTTAATACTTTGTACTCCTCAGTACAAGTTTTCATTGTGATCTCTCCATCTTTGGTCAACACGTTTCAAAGTATTTTACATTATCTTACTGATACGAAATAGATGGTTTATGCATTACCTGAGGTTGCTGTGGATGCACATTTATGGAACCAGGAAAAGAGAGATCACTTGTACTTCCAGTTGAGAAAACTTCAGCTGGTTGCCCTGCAACCAGCAGGCATAATGTTCGTAAAGGTGACCCGGGAACCAGCTGACGAAGGGCCATTTGTTTCACAGTGTCAACATAGAACTGCATCAATTAAGATATCGACCAAGTCAGTCCACCAAGCACTACCGTGGAATGTTTAGTTCTATAGCAATCAAGAGATAAAAACCTGTTGCCCAAGTTGTGCCGCGATAACAAGTGCTGGTCCCCATAAATGACCTTCTTGTGCACACTGGAGAGCCTCCATCTTCCTACCAGAAGCCAGAAGAGTCTGAACCTCTGAAGCAATTACCTGGGGAATTCTTCCAAATGAGTTAATTAGCAAAATCCAGACTATGTTAACTTTAGAACCATTATCATCGAAAGATAAAATACCAGATATGATGTCCAATACTCACTTGCATTTGTGATTCAGGTGGTAAATGCTGTAAGCATTGGCTAATAGGACCATAACCATTTTGTACACCATCTTTCTTGGCATTTGCAAAAAGTTTAGCTACGGCAGCTTCAGCAGAGTCCGTTTCCTGTTTGCAGTGTACAGACAAGGATGAGAAAATTGTAATACATATCAAATATTTCCTTAAGACAAGAACGGACAAGACAACTCATGAATTTCTCACCTTTTGCGATGCATCAGTACCAAAAGGAGACCGGAGTTTCCCATAATACTGACAAGATATTCTTAGCAAAGAAAGGAGCATCTTTAAAAGTTTCCCTCTTGAAAAATCCATGTTGGAAGATTCACAATTCAAAATTTTCTCATCAAGCCACTTATGTAAGTCTTTACTTCCAGCATTTCCTCCTACCAAGGGACCTGGAATAGATTGTTGATCCAGACAATTGAAGTAGCTCAAAGAGTTTTCCCCGAGAGTTGAATAAGAGGCACTCCCAGTAATAATTTCTGCCAAGTTTAAGACAGAGATATAGCTTCCTCCAGTTCCATTCTGAGTCGGATAGAAAAAGGTCAGCATTGAAAAAAATCTCACAATTCATTTTATGAGGTTAACAGGAGAATGTATTTCATACATGTTCTATGATGAGCATAATATAAAGTTCCTGGAGTGTAAAATAACCTAATGAAAAATACCACTTCGGTTCTAACCTGACTTCCAAATGATGAACTCTGGAGAGAACCACTGTCATCCTTCATAACAATAAGCTTTCCTCCAAATCCAAAATTGACAAGTGCATGTGGTGGACGCCCATCAGATGATCTTCCTGCACTTGGGGAGAAAAGCTGATTGTTCTGGAATGATTGTGAAGCATTATTTACAGAATTCTGTCTACTATAGAAATCATTCGAGAAACTCATAGGTCCATTCTGCGTGACACTAGCCAAATTCGTATGCTGAGGGATGAAGCTCTCAACGCCAATCTCATTTGGCTTTAACTGTTCAGCCACAGATCCTGTACTGTACAAATTATTTACTTGCTGGTTCCCTCCGAAGTTTGATAATGATGCAGAAGTTACAGCCGCCTCGGCGTTACCTGCATTTTCTGATTGCCAAGTGTTTGTAGTCTGCTGATTGTTGGCATAGTACGATTGATCCCAATTTCCATGTTGGCTCTGGATATCAAATTCTTGCGTTCTGAGTGTCTGCTTTTTATCGTAAACATCATGTACGTTACTCTCTCTATTATGGTACATAGCTGCAAGAGAATTGCCATTCTGAACATGCTGATCATTAGCTTGACCAGTAGTTTGAAAAGCCTGGTTGTAGCTGTCCAGAGAGCGCCATTCTTGAGCAATTGTGTCATAGTACCATCCCGGATATTGGGAGTCAAAGACCATGTGTTCCGGATACCCATTGTTCACTTGTGAAACCTGGTTCCAAGTAGACACATTCTCAACTGTGCCAGCCACTGCGGAAGTTGTACTCTGTCTCTGATAAGCAACATCCAAGTTATTAGCAGAAATGTTATCCCAGTTACTCGTTGTTGAGATTTCATAGCCCTCCTGTGAATTCATGCTTGCATCATGACCATCAACTTGATACCATTGGCCAGTACTTTCATCATATTTCCATCCAGGATAGAGATTTTCCCAAGATTGACTATTATCCACGTACTGCCCACTTGCAGAATCGTGATGCACTTGACCCTGATGTTGGTCAGAACCTGGGGAATTATCTAAACCATCTCTTGTGTTCATTGTATCATTAAATACCAAGTTTCCCCCGGTGGCCACAGCAACTTGTGCCTTTCCCTGTAAACTTCCTGCAGTTGCATCCAACTCAGTGAAGAAATCAGAGTATGAACCAAAACCACGACCGTCATTAACAGATAAATCGGCATCAAACGAACCCCAATCAAGCTCCTTAACCCCAGGAATCCCGGGCTCATTAACTAGCTTGCTTTCTTTTGCTGAATCAGATAGTGGAATCTCAGCTACCTCTGATCTCATTTCATCATCTCTTGCATCACTGTTGACAAATTGAACAGGTTCCAGGGCAGTGGAGGAAGGATCGTCGTCTATTCCCAGGGAACTACTTGCGCCCTCATTCAATGTGTCAACTCCATCAGCCACAGGATCTTTGGCAATGGAGAGATTAGAAAAAGCTCTGGTGTCATCGGAGTCACTTCCGTAGTCGAATTTCAGCTCTGAGGCAGAGGATGAAGCCTGAGCTTGGGTGGGAGAAAAGGCATCATCAACAAGCTTGTCGAAGAAATCCTCATCCGTTTGATCCTCCAGCAGGAACTGAGAAGCCGAAGCCATCAATCCAAAACGAGATAAAAAAAATCACACCGCGCGAGGATCAAATAATGCCAAAGGAAGTAGTTCTATAGAACAAAGCGATCAAGTGGAGCATGACGATGCCATTAAGACTCCGATCCAAAACCTAGAAGAAGAATTCGTCGGCGAAAAATTCCGATCCACCCAAATTTGTAACTTTAAAAAAAAAAAAAAAACTGTTACGGCTAATTTAAGCCTTTTGTTTCCATCTCACAGCCTACACAATAGAACTGCTTCCCCCAAAATTGTCTTCCGGTATGATTCGAATTATGTCTTCCTATTAACGTTTCTATATATGCATCCAACATGGCGGACCTGATCTGTTGGAAGGGATCATCAAATGCAAAGATCTGTGTCTAAGAAACTTACAGATTTTACGAAATCACAAAAACGGGAGCTTCTCCGGCAACGTTTCTTTGTGACGACAGGTAGAACACACACAGAGATGCTCAAATGAATATATATATATATATCTCAGCTACGCTTTATTTTCCAGTTTCCTTTTTCAGATTCTACGCAAGGATCGGTTAGCTGGAAGATGCTCACGACGTGTTTGACGAAATTCCTGATCCAGATGTAATATATATCGGAAGGAAGAAGAAGACATATATATATATATATATATAATTGGATTCTGGTTTGTTTTCTGTTTTTTTTTCCTTTTACGTTGGAGGAAGAAGAAGAAGAAGAAGAAGACCTTTCTCTCTCTCTCTGTGTCTTCTAAAGCTCCACACAGATCTGATGAATACAACGGTAGCCATTGGATCGCTCCTTAACCGACCGGTTCATCCGTTAATTAACTATATAGCTGAGATCGGACAAACTAAATAAATTATTAAAAAAAAACACGGCCCAATGATTAATGGCCAGCCCACATAAAACAAAAGACAGAGAGAGAGAGAGAAATATTTCCGGACCAAAGCTCGCGTTGAACCACACTATTTCGGACACAATGTTTTTTTGCTTATTTGTTTTTTTAAAAAATTTTAAGGGTAAACAAAAATTTGGGATTGATGAAAATCGAATTTAACAAAGAGAAATATTAATGAATATATATATTATTGTGCAACTTCTGAAGTCTGTTAACAAAAGAAATTAATGAATTTTATATTTAGAAAAAAAAAAAAAAAGCAAATGATACAAACTGCATACTACATATTGCCCCCCTATCATTGACAGAAGCAGAGTAAGTGTTCCATATATTTTGGGTAACTCATGGATTAACATTTGATTGGTTCATCGGATCTACCTGTGACAGTGTCAGTGAGCAAAACTTTTTTTTTGTTTTTTTTTTTGTTGATATTACAGATTTTTCAACTTACAGTTCCACTTCCTGAAGCTCCTCTCCTAAACTGCTACTGCTACTATTGAGCGGGCTTGGTTTATATGTTGATGCACTCGTTGG
>NC_025695.1:29611793-29618553 GCF_000633955.1 Camelina sativa
AAAAAAAAAAAAAAAAAAGCAAATGATACAAACTGCATACTACATATTGCCCCCCTATCATTGACAGAAGCAGAGTAAGTGTTCCATATATTTTGGGTAACTCATGGATTAACATTTGATTGGTTCATCGGATCTACCTGTGACAGTGTCAGTGAGCAAAACTTTTTTTTTGTTTTTTTTTTTGTTGATATTACAGATTTTTCAACTTACAGTTCCACTTCCTGAAGCTCCTCTCCTAAACTGCTACTGCTACTATTGAGCGGGCTTGGTTTATATGTTGATGCACTCGTTGGAGACATAAACGAGGTGTTGACGCTTCCGCTCCATGAAGCTGTTCTTCTTGAACCTGCAGGAGGAAGATCACCATCTAGGCTTATTCCTGATCCACTTCTTCTCATGTTGTCTAGACTTGGAAATCTCTGCATTGTCATCGGAGATGGTGTAGGGGACTGGAATGACGACTGGCTTGGGGGTGGAGCGCCTGCAGAGCCTACTACTGCTTCATCTGCTGAGTTCTCCTGTCTTGTTTCAGCACTAACTGATTCCATTACCTGGTCGTTTGCAAACGATGCAGGTGCTGCTGGGACGAAGAATTTTGTTTTTGCAGGAATTGGTGGTTTAGCAGATTGTACGGGAGGTGACTGAAACATGCTCGACGAGTTTCCACGGCCTTGATTGTAGGTGTCAACGTATCTGCCCCGAGAATAAGAGTTAAATTATCAGTTCTAAGCATGCACCTCATCTACAGTAAAATACTAACAAAGGAACATTTGATTCACCAGCATTTCTCTTTAGTAATCTATCAGACAAATCATAACTAATTATTTAGCTGCACAACTGGTTACTGCAATCAAGAAAAATATGCCCATCTCACACGCAAAGCTCTAATAAATTAATGGTCACTTATATTCTCTCCTTAATGCTATTCTAATCTGACACTACACTTATGCTCATGATTTAGGATTTAGGATCCAGGATAGTCTTCACAGATTAATATCTGAATTATCTCAAACGGCTGCTTACCTTGCACGCCCACCCATACGCCTACGAGCTGAGAATTGGTTCGAGGTCTGTAAGACTGGTGGGGCTCCAGACGAACTTTCCGACGGAGTTGGGCTGCCACTACTCCAGCTCCCACCAGTAGGAGACATCTCGTTCTTCATGTCAGATTTGTTTTCATAGCCCAATGAGTTGCTTCGTAATGCGCCTAACGTTGGAGGAGGAGGTAGTGCAGCTTCCTCAGCTGGCGGTTCCACTCCTCTTTGCACCCATGTCTTTAGGTTATCATCATAGTAGAACTGATTCTCCTCACCCAGTTTTGCCTTCACCCAAAGCATGATTCACAACGATTAGAATAAGTTCAAGAAGATACATCACGATCTTAATATCTAGCAAGGTGCACCTCTTTAGATGGCCGAGAGAAGAACTTCCCTACAGTGTTCTTCACTATGACATCAAAGCTAAACCGAGAACTTGGGAAAGTCCGAGTTGATTTCACCTGTGTCACCTTATCAGCAGCTTTGTCTTTTGCGGAGTTAGCCTGATCCTATCAGAAAAAGGTAAATATTTCAGCAATAAGCAATGGTTTTCTAAACCCAATTTGGTTGGTAAAGTTGGAAAGCCTCCTTAGGACTACTCGATCCAGAGAATTATCCGAGGTGGGGAGGCGGCACGGTAATAGGGTAATTGCATGATGAGGACACCTGTTGCTGATAAAAAAGAAGAAAAAGAAATGGTTTTCTAGTGATATAGACCTGTATTGGCGTCCTACCAAAATCTGGCTCTGATACACTTCTAGAATGTGCTGCCATTGTCCTCCCGTTCACACCCCACTCATGTACGGGTTCAATTGAAGCAGGTGGTATCAATGATGACATTGTATTAGCCGATTGACTATATGGTAACTTCGCCGCTTCCTGCTGTTGATGTTGATACTCATTTATCTGTAGGTTTCCAGTTGTTGAATGTGGTGCAGGTGGTGGCATGCCCCCAACAACACGATTTGCTGCACTATCAATAAAGCCCATAAGTTTTCCAACAAGTTTTGCTGGGGCCAAATTCACAGCATACCCGCCCTGAAATAGAAATGTCTAATTAGGTTGGATCATTAGTAAAAAAAAAAAGAAGCTTTACATTATTCCCAGTTGTATGGATATCCATAAAGTTTAAATTTCTTTTTTTACATCTTTAATCGAAGTACACCTCACAGACGTAATTCTTATTCACAATTGCAATTTCTTTTTCTGGCAACTTGCACATTTCCATTTAAAGGAAAAGGCAGCTAACAGATGTAAAAGACACCGGAAAAATCAACTGTTTTATGTAATTCTATTGGAACCAGAAGTTTTGTAAGTTCTACCTGTTGATGGATACGGATTCTCTCTTCAAGAGATAGAACAAACTGTTTCAACATTTCTCCTTCAGATGATCGACCAGTCTTGAGGCATTTTAATACTGCTTGACAATACCTGTAACAGCCACAGATGAACGACATCAAGAAGCCGTATACAGTCTAACTAAGGAGTAGATGATGGAAAGTGAATCTTCTTACTTTTGTGCAGCCGAAAGTTTACCAACTTCAGCCAGCATATGGGCATATATGATTTTATATGGTTGAAACGACGACAGGATATACTGAGAGTTTCCCAGCGTCTTGGAGTATTCATATAACTCTGTTCTCTGCCCATGTACAGATCAATCGACGAATCAAGACAATATCAAACAAGAAAAAGAATAGTGTACTCCATGAATTTCGTCAGAGTTTCTATTCATGATATTCTCAAAATAGAATCTTCCGTCTAGTATTCTGATAACTAAAATCCACAGTGTTAAAAAAATCACCTGTATAGCCTCGGGACTTGCATATGTTCGAGGACATTTCCAATGGTCCGCCCCAACAAGGCAGATTCTGGCGCTTTCTGAGTATGGATCAAAGTCCATATCCGCGATTAAATAGCAAATATGCGCCGCAATTATCTGATTCATAACAGTAATCTAAATGTCATTATAAAGTCTTCCATAAAGTAAAACAATACAACAAGGCAGAGAACCACCTCTCCCCGTTCTTTCCATATGTTATCTCCAAGATTAGTAATCACAAGCTCATCACCTGTGGTTCTGTTAGCAGTTATTATACCCAAATTCTCTTCCCAATTGTCAAGCATGCACTGCATGCTACTACTTCCAAACTGAATTTCAAGGAAACAAAGAGACATTATTAAAAAGCTCCCTGTGGCAGAGCTGCCGAAGAAAATATGTCTTTTAAAATCAAAGAGTGAACTAGATCCCTGTGATGGAGAACTGTCTCTACCCTACGTTTTCTGTCATTGCATTTTAAGTTTATTTTTTCTCTCTATAACCTATCGCATTGTCTGACAGGGGAGAAATAGATGGTTAATGTATTACCTGTGGTTGTTGTTGAGGCACATTTCAAGTTTATTTTTTCTCTCTATAATCTATCACATTGTCTGACAGGGGGAAATAGATGGTTAATGTATTACCTGTGGTTTTTGTTGAGGCACATTTACAGAACCAGGAAAATGGATATCGCTTGTACTTCCAGTTGAAAACACTTCTTCTGGTTGTCCAGCAACCAGCAAGCACAATGTTCGTAAAGGTGACCCTGGTATCAGATGGCGTAGGGCCATTTGTTTCACAGTGTCTACATAGAACTGCAATAAAAGACATTAACCATGTCAGTAAAACATCAACGAGAGTGATATGTCTAGATCTATAGAAACCAAGGGAAAGGGACCTGATCCCCAAGTTGTGCCGCGATAACAAGTGCTGGTCCCCATAAATGGCCTTCTTGTGCACATTGTAGAGCCTCCATTTTTCTACCAGAAGCCAGAAGATTCTGAACATCTGAAGCAGTTACCTGGGAAAATCTTCCACATGAGTTAATCAGGAAAAAACAAAAATTCTTCGAAAGAGCATATGGGATTTAATGTCAAATACTTACTTCCATTTGTGATTCGGGTGGTAAATGCTGCAAGCATTGGCTAAAAGGAATATAACCGCCATTTTGGATGCCATCTTTCTTGGCGAATGCAAAAAGTTTGGCGACTGCTGCTTCTGCAGTATCCGTCTCCTGTTTCAGTGTAAATACCAAGATGAGGAAGTTGCAACCTATACAAATGTTTCCTTTAAGAAAATAATTGACAAGACATCTCATGAATTGCTCACCTTTTGCGATGCATCAGTGCCAAAAGGAGATCGGAGTTTCCCATAATGCTGACAAGATATTTTGAGCAAAGAAAGAAGCATCTTTAAGAGTTTCCCTCTTGAAAAATTCATGTTGGAAGATTCACAATTTAGTAGTCTCTCATCAATCCACTTATGCAACTCTTTGCTTCCAACATTTCCTCCTACCAAAGGACCTGGAAAAGATTGTTGATGCAGACAACGGAAGTAGCTCAAAGAGTCTTCCCCGGGACTTGAATAAGAGACACTCCCTGAAATAACTTCTGCCAAGTTTAAGACAGAGACGGTGCTTCCCCCAGTTCCCTTTGAATTCAAATAGAATAAGATCAGCAGTTAAACCAGAATTAAATTTCACTTTATTGAGGTTACAATTGGACAATATATTTCATGCATGTTAATAATAGGCACCCAAAAAAAGTAACAGCTCTACAGTAGTTGGCATAGACTTCCCAAGGTGTAAAATAAACTAAAGATAATCCACACATAAGGACTAACCTGACTTCGAAATGATGAATTCTGCAGAGGGCCATTATTATCCTTCATTACAATGAGCTTCCCACCAAACCCAAAATTAACAAGTGCATGTGGTGGACGCCCATCAGATGATCTTCCTGCGCTTGGGGAGAAAAGCTGATTGGTCTGAAAAGATTGTTGAGCATCACCTACAGATTGCTGTCTACTAAAGGAATGGTTTGAGAAACTCAATGGTCCATTCTGCGTGACACTAGCCACATTCATATGCTGAGGGATGAAGCTCTGAGTTCCAATCACATTTGGCTTAAACTGTTCCGCCGCAGGTTCTAATTGCTGGTTTCCTCCGAAGCTTGATAATGAATCAGAAATTACAGCCGACTCTTGTTCACCTGCATTTATTGATTGCCAAGTGTTTGTAGCCTGCTGGTTGTTGGCATGGTAAGATTGGTCCCAACTTCCTTGTTGGCTCTGAATAGGAAACTCTTGCGCTTTGAATGTCTGGTTTTTATCATTAAAATTATACATACTACTCTCGCTATTACTGTGATACATAGCTGTAAGAGCATGACCATTCTGAACATGCTGATCATGAGCTTCACCAGTTACGGATGTTTGAGAAGCCTGGTTGTAGCTGTCCAGAGACCGCCACTCTTGAGCAATTGTATCATAGTACCATCCAGGATACTGGGCGTCAAATACCATGTGTTCTGGATATCCACTGCCCACTTGTGAAACCTGGTTCCAAGTAGACACACTCTTAGTAGTGCCAGCCACTGTAGATGTTGTACTCTGTTTCAGATAAGCAACATCCGAGTTATCAGCAGCAACTGTTGAGTTTATATAACTCTCCTGTGAATTAGCGCTTACATCATGACCATCAACTTGATACCATTGGGCAGTGCTTGCATCATAAGTCCATCCAGGATAGAGATTTTCCCAAGATTGACTGTCACCTACATACTGCCCGCTTGCAGAACCGTGGTGCACTTGACCCTGATGTTGCTCAAACCCTGCCGAATGATCCAAACCAACACTTGTGTTGTTTGTATCATTAGATACTAAATTTCCCCCAGTGGCCACAGCTACCTCCGCCTTTCCCTGTAAATCTCCTGCAGGTCCATCCAACTCAGTGAAGAAATCAGAGTAAGAACCAAACCCACGACCGTCGTTGGCAGATGAATCCGCACAAAACGAACCCCAATCAACCTCCTTAACCCCAGGACTCCCAGATCCGTCGACTAAATTACTTTCTTTTGCTGTTTCAGATAGTGGGATATCATCAACCTCCGATCTCACCACATCATCCTCCCTTAACTTATTGGCATCGCTGCTGACAAGTTGAACAGCTTCCGCGGCGGCAATAGATGAAGAAGGCTCGTCTTTTCCCACCGAGCCACTCGTACCCTCGTTTGCAACAACATGGTTCCCCAAAACCGCTTCGTTCAACGCGACATCTCCATCACCCACAAAATCGTCAGCAACAGAGAGATTCGCAAAAGCTTTGGCATCATCAGAGTCACTGCCGTCGTCGAATTTTAGCTCCTTAGCAGAGGAAGAAGCGGTGGGAGTATAGGAATCATCAACAAGTTTATCGAAGAAATCCTCGTCCGTTTGATCCTCCATCAAGAAATCAGCAGTCGAAGCCATCAAATTTGACAACCGGAATTGAAATTAAAAACCCTAACCCTAAAACCCCACAAAAATCACAGAAAGAGATGGATGGATCTGCAAGCTTTCTCCCGAGAATCCAAAACGAAAGTTAAAAAAATTTATAGAAGATCAAAGATCAAATAGAGTAGAGAGTGGCATAGAACGATCCAAATCTAGCAAGGAAACGTCGGTGATTTCCCGGATCTAAACTCCGATTGAAACTCCGATTTGATTAGTCGGTGAAATCTTCGAGATCGATTGAGAGAGAAAGAGAGACTCTTTGACTTGTTTTGGGATTCTCTTTTCCGAAATTACCCTTTTATATTAATAATTCGTCATTGGGACGATTATGTATTGATGAGCCCATAATGAATCCATTTTTATGACGTCAAAAAAAAAAAAAAAAAAAAAAAACTTTTTATTTTATTTTGGT